>NC_062291.1:48430097-48746788 GCF_902655055.1 Lutra lutra
AGGCCCTGGACCATGACCTTCCGCATTTGACGGGAGAGCATGCTGGGAGTGCTGCGTTCCCTGCAGAGAGCCAGCTCCTTGCCTGTAGAGACAATCACCGGGAAGGGACGCTCCTTGCAGCCTGGACGATGGAGAGGGGAGGTGAGGAGAAGGAGAAGGAAGCAGAGAGCTAAGGAGAAGGGCGAGAGAGGGGGCACTGATGGGAGGGTAGAGAGGAAAGAGGTGGGGAAAAGGAAGGGTGAGATTAGGACGGGGTGTGGAGGGGGCCCGGGGAGGAGACAAAATTCTGAGCAGGGCTCCTGCAGTTTGGGGTGCATGGTGTAAAAGAGAAGCAGTGATCCCTGAGGCTGTCGCGTGGGCGGAGCTGATTCCAAGGGACTTGATCCAGCAAGGGTGCGAAATCATCAACACGTTTAGGCGGGGATGTGACAAAACCAGACCTATCTCTGGCCTTGGCTGTGATGTGCAGCAGGCCCAAAGCAGGGAGCCTGAGGCAGGGGCCGCAGCCAGGAAGCTTCTGGGGGCAGAGGGTGATGGGGGAACAGGGAAGCAGTCAAGACATGGCAGGACCTGGACAGAAGGAGAGGGGAGGGGAGGAGGCAGTGGAAAATTTTAGGCTTCTATGGACAGTGGACAGTGGCACCCTCCCCATCCTGAAATCAAAACGACCATTTAATGAGTGCCTACTACGTGCCAATCCTTGAAATACAATCTCCCTTCGTAATTGCAGCCATGTCTGCAGGTGGGTTTATCCCTCCTCATTTGACCTCTGAGAAAACTGTCAGAGCCTCCAGAAGTTGCCACCAGCAGCAAGTGACAGAGGGGACACTGTCAGGGGATCTATGTGACTCCCAAAACCATGTTCTTTCCGTGCACCGTGAAATTACACACAGGTCATTTTACTCCGCACAGAGCATGACACAGTGACAGCTGACCGGGCTTTGTGAGTGTCATAGTGGCCAAGTGCCAAGCTACAAATCATGCCACGTCCCCACAAAAGCCAAAATAACAAGAGCCTATGTGTGGTCTCCTCACTCCAGCTGTCTTAGCTCAACCGGATCTATTGATGATTTACTAATCCGGCCGATAGCCGAGGCTGGGCGGCTGACCCACAGACTGCCAGGCTGAGGACAACAGACAACCTCTCCTGCGTCCTGGGCTTAGCCAGTGCTAGTCCTTCGGTAGACTCTCCTTCAGGAGCAGAATGACCTACCTGCCGCCAGTGATGGGGGGTGGGGGACCAGGAGGCATCCCCCTGCTTGCATCTCTGTTACAAATCCCTTTTCTCAGGCTCCCTCATTTGACCCAGCTGCTGATGGCCACCTCCGTACATTCATTCATGACAAGCTGCAGTGAGCTGAATGGTGGCACCCAAAATTACGTCCACATCCTAATCTCCAGAACCTAGGAATGTGACCTTATTTAGAAAAAGCTTCACTGCCGATGGAATCAAAGGTCTCGGGATGAGGAAATCATCCTCAACTACTGCTGGGCCCCGAGTCCACAGACAAGTGTCCTTCTAGAAGAGAAAGGGAGCGGGACATTTGAGACAGAAGAGGAAGAGGTGGTATAACCACTGAGGCAGGGATTGGAGGGGGATGTCCACAGCCCAGGACTGAGTGGTGCCACCAGAAGCCAGAGGAGACACAGAAAGAGTCCTCCTGCTGGAGGCTTGGGAGGGACAGTGCCCTGCCGACCCCTTGGTGTTGGACTTCTGACCTCCCGAGCGGAGAGACTATGTGGTGATCTGTTAGGGCAGTCACAGGAAAGGAACGCACAGGCTGGCTTGTGTTTTGGACTGTCCAGGGTGAGCTGCTATTTGCAGGAGAATTTGTGACCTCATCCCTCAGGCCCACAAGCCCGTCGGGTCCTGCTCTGCCCTTGGCTGGAAAGGGAATCCCGAGGTTGCATCTGCCTCTTGGGTGTGGAGCTCTGGGCTACAGCAAGATGAGAAATGGGCCTATTTATAAACAAATACAGCCAGAGGGCGGGCGCAGCGTTGGCCAAGGGCTTTACCAAGGTCAGAGGCTCCGTCCCTTGGGACGGGGGCCATTGCCCAGAGAGCAGTGCTCTGAGAGGAAGAAGGGGGTGGGAACAGGGGACACTCGGGGCCTCTCTGAGCAGTGGGGCTGTGGTCCATTTCTGAGCAGCCTAACGCAGGAATGTCCAGCTGGCTTCCAAGTCGTATCTGGTGTCTCTGGTGAAGGGCAGGCCCGGCTGGGTGGGAGGGGATTCTTCCCCACTGCCTCACTGCTGCTCCAAGAAAGGAAGTACAAGTGCCCAGGGCAGGTACCCTGCAAGCAGCCTGTGTCCTGCAAGTGGGCTGTTGTGTCCCTCCCATACACACATGTCTACGGCCTCAAGGGGCACATTGTCGTGGTGACAGGGCCTCTGGGCTCCTCTGTGTCTCTCACTGGGAAGACCACTCTCCTGGCAGGAGCAGGTCAGAGGAACATCCTGGGGGGTGTCTCAGCCCAGGCTGCCCCATGGAGGGTGGGAAGCTGCACCACAGTGCCAGGGACGTGGGTAGACAAGGTCTCTGATTAGTGGCTGAGTTGGATCAGTGTCTCTCTGTTCCCATCTCGGCGGTTACAGGACCCAGCTGTCCAGAGGAGGTCACAGTCCCCAAGCTGCCTTACCCAGTCCCTCCCACAGGCCTGTGCCTGGCTCTCCTGCACCAGGGTTCCTAGCAGAAAGCTTTCCTCCATGTCAGGAGCAGCCTCTGACATGGCGAGCAGGCCTGCCTCATTTACGTCTGTGACCATATCACATCTCTGAGTCTGGTATTTTTAAGCGGTTCTTCCTAAAGGAGTAAATTTCTGAGTAGCTGTAGCAGGAGCAAGAACAGGGGCACACATTCACCTGCTTTGGGCCAGAAGACATGAGCTCTAGCACACCTTGAATCCCTGCTTCATCCCCTTCTTACTGTGTGACCCTGGACAAGTCACTCAACCTCTCTGAGTCTCATTTTCTTTTTTTTTTTTTAATTTTTTTATTTAAATTCAACTTAGTTAACATATAGTGTATTATTAGTTTCCAGGGTTTAGTGATTCATCAGCTGCATTTAATACCCAGTGCTCATTCCATCAAGTGCCCTCCTTAATGCCCATCACTCAATTACCCATCCCACCACCCACCTCCCGTCTAGCAACTCTCAGTTTGTTTCCTACAGTTAAGAGTCTTATTGGTTTGCCACCTTCCTGCCTCTGCTGCTTCAGGACAGACCCTCATTGTCCCTGTCCCACTGTCATCAGAGCCTCCTAGAGTCCCACGCCTTCTCCTGCCCCTCCCAGGCGACCCCACCTCAGGAAGTCTCCCTGACAGGCAGATCTAAGCACTTCTGTTCCCACCTCAAAGCAGGACAATTGTGTCTGCACACTGCCCTTCAGCTTGTGGGATGGGAGGGGGTCCCTAAGAACGTTCAGGTGTGGAGCCTGCATTTTTCTTACAACCTCGAGACTGGAGAAAGAGCCCACACCTGCGTGTTCAAACATCCCAGAGAAGAGCTGCACCACCACAGAGGGGCCGGTCATCGCCCTGCTCCCTCCAAGCCCCAGAAGTTGGCCCCTCGAGCACCAAAACCAACACTGAGCCAACAGCAGCCCCTCCCCAACACACGCATGCTCACTTGTGCACTCGCTCACACACATACACTTACATGCACACACATTCACACTCTTATACACCCATCTCCACAGCAGGTAAAGAGGAAAGCGGAAGGGCGGAGTCGTGCCCCCCCCACCGCCTCGTATGTCCAGCTGGGGACGAGAAGCTCCACCTTCAAGAACAGCTGGCCATTCACCATTCATGGTACCCATCACCTCCAGCCCCTCCAGAGGACCCACGGGAAATGCTTTTCCCAGACTCTCACGGGCAGGGCCCCACCAGTTGTGAACAGCCTGTGGGGGGCCCCACTCTGACTGTAAGAGTGCAGCCCCAATGGGGACACAGTGCTGCAGCTCAGCCCTGGTGGGCAGTGGGGGTCCACACCCCCCACCAGTTCCCGGGGCCTTGGGACACCCATCCTCATGGTGTCATCTCTGTCACGGGCAAACCTGCTCCTCCTCTGTGGGTGCCACGGCCCCACTGTGCTGCTGCCAAGAAGCAAAAACCCAGGCATCCTAGTTCCTGGCGTTGAACAGTCTTCCTTCCAGCCTCTACCTTAATAACTATGATACAGGCCTTGCCAGGAAAGGTAGAGGCAGGATTTGAACCTAGACCTGGTTACAGGCATAGACAGCCATAAATTGATGGGAGATAAGAATAACTAGGGGGTTACCAGAGCCAACACTCAGGCCCACAGGAAGAAGTGGGGGTGAGTCAGCTGGCCAGGCCCACTCAGAGACGCCTCTCCCAGATTTTTAGGCACCCAGGAAATCCCACAAAGTCTCCTCATCTAGTGATCAGATTTACAAAGCAGTGGTCAGGGAATTGTCAATCTTAGGAAGCTTGCTTGAGCTTCTCAGCGACTCCGGCCATGTGGGGAGGTCAGGTGTCTGGAGATGGTGCTGGGGGGAGGGGGTTGTGTCCCCCAGACCTCAAGAAGGGGGCACCGCAGACCAGATCTGGGGTTGCGCTGGAGAAGGAGAAAAGCCCGGAGCAGGCAGGGCACAGCAGGTCTGGATCCAGGGAGTGCTACCGACACCAGAGGTATCTGGAAGGGTGGACGGTGGGTTGGGACAACAGAAATCTCAGGGGGAGCTCCTGCCTGCCAGACTGGGAGTACTGGCTCCTGTTAGAATTGACACTAAAGCCCAGGCACCTAGAGTGGGAGACTGCAGCTGGGCGGCAGATGGCCTGGCGGGCCAAACCCACCAGCAGGGACGGATCTGAGGATGACATCTGCTGGTCCTACCCCCAAGGGTGACAGGGCCTGCCAGGGACAGACAGGAGAGAGCCAGTGTCATCTGACAAAGAGGTCTTTAAAAAAATAAGAAATCTAAAAGATGACTTTCGTATAGGTAAAAAGATGTTCAGAAAAATTAAATATGCTTAGGCCGAGTGCTGGGTTAGAATCCCAGCTCCACTACTAAAGCCTTGTGACCCAGGGCAAGATTCCGGGCTCCCCTGGGCTGTATCATGTCCCCTAAAAATACAAGTCCACACCCTAACCCCTAGATTTTGCAGATGTGACTTTATTTGGAGAGAGCGTCTTTGCAGGCCCTCCATCCAGGGACAAAGGAGAGAGGCATGCACAAAGGCAAAGCTGTGCAAAGACAGAGGCAGAGACTGGGGTGATGGCGGTCACAAGCCAAGAAACCCCAGGAGCCACCAGAAGCTGGCAGAGAAAGGAAGTTGCTTCAGGAGAGCCTTGGGGGCCAGCTCAACTCTGCAGGCACCTTGAACTTGGAGTTCTGGACTCCAGAACAGTGAGAGAATAAACTTCTAAGCTCCTCAGGGGTCATTTGTTACTGCAGCCCTGGTGCAGGAGTGTACAAAAGAGGTTAATATCTGCCCTTCACAGTTTTAAATTATAGAGGACTGAAAACAGAGTGTTCATGAAAGAAAGAAAGTAAAGATCCAACAGTTGGGGGTGGGGCGGAAATCAGCCTAGGTCACATGCGTTCACCTAAGGGAATAGTACACAGCCATGTAAGAAGATCGTGGACAACTGTCAATGATGGGACGGACGTTCCCATTACAATAGCAAGCCAGGTAAACAGAGTACAGACTACTACAAATGTATGTGAAACTAATTCTGTTTTATAATCCTGTGCCCAAAAAAGAAGGGAAAAAAATCACACTGACCATCTTCAGGCAATATGATACCAGTTCTTTGTTTTCCTCTTTGTTGTTTCCTCTATTTTCCAAATTATTCTCAGTGAGTATTACCATTCTTAACAGAAAACAAAAGAAGGGTCCTAAAAGTTTCTGCCTGCAAATACACCAGATAATTGCACAAGAGTCACAGGGCCCCTGGGGGGTTCAGTCAGTTGAGCCTGAAACTCCTGGTTTCAGCTCAGGTCATGATCTTGGGGTCCTGGGGTCGAGCCCTGCATTGGGCTCCATGCTCAGTGGGGAGTCTGCTTGGGATTCTCTCTCTCCTTCTGCCTCTCCCTGCCCCCTGCCTGCTCGCTCACTCTCTGTTTCTCTCAAAAATAATTTTTTTAGGAAACTTCCCAAGAGTCGCTAAAGACCCTCTTTGTTTCCAGCTATAATCTCATGAGATCCTTACAGCGGCCCTATGCATAGCTCCTGCTGTTTTGTTGCTCATTTTGTACATGAGAGGACCAGACACCGAGAGGTGATAGCCCAACCCCAGAGTCAGCCTGTGGCCAGCTCTGTGAGAAGAAAACCTCCTGCCTGCTTTCTGAGCCTCAGGGGGCACAGCAACCCCTAAGGACGGCCCCCGCTCCATCCTCCCCTCCCTCCCCTGACCACTCCCAGGGCTTGGCGGTGTCCTTCAAGTCGGCATGACAGACCAAAGTCTCAAGAACCCTCCAGGCAGAGATAAATAACGGAGCGCGAGATCCTAGGATTCCGGTTTCTTATTTTTAGATGAGATGAAGGATAAATCATTTCTGCTAACTGTTTTCACCTGGCTACAGGAATTGATGCATCGCCATCTTTTAAAAGAAAATTAAGCCTTTAATTCCATGGCACGTGTAATAAAATGGCACTTCAGCTCTCTGCTCTGAATATATGGCCCGTCGTGTCCTAATTTACTATTTCGACGCTGCCTGAAATGTTCTGAAGTTATTAATGTGGCAATATATTCAAGCACAAAACCTGGCCTTCAAACGCCACGAAGCACTCAATTAACACAATGGATGGCCGTGTGGGAGCCGAAGAGGTAAGGGCAAGAGGCACGCCTTGCAAGCCAGGTGCGTGGCTGGCCCGGCCCCGGGTGCTGCTGCGAGCCTGAGCCTCGGCGTCTCCCTCTGGAAAAAACAAAGATGATGCTACCTCATTCATGGGTACGAGCTGCCTGATGGGACCCTGAGATGCTGAGGAATCCCCCTGTCCCCCCTTACCTGGATCCCAGGCTGCACTACCATCTCATCTCTGCCAAGAATGCCCCAAATGCCATCCTCTTTATTCTGACTCGCTCACGGTCTACAGGAGAGCTGCTGCCCTTCCACAAGCGTACCGGGGCTCAGCATCAGCATGCCCGCGCATGGGGTGAAGTTCAACCCCAAGTTCTGAGCTGGCCCATCCCACTGTGCTTTGAAGAGCAGGCGTTTATGACCAGGGAACTGGCCCAATGATCCATGCAAAGATAGAGTGAGTGGGAGACATTTCAGTGTTAGAGAAAGGACAGGGGCCTGGGCCTTCTGCACCTCCCTCCTCCCCCCGCAGCCTGTGGTGCTAACCAGCGTGGCCATGGCCAACTTGCAGCTGCCATCACCAGCTCCCCTGGATGGCTAGCGACTGGGGTAGCCTGGGTGCGTCTGGTTGGAGCCACCCGAATGAGAGCCCTGCTGTGGCGCAGAAACTTCCAGACAGTCTCAGAGGTCAGACTCCCTGGGGTCGGGGAGCTCAGACCTTTCTGTGGGCCCCCTCAGCAGGGTGGCCCAGCCCCGTGAAAGGTCCAAGGCAGCCCTGCCCCCTCCACCCTCTCCAGGGCAAGGCTCATCTGCTGTTTAAGGGACAGAGAGTGGGGACTGTTCAGTTAGTCCTCAACAAACTTGTAAGAGAAATTACAAACCTCTGTTTGGAGAAGGCAAATGTCAGCTTCTCAAGTGCAGATCCCTTGCCATGGCTATGAACGAAGCTCCCTCTGATTACCAGAGCCGGTGGCCCAAGGAGCCGCTGACAGCTACTGCTGAGGCCAGTTTTCTGGAGGAGCCAGGATGCCTGGGCAACTGCCAGGGGACCAGAGCTAGTTATTCACATAACAATAGTTTGTGATCTCTCCTAGGATCACTGCGATTAATAAAATGAGTCAATACGTGGCGATCGCTCAGAGAGAGACGTGGTCACCACCTGTTAGCTGTGGATAATGGCCCGTGGCATGGTGGCTTCCTCAAACACCCACAAACCATAAGTGGCAGACAGAGAGGAAGTGCTCAGTACTCGGCTCTCTTCGCCCTCATCCCCCACACCCAAAACCCCACTTCCAAATTCTATCCCAAATGACCTCCTCCTTGCTCTCCTTGAGTCTCTGGGCCACCATCTCTCTCAGCAGGATCCCTACCCATCCCTCTGACTGGAGCCCTGCCCCCATCTCGTCCTACAACATTCTGTATTCCATTTAGTACCCAGAGAAGTCTTTTGGAAATGCACCTTGAAGTCCACTGGCCCTCTGATTAAACCTACCTTTGGCTTCCTGTAACACCCAGTAAAATGCAAACCCTGTACCCTGACCTGACACTCTCATCTCGAATCCCCCATCCCAAGCCCGAAACTTAGGTTTCAGGAAATCAGGGATCCTGTCCATCTTCTTCACTGCTGTATCCCCATTGCCTGGCCCACAGTGGTTACAAAACAAATGCTTCTAGAATAAAGGAAGCTTCCAAATCCAGGCAAACTCACTACACCACATTGTACCACTAAACAGGGGAATAGACACTCATAAAAGCAAACCACTTCAAATAAGCTAAGTTCAATCCCTCCTTCTAACCTGGGAGCCTGTGGGGCTCAAGGGGAGGAGGCAAGAGTGGACACAGCCAACTAGATCTCTAAGGGGCCAAGGCGGCCTGGAGGGGAAGTGGCCCTAGAGGGGCCACCACGTTCAGCTGCACAGGCTGTGGGCTACACAAATCCAGAGATACAGCTGACATAGAACGATGCTCCTAGAGTTTTCAGATGGGACATACAGCAGCCCTGGCCCCCACAACCTGCTCCATTGAGGGTGAGCCCCCTCTGAGCCCTCTCCCTCAGCCCTGTCCAGACCCTTGTGTACACCTCTCCCCTCAGTTGGTTTCCTCCTTAAGAATTCTCAGAGCAGGGGCGCCTGGGTGGCTCAGTGGGTTAAGCCGCTGCCTTCGGCTCAGGTCATGATCTCAGGGTCCTGGGCTCGAGTCCCGCATCGGGCTCTCTGCTCAGCAAGAAGCCTGCTTCCCTCTCTCTCTCTGCCTGCCTCTCTGTCTACTTGTGATCTCTCTCTGTCAAATAAATAAATAAAATCTTTAAAAAAAAAAAAAGAATTCTCAGAGCAATAAACCAGAGAAAAGTGCAAGTGATCATCACCTGGGGAGGATGGAAGAGGGAGGACAAAGGAGGGAGGAGGGAGCGCTGGACAGGGGGATTGTGGACACAGGCACCATCGAACCCAGCTTTCTGTTCTGTCTCTGTGGCTCACTGTCTGTGTGCTCTTGAGCCCGGCGTTTTTCCAAGCCCTGGGCTGCCAGTGCATGGAAATGCTCAGAACATGTTAGCTGGGCTGAACTGGGTATCTGTATGGCAGGGCTGGTGGAGAGATGGCAAAGCCCGAGCCTCATGGCAGACTCCATACATAGCAATTCCACCAGCGTGAGGAGCTTGGCTTCCCAAGAGAGTCAGCACACCCTTATTCACTGTAACAGCAAGCACAAAGTTCATCATCCCTTCTCATACATGAAGCCGTTGTGGCTCAGAGGTTCAATGGCTGCACACATTCCCATACTGCTGGTGGTAAGACAGTGACTTACTCTGGCCCTACCGGTGAGCCTTACAACTCCTGTGAGGTAGCAGTGTTCCCACGGTCATGGGGCATAGGACTTGAAGACCTCAATCTTGAAGACTCAGCCCGCTGGGTCTTCAGGGCCAGGCTTCCTCCAACCCCACCCCACTCCACACCCGGGGTCCACTCCAGTGCCTAAAATCGGAGTGGGGAAGAGGGTGGGCCTCCTGAAAACAAAATCCCTATCCCATAACTGAGCTTGGCTGTCAAGTCACAGCCTGACGCTAAGTCTGAAACCTGGGACATCACTGACAGTGCTGATGACAGCCCAGCAGGGAGGGAGGCTATATTTAGCCACATGCTTGACCTAAGATGTTATCGGGAGCAGAACCTCAAGGTTGGGGGGAGCAGGAGGGAGGTGGTAGAGAGAGCCCCGCTCCAGCTGGGCAGCCTTGATTAACTGCTCTGGTAAGTTTCCACTTCTGAACAATATTTGTTTCCAATGTTAGGGAGGCTTTGTGATTCCCAAGTGCTTTTGGCCTGGAAGGAGAAGCTGAAACCGATCGGCTCCACAGGAGGAATTCAGCACAAGGGAGTTAAGAAGGGTGTTGGCCATGGGTCACAAAGCCGGGTTTTGCTTCTGTGGCCCTGGGTGTGGGCACCAGGAGGAGAGTCTCTGGGCAGGGCATCGGTGCCGGGAGGGGGCCTTGCACTGTGAGGCAGGATGGATCCAAACCCCAGATAGCGATGCTCTCAGCCTCATACAGTTTTTGAAAATATCAAATGAAATAGAACAAGAAGTATGCAGCACAGTCAACGCTGTGACTCTCTCCCCCCTTCTCTCTCCTACTGGTCCATTGTACAGATGAAAAAACAAAACACAACACTCAGAGACAGCGATTTCCTAAGATCTCAACCAGGATCTCAGCAATATCTGTGTTGCAGACACGTCGATATTGCCCATCTCTGGGTTTGACCTGTGTTAAATGGTCCAAGAATATCGAGGTTGAGGGCAGAGGTGGTGGTGCTAATTTCCCAGAAGCAATCTTACCTCTGCCCTTTGAAGTGTCACAAAATTGGCTGGAGACCGCTCCCGTCAGCAGCACGGCACGAGGCTGCTGAAAACACTTTTAGCACCTGATTAAAAAGGAGCCTTCTTTTCCTGAGCAATTACCAGCCTGCATCTCATGATCTCATCCCAAAGACAAGGAAGAAGAATGATGGAAGGCTGGCCTCCAGATGCTTACCCTGCAAAATGCTGAATGACCCTGGCCACGCCCCCTGTGGGGGTATGCCAGGCACAGCTCAGGTGGACAGCAAGCAGGGTTTGCCATGGGGGTCACTGGTGTCCTTTCGAGCTCTGACAGGGTCCCCTCACCTGGGCTGTAGCAGCCATGGTGACAGTCATACCCAGGGATATTTCTGTGCAGGGTAGGCTCTGTTTCCTACAGCTCAAAGTAGCAAACACCTGTAAAAAGGAAATACTCAAAGCTGCCAGAGATGTGGTCAACCAGGCAGGCTTTCCCATTGCTGGAGGCCATCGAAAACAATCTGGCAAGACATGGGCATACAGGTCTTAATAACGTGAATCTTTGGTCCGATAATTACATATGTGTGAATACATCTTAAGACAATACGTCTAAATAAGATGAAGTCTTACCTATGAACATCTTTATTGTGGCATTCTCTAAAGAGCCAAATACGTTGAAATCCCAGAGTATAGAATATGAAGCCATGAGATATAATGTTTCAGAAGAAATCAAAGTAGCATGGAGATCCTTTTATTATAATGTCTGATGACAAAAGAATATTACAAAATCGTCCAGATGAACTCATTCACCATTGTATTAAAAAATTAGGGGAGTTGGGCGCCTGGGTGGCTCAGTGGGTTAAGCCGCTGCCTTCGGCTCAGGTCATGATCCCGGAGTCCTGGGATCGAGTCCCACATCGGGCTCCCAGCTCCATGGGGAGTCTGCTTCTCCCTCTGACTTCCCCTCTCATGCTCTCTCTCTGTCTCTCAAATAAATAAATTAAAAAAAAAAATTAGGGGAGCGCCTGGATGGCTCAGTCAGTTAAGCATCTGACTCTTGGTTTCGGCTCAGGTCATGATCTCATGGGTCATGGGATCGAGCCTCCACGTAGGACTCTGGGCTCAGCAGGGAGTCTGCTTGAAAGATTCTTTTCCTCTGCCCCTCCCCCCATTCTCCCTCTCGCTCTCTCAAAATAAATAAATAAATCTTTAAAAAGAAATTAGAGAACTTATGGGTAGAGGGTTTTTTTAATTAGCAGACATTATTTGGGGTTCACAGCAAAATTGAGCCGAAGTATAGGGAGTTCCCAGACAGCCTGTACTCCATCCAAGCATAGACTCCCCTACTGTTTACATCTTGGGTGGGGTTTCTCTTCCTACTTTTTCCTGCATCCCCCAAAATTGTCAAATTGTCTATCATGAGAAAATACATTTTGTTAAGAAGGAAATAGAGAAGGAGGGAAAAAAACAAGAAAAGGAATGCCTCATCCCAAATGAAGAACACAGATAAGTTCATCGCATTTCATTTTCCAATGCACCTTTTTATTGCACCAGTCGTTGGAATTCCTCACCATTTTGATCGGTGACCTCATTTCCCCTGTTCACATACTTTCTCCCAGGGAGGGGAGACCGTGTTCGTAATGCTTTCTGACCACTGCAACCTTCCTAAAAACTCCAAGTTCCATCAGGTCTCCAAGGGAAGCCTCCTTAACTCACTCTCCCACTCCCTACACCGTGGGCCCCACTCCGACCTGCAACCTTGCAACCCTGTAGCTTTACAGCCTGGACAGAGATTCTCTGACTTGTACCTACACACACACACACACACACACACACACACACACACGCACGCACGCACGTGCGCGCCTATGTTCCATAGCCTTGGGAGATCATGACCTGCAATGTCCACGGCCCGCCAGTAGGGGGCCGAGCCCTCTGGCTGGGTTGGGGGCCGGGACTGCTTCTCTATCTCAGAGTCCCCAGTCCCCAGAACCAGGGACACAGGAACATTAAATGAATGAGTGGATGCATCAGTGGACCCATTTTTGTCCCTCTTTGCAGCGTTAGATTGGGAACTGGGATTTTCTGGTCAATGATAATGGAGTTTGTGCATTAGATCCTGACCAAGGAAGGATGGCAAATATCTAGCCTGCTTTGGTCTCTGGTAGGACATTCTAAGGGCCAGTTCCATCCAACTGTGCCACAGAAGAGAGAAGCCAGGACTGGAGTTTACCACCCACACACTACATAACCTTGGAGCAGGCTCCTTCTCTCTCAGTGTCTGGCTTTCCCAGATGTTGGATAAGGAGGTGGGACAACCTCTTTCCAGGATACTACAATCCCATTAAGGATCACCTGAATATATAATGAATTCTCAGCATGGAAGCACTTCCAAAATATGAGACATTTTATTTCTTACATGGAACATAATAATATGTACAAAGAATTCCAGGTAAGATCCCTAGAAAATTTGCTAATTAGAAAATAAGATCCTTAGGGGCGCCCGTGTGTCTCAGTGGGTTAAGCATCTGCCTTCAGCCCAGGTCATGATCTCAGGGTCCTGGGATCAAGGCCCACATCAGGCTCCCTGCTCAGTGGGGAGCCTGCTTCCCCCTCTCTCTCTCTGCCTGCCTCTCTGCCTACTTGTGATCTCTCTCTGTCAAATAAATAAAACCTTCAAAAAAAGAAAAGAAAAGAAAAGAAGATCCTTAGAAAGCCCTTAGAGCTAAAGAGTGAGCTAACAGTAGAAATTGGCTCCATGTCATCTTTTTGATAAGATAATAATGCAAAGTCTTACCCCCAGGCCTGCCTGTGCCTGTGCCCCCCCAACTTCATATATGCACACACACACACACACACACACAAACACACACACACACACGGGCCCATATGCATTTCCCATCACCACCTTCACCCCCTCCCAAATAACTGTACTGTAAGTGCACATGGGAAATGTTTAAGAATAAGACCACCCAGCGGAAATTAAAAAGAAAAAGATAAAACATGGGTCTGAATGACGAGGACCGATACCTGGGAAATGGAGGCAACCAGCTCCCTGTGGGATTTTAAAATAGATCAAAGACTGGGCTATTTTCATCTTTCTGGGGAAGGAAGCATGGGAGGGGGGGTGACTGTGCTGACTTTTTGCCCAGAACACTTACTAAGGGCAAAGAGGAATCCTGGCACTGCTTCCTGTTGCCTGAGCTGGTGGCCCCAACCAGGCAGGGTCTGTCCAAAGAGACTTCTCTCAAGGACCACAAGTAACACACCACTCTTCTAATCGGAGCTGCTTTGCACGGAGTGCCCACCTCAGGTGAAACATGGAACCAAAAATTGAATACAGATTGTTTATTTAATCTGTACAAAAACGGCCAAGTCAATATTATTATACCCACTTTATGGATAAGACCACTGAGGCAGAAGGTGGATTAACAATGTGCTCATACTCGTATGGCTAGTAAGAGGCCAAGCTGGACTGTACAGTGAGGTGCCAGTCCCTTTCTCTTGTCTGACTGCCTCACAATCCCCTTTCATCCAGAAGGGTTGGGAGGGGTGTTGGAAGGGTGGCCAACATTCCTCAGAGGAGGTGGAAAACGTTCCCTGAGTTGAGGTCACAGCTCTGCCTTTAAGTCTTACTCCTCTTTCAAGCCCAGCCGGCCTGGAGGTTTCCTCTCCACTCTGGGCTGACCTGGCATTTTGACAGCAATCTCTTTTAATAGTTTCTAAAGGGTGTGGCCTGGGTCTTGTGGTTTGATCTTGCTCCAAATTAGAACTATGGTCAATGGCAGTCCCGTTTTCTGGTGGACACAATTCTCACTGATGCCACGGGTGGTGACATCATATTTGTGTCTGATGTGCCTAGTTATGCAATCCTTTGTTTTAAAGAGTTCTGCTCCTTTAGTGTAATCTAGAATCCTAGACGCTAAGTGTAGAGCTTTGTTTGGGGTTGGGGTGGAGGGGAAGGGTTGTCTTAGATGGGGGTTGTTTATGTGTTTACTGATGAAATACACTCTAATGTTTGTAAAAGCATCTATTTCATCTCTTCCATCCCTGGATCTGCACGTCCCTGCCAGTGAAGTTAAATTCGGGGTTAAGGGGCCCCGAACATCTGGGCTCCATGCCCATAATTACAGACCCTCATGTTCTCCAGAGAAGGAGTTCACAGGAGATCTTGGATCCAGAGTCAGGAACCACGGCTTTGAGTTCCAGCTCTGTGCCCCCCTCCATTGTCAGACTTGGGACAAGTCTGGGACAAGTCATGCTGCTCTCTGGGCTTCAGTTTCAGTTTATGAAACATAAAGGATGAAGGAGGTAATGTGTGAAATGCTTTGTTAAGACCAGTGGTTGCAGGAGAATCTTCCAGAGGGTTTGAAAAACAGACATGTCTGGGGCCACTCACAGAGTCCTGTCCAGTGGAGCCTGAGAATCTGCGTTTCTAATAAGCCCCAAGACACAGATGCTGCTGGTCCTGGGTCCATGCATGGCGAACGTCTGGCTGAGAGTGAAGGGACACACATAGACGGTGCGTTATTGTGACAGACGGCAGGATCCACACCAAAGGGAAGCTGCTCGCCTCACCGTCACCCCCTCACCACCCCCCACGCATCTGTGGTGCTTCTGCCAAAACAAAACCAATTCTTTGGCCCTGACCCAGCCGTAACAAATCCAAAGCTCCAAGGGAGGGGGGGAGGCTAGTAATCTGTGTTGGAACGAGCCTCCTGGCCAATCTTACCACCAAGATGGTGGGGAAATACTATAGCTCAACCATTCGTTCCAGATGGCAAAGATTTCCTGTGAAAGCAAAGAGTCTATGTCCCCTCTGAGTGGGGGCATGGTAATAAATGACAGCCTCTTTTCCACAAGGAAGAGGCATCCCCCAGTCTCTCAGCGAATACCTCGTAAGGCCTGCAAGGCAGACTTCAGCCTCGGAACAAGTGTCAGAGATGGAAGGAGACCTGAGTGGACTTCAGTGTGGTCCTCAGCCCCAGCCCCAGCACCAGGAGACACCTGCCCGAAGAAACGCACTCAGTCACTTTTATACAGGCACCTGTGTCCCATCTCTGGCTCCAAAAGATCCCCACACCACGGAATCTTAGCACCGCTTGAAGAGATAGTTCCCATCCTGGCTGTGCATCAGATTTGCCCTCCCGGGTATGTGTGGCTGAACGTGGCTCCAGACCGATTAAATCAGACATGTTAGAGGAGACGCAGCATCACAACATAGAAAGCCCCGCAGGTGATCATGTCTGCAGCTGGCCTTGCGCTCAAGGGAAGAGGAAACACAGCTGACACCCCAGCAGCTTCACACCTGCCCAGGCTCTTGCCCTTGGTCACCCAGCATGCCCATCCCATGCCACGGTTACAAACCATATGGCATGGTCCACATGAAGACTCTCGTTTCAAATAAAACCTCATTAAGGGACGTTTGCTCCTTTAAAAACTGACTTTTTTCATTGTTAGTGTATAAGAAAGCCACTGATTTCTGTTCGTTGACTTTGTATCCTGCCACGTTACTGAATTGCTGTATGAGTTCTAGTAGTTTGGGGGTGGAGACAGAAAGGGAAATTAGAGAATCGATTCCATTTACTATAGCACCAAGAACCATAAGATACCTGGGAATAAACCTAACCAAAGAGGTAAAGAAACTGTACTCGAGGAACTACAGAACACTCATGAAAGAAATTGAAGAAGACACAAAAAGATGGAAGACCATTCCATGCTCTTGGATCAGAAGAATAAACATTGTTAAAATGTCTATACTGCCTAGAGCAATCTATACTTTTAATGCCATTCCGATCAAAATTCCACCAGTATTTTTCAAA
The DNA here is from genome assembly GCF_902655055.1 of Lutra lutra. Taxonomy (NCBI): domain Eukaryota; kingdom Metazoa; phylum Chordata; class Mammalia; order Carnivora; family Mustelidae; genus Lutra; species Lutra lutra. The sequence continues at coordinate 48,446,494 of NC_062291.1, forward strand.
GAGCTCGAGCAAACAATCCAGAAATTTGTATGGAATCAGAAGAGACCCCGAATCGCTAAGGAAATGTTGAAAAACAAAAATAAAACTGGGGGCATCATGTTACCTGATTTCAAGCTTTACTACAAAGCCGTGATCACCAAGACAGCATGGTTCTGGCATAAAAACAGACACATAGACCAGTGGAACAGAGTAGAGAGCCCAGATATGGACCCTCAACTCTATGGTCAATTAATCTCCGACTAAACAGGAAAAAATATACAGTGGAAAAAAGACAGTCTCTTCAATAAATGGTGCTGGGAAAACTGGACAGCTCTATGTAGAAGAATGAAACTCGACCATTCTCTTGAGCTGTACACAAAGATAAACTCAAAATGGATAAAAGATCTCAACGTGAGACAGGAATCCATCAGAATCCTAGAGGAGAACATAGGCAGTAACCTCTTCGATATCAGCCACAGCAACTTCTTTCAAGATATGTTTCCAAAGGCAAAGGAAACAAAAGCGAAGATGAAATTTTGGGACTTCATCAAGATCAAAAGCTTCTGCACAGCAAAGGAAACAGTCAAGAAAAACAAAGAGGCAACCCACAGAATGGGAGAAATATTTGCAAATGACAGTACAGACAAAAGGTTGATATCCAGGATCTATAAAGAATTCCTGAAACTCAACACACACAAAACAGACAATCATATCAAAAAATGGGCAGAAGATATGAACAGACACTTCTCCAATGAAGACATACAAATGGCTATCAGACACATGAAAAAATGTTCATCATCACTAGCCATCAGGGAGATTCAAATTAAAACCACATCGAGATAACACCTTACACCAGTTAGAATGGCCAAAATTAGCAAGACAGGAAAAAACATGTGTTGGAGAGGATGTGGAGAAAGGGGAACCCTCTTACACTGTTGGTGGGAATGCAAGTTGGTGCAGCCACTTTGGAGAACACTGTGGAGATTCCTCAAGAAATTAAAAATAGAGCTTTCCTATGACCCTAACATTGCACTACTGGGTATTTACCCCAAAGATACAGATGTAGTGAAAAGAAGGGCCATCTGTACCCCAATGTTTATAGAAGCAATGGCCACGGTCGCCAAACTGTGGAAAGAGCCAAGATGCCCTTCAACGGACGAATGGATAAGGAAGATGTGGTCCATATACACTATGGAGTATGATGCCTCCATCAGAAAGGATGACTCCCCAACTTTTGTGGCAACATGGACAGGACTGGAAGAGATTATGCTGAGTGAAATAAGTCAAGCAGAGAGAGTCAATTATCATATGGTTTCACTTATTTGTGGAGCATAACAAATAGCATGGAGGACATGGAGAGATGGAGAGGAGAAGGGAGTTGAGGGAAATTGGAAGGGGAGGTGAACCATGAGAGACTATGGACTCTGAAAAACAATCTGAGGGTTTTGAAGGGGCGGGGGGTGGGAGGTTGGGGGATCCAGGTGGTGGGTATTAGAGAGTGCACGGATTGCATGGAGCACTGGGTGTGGTGCAAAAATAATGAATACTGTTACATTGAAAAAATAAAAAATTTAAAAAAAACTGACTTTTTTGTTTGGTTGTTTTTTTAAGATTTTATTTATTTATTTGACAGAGAGAGAAAGAACAAGCAGGGGGAGTAGAAGAGGGAGAAGCAGTCTCCCCGCCGAGCAGGGAGCCCGATGCAGGGCTCCATTCCAGGATCCTGGGATCATGACCTGAGCCGAAGGCAGACGCTTAACCAACTGAGCCACCTAGATAACCAAAACTGATATTTTTGAAAAGATGCTCACCATCACTAATCATTAGGGAAATGCAAATCCAAACCACAATGAGATACCACCTCACAGCCATGAGGAGAGCTTCTCTGAACATTTTTTTAAAAGAAAGAAAAGAACACCTGTTGGTGAGAATGTGGGGAAGCCGGAGCTCCTGTCCGCTGTTGCTGGGAATGTCAAGTGATGCAGCCACTATGAAAAACCACACGGCAGCCCCTCAAAAAGCTATCGATACAACTACCCTCAGGAGCCGACAACCCCACTTCTGAGTATACACCCAAAAGAAATGGAAACAAGATATTGAACAGGTGTCTGCACACCCACGTTCATAGCAGCACTATTCGTTAATAGCCAAAAGGCAGAAACAACCCAAATGTCCATGAATGGATGGATGGACCCACAAAATATGATATATACACACAGTGGAATATCAGTCAGCCTTAAAAAGGAAGGAAATCCTAACAAACTGAGGGTTGATGGGGGGAGGGGGGTTGGGAGGGGGGGTGGGGTTATGGACATTGGGGAGGGTATGTGCTATGGTGAGTGCTGTGAAGTGTGTAAACCTGGCGATTCACAGACCTGTACCCCTGGGGATAAAAATATCTTATATGTTTATAAAAAATAAAATTTAAAAAAAAAAAAGGAAGGAAATCCTGACACATTGTTGCAACATGGGAGAAACTTGAGGACGTTATGTTAAGTGCAATAAGCCAGTCACCGAAGACAAATTCTGCATGGTTCCGCTTATCTGAGGTACCTAGAGTAGTCACGTTCGTAGAGACAGAAAGTGGAACAGTGGGTGCCAGGGGAGGGAGGATGGGGAGTTACTGTTTCACGGGGACAGAGTTCCAGTTTGGGATGCTGTAAAAGCTCCAGAGATGGATGGCAGGGAAGTTTGTCCAACAGGATGAACATACTTAATTCCACAGAATTGTACACATAAAAAATGCTCTATGGCAAATTTTATGTTCAATGTGTTTAACCACAGTTTTGGGGTTTGTTTTTTTTTTTTTAATTTATTTTTTAAAAACCCTGAGGGGGCACTTGGATGGCTCAGTTGGTTAAGTGACTGCCTTCGGCTCAGATCATGATCCCGGAGTCCTGGGATCAAGTCCCGCATCAGGCTCCCTGCTCGGCAGGGGGTTCTGCTTCTCCCTCTGACCCTCCCCCTTCTCATGCTCTCTCTCTCTCTCTAATGGTCTCTCTCTCTCTCTCAAATAAATAAAATCTAAAAATAAACAAGTAAATAAATAAAAATTAAAATTAAAAAAATCCTGAGATTTTGTCAAGTGACTAGGGTCTCCTCCACGGTGAGGTGGCTTTTATTTGAACCTAGTAAAATAAGTCCAGACTAATGCTAAAGGAACCCTGGCAGGCGTGTGTCAGTCTCAATCATACCTCCTACCAAAGGCACCAGAGAGCCTGGAGGACATTCCACCATCTTCCCAAACAGAAAAACAATCTGCTAGGGAAAAAACTAACTGTAAGTGAAGAAAGCTGGTCGCAGAAGATCAGGTATCAATGAACAGCACACATTTACAATTGTGTTTTGCTCACTGACACCTTTGCGCTTTCATTCATTCATTTCCTCTTTCACTGGACAAAGAATTGCCAGGCACTGGGGCAGGAAGAAGCAAGAGGAGCCCAGAGCATAGGCTCTGCCTTGGTGAGCTCACGGCCCCGCAGGTCCTTTTGAGGAAAAGTGGCCCAATGTGGGGGAAGAAGGAAGAGGATGACTGAGGGACAACCAGAGAAAAGAGAGGCCGCAGAAGCTCTCACGGGCTGCTTCGAAGCACCTGGAGGGAAACAGAGGAGGAACCTCCCTGCGGGACCTTGTCCGGGGACAAGGTTTCAGGTGGCCTGAGGCTTTGTCTGGTGCCCTCTATAGCTCCCGCCCCACAGGAGGGACCCAGGGAATGTTGACTTGTGACCATGTTATGAGAAGTACCAAGGGGCCACCAAATCTGGGCCTGGGAATGAATTTAAAAAGCAGATCAAGCTGCTCATGCCTCTTGGCCTGGGTTTGGGGGTTGTGGAGAGAGACAGGGGAGGCCCCAGTCCCGCCCACTCCTGCGTGCTGGGAGGCCTCACTGCTCATCCGAGACATTTCAGAGGGCCGCCCCTCTGCGCGCCTCTCTCGTTCCTAAGCCAGCGATGGATTGTTCTCATTTCATTCAGAATGAACAGCAAGACTGAACTGGATCCAATTTCTGATCAGTGTCATTTCTCAGGCTTGCTCAGAAAAGACAAAATCCATTAAACCACCCCCCCTGCTCCCCGATGAGAGGCGCTGAGCTCCCCGTGGCAGCGCAATGGGAGCTCTTGAGGGTAAAGACTCATTTTCTGTGGATCAGTGGCTGGCTTATTGTAGGTGCTTAATAAATATTCAATCATAACAATCTTAATTACTGGATTACATCATGTCTGTCTCAGGGTGGGATATAAATAAATAATGCCATAATAATAATGAGGTTCTAACAGAGGGCTGCTCGGTTTGAGCTCCCACTACTTCGCAGGCGGTTTTAATAAATTTGGGTGGATTTCATATTTCATGAAGACATATCTGCTCACAGCAGGTAAATGCTTTTGAAGATAAGCCTTATTTAGTATTAATGCTGGTAGGACACGTCCTGGTTTATGTCCTGTTCAAGGTGTAATTCAACTCAGTGTGGCTCCTAGTTCTCCAAGGGTTTGATTGTATCCAGTGGCAAGGTGTGTAGCAGGGCTGGGTGTTCAGGGTCTGACCCCCAACGCTGGCTTGAGGGAAGATGCTGAGACAGGATGTCATGATCAGCTATCACTCTCCAACACCGTCTAGACCATCCCATGCTTAGAAAGCAATTGCACACACCATAGTCTTCATCCTGACAGCTTATGTGAATGAGTGAAGTTCTCAGACAGCTAGCAGAAGAGTGCAGGCCCTACGGGAAGGGGAAGCCCCTCCCCCTCCCCCCAGGCATGAGTGCCCCCCAGTGGTGCCCAATCTTCCATTAAATAGAGCCAGACACGCTACTACAGCCACAAAATCTCCTGGTCTTCAAATGCTGCTAACCAATCCAAATTCTTTGAAAATAAAACCATCCTGCAGCCTTCTGGGTCACATCTGGCCATCGGCTGCTTTAGGCGAATCTGGGGCTTGGAGCTGTACGCCAGGGATGTGTAAGCAAAGGTATGGGCTGGTCCCTCCACAAAGACCAGGAAAGAGCCCATAAGCCCCTACCCTAATTGTCGGGCACCTGAGCTCTGCACTCGCTCTATTATCTGCTGGACTCACCATGTGACTTCCATAAATCCCCAAGACCCTGCCCCTTCTGCTGGAAAGTGAAGGCTGACAAGGTTGCTGAGCCTCCCTCGGAAGCCTGCACTAAGAACCAATGTCCCATAATGTGATGGGGAGCCCTCTGCACACCAGACAGCACTATCTGTGACAGCAGAAAGGTGACTAGTGGATGCCCAGGAAGTTGTGCAAAAGCTCCCTGAAGTCTGGCCTCTGGAAGCCTCTGGAAGCCTCTGGAAGCACGGCTCGTCTTGGGGAGTTGGGATCTGAACCAGATAGAGAACCTGGAGGGGAAACGGCGACCTGCAAAGCTGCTCATCTGAGAGTGCAGACTGGCTCTGTCCTCACCTCACAGGTTGCTTGAGCTAGTTCCAGTCCTACTGTAACTGTCCACTTCCTGCTCTGTGCTCTAAACCTGGACAGGGGACTGCAAATGAACCTCCCCTGTTGGAGCCATGGTGCCCGGAGGGCCATCTCGGCATCTTCTGTTCCACAACAGGAAACTGGAGTAAAGGTACATGAGCTGGGCAGCCCATCTGTGGTTGTGAGAACCTTCCACCTGCTTCCCAGGCTCCTCTGTGACAAAGGCAACGCCTTAGGGACTTTGGGATCTACAGGGGTCCAAGAAGCAGTATTTGCCTTCAACAGGGTCATCACATCCCAGCACTGGCCAAAGGCGAGTGACCTCCCCAGCCCTTGGGAGAAAGTAGACAGCTACGGGCTTTCTAGAGAAACTCCTCCTGCACTGGGGTATTTTTAGCCCTACCATCCCATATAGCCATTCCAGGGGTGTTAACGTCATGGGTGAAATTAGCCACACACCTTTGCCAGGCAAAGGTGGCTCCAGCGGGGCTAGCGGAGTTGGGGAACTGACAGGGCCCCACGAGAAGTCTGCACTCAGGTTTCCTGCAAGCTGGTCCAACTATAAGCTTTTGTCAAAAGTAGGAACAGGTTTTCTTCACCCTGCTATAAATCATCTCAGTGGAAAATGCATCATCGTTATTTTTAAAAAGGAAAAATCAACATGCACATATTCTGCTTATAAAACAGTATCTGTTGGTTTTAGGTGTCTTTTTACCTTGTTACTGGAGAACTTTTCTTTACATAACCCCATTGTTACAGGGGTTTTTTTTCTTTCCACGAATAAGCACATTTTTACTTGGTTACTTAATAATCTATCATAAATATTTTCTTATATTTTAAGTTTTTTAATTGTTAAGCATAGCCTTAGCCAACCAGACTCTAAAATTGGACATTTAATTGTTTCTGATGTTTTGTGTACCTGCCAACATTTGTAGAGACGCTGGCCTCCTTGAAGCCACTTAATATCAAATAACCCTAAGTGAGGTTACCAGACAGGCTGGAGTCTACGGGATGGGCCAGGCAGACCCAGGTGCCACCTCCTTTGCCACGTGGCCCGAGGAACAGTCTCAGATCTCACCCTGGCTCTCGCAGAGCCGCCTGACTGCAGAGTTCTCGGACTCCCTGCTGTGTCTCTCTCCTTCCCCAGAGCTCCCACCTCCCCCTCAGCTCACCCTGACCCTCTCTTTCTCTCCTCCCTGCCCCAGGGAATTTTCTAGTTTGTTGGCTTTTTTTTTTTTTTTAATTACTGAACTTTTCAAATGTATACAAAAGTTGAGAAGACAGTATAACAAATGCCCAAGGCCAAAAATCCTGTTTCATGCACTTCAACCCATGTCCCCATATACTGTATGACTTAGAAGTAAACCCCAGATATCATCTCATTTTATTCATAAGTATGAGTGTAGATCTTGCTAAATAATAAAGATTCTTTCTTGAACATACCATTACCACACCTAAAAACAGGAGCCATGGTCCCTGAGTATCATCAAATACCCAGGCTGTGCTCAAATTTTTCAAGTTGTCTCACAAGTGTTTGCTAGGTTTGTTGAAATCAGGATCCAAACAGAATCTATAGGTGGTGTTTAATTGGTGTCTTTTAATCATGTCATCCCACTTGCCTCAACTTCAATGGTTTATGTGAAAAGATATCAGTCACTTGTCCCGTAGAGTTGTCCATACCCCAGTTTTGCTCCTTGCTTCCTCACGGTGTCATTTCATGATTTTTTTGTCCTTGTTATTCTTTTAATCTGGTAGTGAAATCCAGGGTCAGGAACTTGTTCTGATTTAGGCTTGGTTTTTTGACAAGAATACTTCATGGGTAATGTGTATTTTCATCGGGGGCCCGTTGGTGATTGTCATCTCGACCCACTGTTTCGCCAGGAGTTTGGAACTGATAATATTCTTGTTCTACCCTTCCTTCTGTATCAGAGAAACTTTCCTTCATCCATCACTTGGCTCCTTAAACTGTTTTGTATGGTTCACACAGGAAAGTCAGGTGAGGTACTCAACCCTGTTCCCCTTTTCAAAAGAAAGAGGCTGCTTTTTACATCAGGCCACGGAGAGAGGCTTGAGCTGTTATTTTTTTTCAGTATCATTGTGTACTCATGGGCTCAAGCAGTTTCAATGTGTCTCAGCCCACATGGTGTTTTCACACACTGTATCATCCCACTTTTAACTGTGGGGAAGTTCTTCGAGTTGGCCCCTGTTCTTTTGATATCCTCCCGAGGGGTTTCCTCTGCTTGCTTGCCCTTCAGTGTGACACAGGGTTCCAGACTCTTTCTTATACATTTTCTGCTCCAGCTCAGGGAATGCTTGCTTTTTTTAATGAGAAATCCTGTTTAAAGACAAAATCTTAGTCTAAAGAAGATTCATTGCTATTGTATTAGTTATTATGCTAGTTACTGCCTTTTTATTAGGAAATGTTTTCCTTTTTTAAGAGAAAGTATATTTTGTTGTGCTTTCTCTTTATATTGATTGTATGTTTGATTTTTTTATGTTTGATTTTATACAATCTTTATATTGATACTCAATATAAATGTGCAAGTACTGAGTTTTACTTACCATTTGATTTTATATTTGCATCTGTTGTCTCTAACACTAAAAAAAAAAAAAAAGAATACCCTTTCTTTAAAGACTTTATTTATTTGTTTGTTTGACAGAGGGAGAGAGAGTACAAGCAGGAGAATGGTAGAGGGAGAGGGAGAAGCAGGCTCCCCGCTGAGCAGAGAGCCCCTCTCGGGGCTCGATCCCAAGACCCTGGAATCATGACCCGAGTGGAAGGCAGCTGCTTAACCAACTGAGCCACCAGGTGCCCCCTGCTTTCTAATGACATTAACATCCTTACTCATTTGCTTTATGTCTATCTATCTATATTTCTGAGAACAGTGTAACATTTCACTTGAGAGTTAAATTTGTGTAAGGCTACATCCTGACCGCAGATATTAAGTCAAATTAATGTATTTTCAAATCATTTGAAATAATTCCCCTCTGTAAAATTATGCCCTTTACACATTAAGTTCATTTGTTTCATTCTGCTCTAATTTTCAGGGATGGCTTTTTTAAAGTTTTGCTTTAATCTAGTTTTATAAGCTGGCAGGTATGTACCTGGTCCCACACCAAATCTGCTAACCAAAGTAGACTCAGAGAAGCCTGGCTCCTTTTCCTTTTCCTTTACTTCCTTTACCTTTTCCGTTTCCTTTTCCTTTACCTCCACACACCTGTGCCCTCCCTTCCCCGTAGAGAACGATTCCTGGGTTTTTATTTGTCCTATTGGTTTCCTATAATATGAGCAAATATATATATAAATACCCACATATTTGCACGCTCTTCTTTTGAAGTGAATGGTAGCATAAGATCCCGCGGGTCTCCCCCTTGCCCTGGGAATGGCGGAGAGAAGCTCCTCGTGGCTGTCTACAGCTGTGCGGTGCTGCACCGTGAGGTGGAGCCCAGCTCATGGACCTCTGCTCCCCACCTGCTCGCCGAGCCCCTGGGTTTCCCAATCACTGTGAACTGCTGTGGCTCTCCTACCCAGCCCCAATCCAGCCCAGGTGATCAGAAACCTACCACGAGGGCTTCCTCAGCCTGTCAAACCTTCTGTGAGCCTCGACCTGTGCCAAGCGCTTGTGTCCTCTCGTTCACTGTTTGCAACGGTCATGTGAGGGAATGACCACACTGATGTTTGGAGAAGTCAGATCACGTGACGGAGGTCTTGGTAATCTGGCAATGGAACCCATACCTCTTTGAGGCCAAAATCTACAATCTTAGTCAGCTCAGCTACACGGACTCTCCTGGCCGTGCCTCCCAAAGTTCTGTCGAGTTCTGCCAAGCATCACCAAGATTACAGGTGAAAAGAGGTGGCTGGGTCCGCCTGGCACCTGTGACCTACATCCAAAGGCTTCTGGGAGGTTCGGCCGCAGCAAGGCGGCGGGCAGGTGGGAGTCTAACGAGGCTGAGGGCCAGAACTCCTGAATTCAAGCCCCAGCCTCATCTTCTGGTTATTTAACTCGTGCCTCAGCTCTTACCTGTAAATCTACCTCAGAGATGCAGGGAGGACAAAGCTTCACCTTGAGTGAGAAGCTTCTCTGAAACAGCAGCTCCCAGTGAGCCACCTGTCCCAGCAGTGGCATTGGCCTCGCTTGGCCAGTAGCAGCTCTTTCTTCTCGAGGGGGTGGTCCTTGGGCCAGCAGGGTAAGCACCACCTGGGAATTGCTAGAAATATACACTTTGAGGGAGGGCCACGGCAATCTGTGTTTTCACCAGCCCTCCAGCTGACTTGAGAACCGCGGTCCTGAGATAAGGCCAACGCTCCGAGTTTGTAATGCAGGAGGGAGATGCAAGGCGGTAAGGAGCCCCCTCACCACAGTGCTTTGCCACTCACCCACTAGCACACATTCGGGGCAGGGGACAAGAAGGCAGACAAAGTGAAAGTCCTCTTGGAGCTTGCATTCTGGAAAGGGCATCGACAGAGTATAAACCCATGACCAAAGAAGGAGATGGTATGAAGGATAAAAAAACAGAATGGAGGATGACTGGGGCTGAGAGTGAGAGTCTTTAGAGGGGATGGTCCCTGAGGAAGTGACCCTTAAGCTGACGCTTGAATGGGAAGAAAGAAGCAGCCTTATGAAGATCCAGGGCAGAAAGCTCCAAGCAGAGGATCAGCAGGGGCAAAGGCCCTGAGGCATGTTGGAGCTACGTATATGAAGAGGAGCAAGAAGGCAGAATGGCTGGAGCCAGGGTGAGAGAAATGATTCTTATGTCGGTCCATCTCTAAGGTCAAAGCAGTCATACTACTCCTGGATCAGAGGGGCATATGGAACCGTTAAATAGTGACCTTCCTCTGCAGCTGCTGCTGGGGGACAGAGCAGGCAATGCCTGGGGGTGCAGAGAAACAAGAGAACACATTTTGGCTTTGCACCCAGCCCTGCCTTGTGATCCTCTTCCTCCACAGCCAGGTGGCTCTCTGTGTTCCCTCTGCCACCTCTCTGCACTGTAAGGAGAAACAATTCCTCCAGGAGGCCCTGCTTCTACCAGCCCTTTAGTGATGATGGCACCAGGAAAAATATTCAGTCTGGAGATACAGGGCAACCTGACTTTACGACCAGCTCTGCTGTCAATTACACAATTTAGGGCAAAGGATTTTACCTCTCTGACTTCGTTCTCCATTTAGGAATTGGAGATGGGAATGGTCCCTCACTCCCCTGGGAGGTTGTGAAAACTAAATTATACACTGGGCATGAGACTGTTAACCCAGGATCCAGTAGGTATTCGGAAAATGGTAACTATCCCCATTTTTCTTCATCGGCAGAAAGTTTAACTACTTAAGGTTCACTATTTTGCAGATAATGGAAGAACCAAATAGAAATAATAACAGAAGTGATCTAGGAATACACAGTTCCTGCTTAACTTCCGAACTCAGAGCAGTTGACAATGGAGGAGTTGAGACATTTTCACCGTGACCACATCAGCCCTGATCCCAGGAACAGACTGTCCTCAGGGAAGCCGTTGGCAATGAGGGGCAGGGTCACAGCTGGGAGAAGAGCTGCCCCGCCCCGCCCACTAGAAATACACGGCATGAGCCACATGTGTCATTTTAAATTTGCCAGTAGCCACATTAGAAGATTAAAAAGAAATATGTGAAAACAATCTTAGTGATATATTTTATTAAAGCCATAATATGCAAAGTATCATCATATCCACACAAGACCCAATAAAATATTCTATACAGTAAACTTTTACATTCTGTTTTTGTTTTGGGGGCACTTTTGGGGAGCACTGTCTTAAAAATCCAGTGTGCATTTCCCCCCCTTACAGCATGTCTCAGTTCAGACTACGCGGGTTTCGGGGTGCCCACAAGCCCACATGCTTGGCAGTGGCTGCGGCAGAGAGAATGGGTCAGTACTCAGCCCTTACGGTCCAGGAACCAACCCATCCTGCCACTCCTTTTGGGTAGTCTCATAAGCTAAAAATGTTTTTGATGTATTTAGAAGGAAAAACCAAAACAGGAATATTTTTGTGATATGGGAAAATTATATAAAATTCAAACCCGTGTGTCCGCAAATAAAGTTTTATTGTCACTCAGCCACGCCCCTGTGTTTACAGATCAGCTCTGACCATCTTCCATAGGCAAGCTGCGCAGCTGTGACAAAGACCATCTGGCCCACAAAGCTGAAAACATTTTCTTTAGCCTCTTACAGAAAAAGTTTGTGGGCCCCTACATGAGAGAGGAAAGCACACCTCTCCACTCCCCCTGCTCCTCCCGACTCTCGACTTCCGGATCCCTCCAGGTGGAGAGATGGATTTCATAGACTCCACATGCCCTGGTGGCTGACCTCTCTGCTGGCCACCATGACCTTGTTGGTGTTTGATGGCATTTTTACCTTGTTTCCTAGCACAGGTTCTATTTCTTGCGCTGAAATCTTTCACTGGAGAGTCCGAAGCAAAGAATTCTGAAGCCCTTGGCCCAGGTGACTCTCAGCTGACTATGGCACCAGGCCAGTGAGGCTAGGAGAGCAGCAGCCCTAGGGAAGAGGTACCAGCAACCTCAGTCAGTGGGGCGTTTTCCAGCTGCAAGCCACAAGCAGGGTGTCCCCACTCCACCTCGATAAATCCGGCCCCTCTGAGCTAGGCACCAGACACGCATTACCATGTAAAGTCCCTTCACAAAGGAGCCAACTCAGAGTTCCTGGTGAGAAAGTCCATCGGAAGGGAGGGGTCTGATTGCTCTGGCCCCTCAGCAGGTGAGCAGCCCTGTGAGGCCGAGCTCCAGCAGTGTCCCCTACAGTGACGTCCCATCCTGCCATCAGCCCCGAGGATATGCTTTCACTGTGCCGACACTGAGGTACAGAATCCCCTCAGTTCCCATAACAAATCAGTAGCTAAGGAGGTGCCCTGGCCAGACTTTACTCTCTTGCCACGGAGAGGCAAGGAAAACAGGTGGATGGAAGGCAGCCATGTTCCCTGGACTTGGGCTGGGAGCACGCTTTTGTTGGAGGTGGGGGGTGCAACAGAGATATACAGACTGGACAGGCAGACAGACAAATCTTCATCAGCATCCTCAGGACCACTGTTAGCTGAATGACATCCAGGACCTCTGCAGGCCTCAGTCTACTCATCTGTAAAGTGGGGGGTATGAACAGACATCACACTGGGATAGCGTGAGGATTCGATAGAAGAACCCACAGGCAGTGCCCGGCACATAACGCATGCTCAGGAAATACTGGTTTCCTTATCGTGTCTTTGCTTAGCTCCCTGACAGGTGGCAATTTGTGGGGCCAGAACAAAACGGTGCCAGGCCCTAAGATAAAGAGTGTACAGCGTCAAGGTTAATTTAGGTAAAGACTCAGGACAGTGCAGGGCACCGAGTAAAGGTTGGTAAGTATGAGCTAGCATTTATTATTTTGTTGTTATTATTAAGCCCAGGAAATGCTCCACCATCCTGTAGTTTATCCAAACAGCTTGTAAAGAAAAATGAACGCTAGTGAAGAGAAGTCTGCTGAGCCCTCCTAACAAGAGGTCTTGTGTTGCCCCCACTATCAGCTTTTGAACATTTCTGAATAAGCCCGATGCAGACCAGAGCCAGGTTGCTGCAGAAGAAGGTTAGGGAGAACCATGCGCATCCGGGCAAGAGCGAGGCCATTTTCACCCATGCCCTCAGGCCGCTGGGCCTCTCCCGCCATGTTCCAGGGGTTGTGCCGCGAGCTGGGACCCGGGAAGTCACTGCGAGGATGGGCTGCCGTCGCCCGCTGCCTGAGGACAACTTTATTTATGCTCTTGCAGAATGTACACGCAGGCCTTGTTTTTCTGGATGATTAGAGAGCCAGCTCACATAGCGTCCGTGGTTCTACATTTAGAATTGTGTCTTCACTCACATTCTTTCCACGCAGCTCACAGCTCCTGGACTGGTAGAGTGTGGTCACTCTGCCTGGGTCCGGCCCCTGGAAAGAAGCCAGCTCACCTCGCGCTCCTGGTCTGCAGCGGGGGCTGAGTTCTCTGGCTGTGCTCTAGGCGGGGGTGGACCGCACCCGTGTGCCCACCATGACTGAGCCAGATGCGAAGTCCATGGCCCTGGGGGCAGGCAGGGCACATTCTGGGGCAGACATCGGATTCTACAGCGGTTAGCTGGGGTCAGGCCAGCCGGACACCCCCATCGCCCTCCACTTCCCGCCAAGCTCCTGCTCCCAGGCCAGACTCTTGCCGGGTCAACTGTGTTTTATTGTTCTCTCCAGACCCCTCCTGCTGACGCTGACAAGTTCCCTGAGTCACCCCCATGTTTTTCTTTTCTCAAGCAGCCACTTCAAGCAAACACCACGAGCTCCTGCCGCACAGCAAAGCTCACTGCCTCTGGGACCCCAAACCAGGCATGCGGTCAGGCTCTCCACCTGGGAAGAATTAAAAGTAAGCTGGGGAAGGGACGTGCCAAGGAGTGGGAGGAAAACAAGTGAGGAAGACCCGGGCCCTGTGAATGGGTTCAGCTCCTGTTACTCACATCCCAAGCAAACTGCCCCTGTAAAATGAAATTCAGTGATGCAGCCTTCCTTAAAGTCTGGAACAGAATGATTTGGGTGGTGCTCAGATCACATGCAAACTGGAGATGGATTTGTTTCAGGGTGTTATGGGGGAAACATGAACTAGAACATCCAACCTATGATTTTGCAGGTATTGCTAATTACCGCAAAGCTCTGTCTTTTAAGAAGTTGATTTAAATTCTCCTTACAAAAATATAGTAAGTGATGGTACGGATGGTTGAAGGTGTGGGAAAATCATTTAAAAAAAAAAAAAAAGTTAACATTTGAGAAGCTTTGCCATATACAAGCATACCCATGAACATGAATTCATTTGATTTTTAACCCAGCAGAGCTAAGCAGTTTGTCCCTCTTAAAGATGAGTAAACTGAGCCACGGAGAGGTTAAGTGATTCGACTGGTGTCAGATAGCTAGGAAATACAAGGGGCCGGGGCTCCGAGTCTTTTGTGTTGTTGTGTTGTTTTAATGCTGGCTTACATCTCAAGTTGATTCTTGTCATTGGTCAGGTTGGCTAGTGTTGGTTTTGACAAGCAGGGGAGCTGGTGAGGTCGGCTAATTCAAAGGGTTCACTTGGAGCCTTCCTCAACCTGTCTCTGAGTACTGATCAGGGAGCAAGTGTCCCTGCAGTCAGGTCCCAAGTTCTTGGGCAAAAGGCATGTTCTGAGGCCCCAAGGAGGAAAAGGGGCTGGGTAATCCTGCCGGTTAGGGTCTGACACCTCCAACTGCAGGGCAACAAGGAACTGTTCTTTCTGACTTGGTTCAAACTGAAGCACATAGACTCGCATCCCTGTGACCCTGGCCACCAGCAGATTCAAGGCTAGAGGTGGTGCCAGGCCCCAAGTTAGCACTGGGACACAGGTTGCTGGCCATGAGGAGCCCACGAGGGGCTGGGGCCAGGGAAGGGGGAGGCCATCCACAAATAGATACAGAGATACAATGCAATGCAGACTTTCAGGGACTCTGAGCACCTCGCAGAGCAGGGCACCTGGTGGGGACCAGCACCTCTGCTTTCTCAGGCAACAGGCCAGGGGAACATGAGAAAGGGCTCTTGGAAACAATGACAAAAACTTTCGCTTTAAATCCTCGCAGTGAACGGATTGTGTCACAGGGCCAATGTAGGGAGGGGAAGGGGGTTCTCCCAGGGCTTGGAACAGCATGAGCAAAGGCACAAGGGCTGGGGGTCTGCAGGCAGTTTGGAGAGCAGTCAACCCCAGGCCAAGGCAGAGAGTGGCCGTTGGGCCAGCCCCTCCCAGAGCCAGAGAGGGGAGCACTCAGCTGGCAGGACGAGACCTGTCCACCAGCACTTGGACCTCCACGCAACGGGGCCTGCCACGACCCGGCTCACCACGCTGGGCACTTACCTTGCCTCTTCCCTGATTATTTCCCATCCTTCTGAAACTCTCCCCTGAAATCCCAGCCTGGCCTTCCCCCAGCCTGCAGCTGGGCCTGCTATTTGGCTCCAGAAGCACAGCACAGCGCAGCTCCTTACTCGAGGAATGCAGGCCGCGGTCCTCCGAGGGGATGATGAAACAGGCTATTTCTGCCCCGGGACATCAGCAGGCCTCAGGCGGGCACCGGCTCCAAAGCACCCACTATCATGTTTTTTAACGTTTCCCTAAACAAAGGTTTTCCTTCGCACCTTGGGGGGTATCTGTCTTTGAATCTCGGTGCTGAAGTAGCTTTAAGAAATCCTTCTGGATGGAAGCTGGATTCACGGTTAGGGTCCAGCTCAGCGGCAAGCAATTTCTCACTCCCCAAGTTATCTATTACCAGCGGCCGGTCTGGAGGTAAAAATAGCCGCTGGGGCTGTTTGTTTAATCTGACTGTTACTTGACACCACGCGGGTGTTGCGGTGGGGACTGTTTGCCTCTTCCCCACCAAGAACACCATTTGGTTTCCCCCGGCTGGGTCTCTATTTAGGTACGTTTCACGAACGTCCGGCGTCTGGACGACTTCTGGGCACTGATTTTCCCCAGGTGGGCAGGTCTGTGAGAACGGAGAGGTGTGGGTCTTGCCTCCCACCCCGGCTGAACTTTGGGCAGCCCAGAGAAGGAGGGAAGAAGTTTCGGCGGCCAGGCAGAGCCGGGCTGCTGGAGGCGTCAGGGTTCTCTCCGGTTCCCAGGGAGGCCTGCAGAGCCAGCAGCTGGGCCACGCGGAGAGTGGAAGGTAGGCTGCGGACGGACGCTTGGCTGGTTTCTGAGCGGAGGCAGGGAGGCTGGAGCTCTCTTCAGCAGGGACCTTTGCTGGGGGACCACTGGTGGGATGGAGTTCCGAGCCCAGGGGGGTGGTGCAGGGTGGTGTGAGCTGCAAGGGACACACTGGGGGCTGGGGTTCTCGGTGGGCAGAGCTGAGAACTCTGAGTTCTCGGAGTGCTGGGGAGCCGGATTTCCGTGGGGAGCAGGAGGTGTACGCCGAACAGAGTGCACAGTATAGATGTGTGTGACTTTGTCCTTATGTGCGCGTGTCAGGGCACTTTGCTCTCACCCGGCGGGGCAGACACGAGCATGTGGGTGGGCCTAGGTCATGCGTTCCCAAACAGGAGCAACCCCACAGTGACAGGTTCTCAGGCAGGGGACTGTCGATCTTGGGACTCCAGTTTGAGGCTTGGCAGGATCGGGGCAGCTGTAACAAAATGGACGATTGGTCATTGGAACGTTGACTCTGAGAGTACGTGTGTCCTGAGCATGGAGCCCCCCCACAGTGTTCTCCCACACCGTGGGGGTTCTAAACCAGACTCAACGCTTGGCCAAATCTAATATCTTATCTTTCTTTTCTCGTGGAGAATGGATCACTGAGGAAAATACTAAATACGTGTAGAAAACTAGATAACCTTAAAAAAATCATTATTTAGGACTTTAAACCCTTCCCATGGATGCTGATCATGGAGGAGGCCATGCATGGGGCAGGGGGCGCCAAGGACTATAGGGGAAATCTCTGTACCTTTCACTAAATTGCTCAGTTTTACCGCAAACCTGAACTGTGCTAGAAAATCAAAACTATTTTTTAAACTAAATTATAGACAATTTCTTTCAATACATCTAACCCCATTATAATGAGCTCTATTTGAGGTAATATTCTTTAAAAACCCATAAGTATAGGAATCTTGGAGAGTAGACTAAACAAATGTTTGTGTTAAATGAGGTCCAATTCGCCAGCATTTGCGTTCCCTCTACAACAGTGGTTAGTAGACCACAGCTGTGAGCTGAGCACCCGGTTTTGTAAATAAAGTTTTATTGGCACACAGCCACACTTGGTCATTTACATTTTGCCCGTGGCTACAAAGGCTGAGGTCATTTGGCTAGCAAAAGCTAAAACATTTACTATGCTGCCCTTCACAGAAAAAGTTTGCTGACCCCAGCTGTACAAGAACACTCCTTGAGATGGGTCAGTCTGATACCCACACCAAAAAAAGCAGGAAATTTTCCAGCTGTTAAATCAGCCTGTAAGCTGGGCCCCTCAGGATCAGTACCTGGCTCTAGAGCCCCGGCCCCTCCCTGGGGCTGATTTTTCCAGTCTGGCTGGTACAGGAAATGTTCCGTTTGCCACTGGAAGGTTAGCTTTGCTGTGGAGTGTGGCCTGGGCTGAGCAGGGCAGATTGCGCTTATCAGTTTATAAATAGACATCTCCGGGTGACCCAAGTCCAGCTTCTGCCTCTGGGTCTTTAAGAGAACAATTGTGTCTGCTATTTGGTGACCAGAAGCTGGTTGGGATGGAAGCAACCATGACTACTGGGAGGAAAGGGGGCTGGTGGGAGGCTGGGTCCTAGAAACAGGGGCTTGGATCTCCTGAGGACCTGGGGAGACAGGTGTGTGTAGAGGAAACCGGGAAGGCTACAGAGGGCCCCCAGAGTTCAGAAGATAAATGCCTCCCTCCTGGAGTCTTTTCACCAGTATGCGGGCAAGTGTCTTGGCATCTTCTGCGTCCTCACTCCTGA
This sequence comes from Lutra lutra, assembly GCF_902655055.1. Lineage (NCBI taxonomy): Eukaryota > Metazoa > Chordata > Mammalia > Carnivora > Mustelidae > Lutra > Lutra lutra. The sequence continues at coordinate 48,464,365 of NC_062291.1, forward strand.
CCCTAAGAAGCTCTAGAGACCCTTACAGAAAGGGGAAGCCCCAGGTCTGGAAATAGCCCTTTTCCTCCAGGCTCTGCCAGAAATCTCAGTAGCTGACACCTGCCAGCCTGTGGAGACAGCGCTGGGCCACCTTCTTCCTTGTCTCTTGGGATTTCATTCCATCTGCTGAGGGTTACTGGACAAATGCAAAGGGCTTTAAGAGAAGGTGGCCCTTATGGAGACGTCAGAGTTGACGTTTCCCAACAGGCTACAGAGGATCTTGGTTTTATTTCCATTTGAGGGTTTAAACCACATTTCACCAAATCCAGCTAATCTGTAACCCTGCAACTAAATCATACATTTCATTGAAAAAACTGCTTGTCCAAATACCTCTTAATCTCTACTTGGTCGGCAGGGGTTGCATGACAAGCTGGTGAGGACAGACAGGGGATGGGGAGGACAAGGGATTAGTCAAGGCACACAGATCAAGACCCAAAAATGAAGAACATGGAGCACTGCTGAGATCTGTCACCCCCAATGAAAGTCACTGGCATCATTGCGGAGCATTCCCTGGAGGGGGCTGCGTGCGTGAGTACCACATGTTTCCTGTTCAAGGTGGAGGCAGAGCAGGTTCTCAGCTGACCTCGGTCCCCAGGTGGAAGACTGAAGACCCCTTGGTGCCAAGCGCATTCCCTTCCAAGCCTGCTCGGTCAGTCCTGGAGAGCCTGACCACAGAGTCGGAGTGTCTGGGAATCGGACAGCAAGAGAGTCCAAGGAGCCAATCCACCAACAGCAGCTTTCTTCCCAGGGCTTGACAGACAGACCTGCCTTTCCTAGTAGGAAAGGGCCAAGGGACCTCTGAACCACAGCACGTGGAAGTGGGGAGTTGCTGAGACCTCCATTCTCCGCATGGCCGTCCCTCAAGGCTCTGGCCCAGAGGAGATGAGCACAGCACAGGTGCCCGAGGCCTAGAAGGGCTTCCAAATGCCACGGAGACGCCTGCACATGGTGCCAGCAGGAGCCCGGGGCTCTGTCCCTGGATGCTCTTCCTTGCCTCAGTTGGTCCCTCCTGTCCCTGAGGAGCACCCTCCAGGGTGGGCTTGAGCTTCTGAGGGACTGCAGGGCTGAGCTAACAGAGGAATTTCATGTCAGTCCTGCCTTCGCCTGGAGCTTAAGGAAGGCAAGGGGGAGAGGAAACTCCAAGATCTGCTCAAATGACCCAGTGCTTTCCCCACTCCCTGCTGACTGCGGAGACCAGTTTCAGGCCTTGTGCCTCGGGGCCCTGCCTGAGACAGTGGGCTCCCGCTGGAGCTACCCCTGGGTCTGCCCTCTGCAGGGGCAGCCTGGCCATAGGCAGCACCAGCTGCTGGTCCCCTGTCAGCCCCTCTCTGAAGCAGGTCAAGGCTAACAGCCGCAAAGGTCAAGAGACCAGAACTTAAACCCGCTGGGCTAAAGCCACAGGCCCAGAGCCACTTCTGTCCCTGTGTGTTCGCCATTTTCATCAGGGCCATCCCTGGCTGCCTGCCTCCCACATGCAGAGGAATCTAAATTGTAATTGAACATGGAAGGTTTCCCCGAATTGCTTCGGGTGACTGCCTAGTGGTCGTTTAAGGGGAAACCCCAACAAGCACCAACGCCGAGAAGGCTCAGCCGAGATCCCATCTAAGAGTGAGGGAGCTGAGTGGTTTGCTGAGGCAGAGAAACCAGACGGAGAGGGCACTCACAAGGGCGGATCCCAACACAGGGTCGCCCTCTCCAGCACGCTGGCCAGTCACTGCCTCGCTTATGGTGGCAAAAGGCAATGTCTTCCTAGCAACCCTCGTGCCCCCAACCCTAAATGAGGCAAGATGCATGGTGGGAAGGAGAGCGACATTTACGTATAGCAGCTAGGTGCCAGCCACCTCACAGATACAAATTCATTAGGCCCTCACAGTGACCCCATGAGGCAATACGACTATTGGTCTCATTTTACCGATGAGGAAACCGAGGCACAAATAAGGTTTATGATTTGCAGAGGGCCACTGACAGCTAGCAGAACCAGGAGCCGTGCGGAAGGCGGTCTGGTGTGAGTCCATGCCCTTCCTGCTCTCCTACACTGTCCTGCTCTGGGGATGAGAAACAATTCCAGGGGGCATTTAGTGAGCACCTACTATGTGCTTTACACACGTGCACTCATTTACCACACTCAGTAGTCCTGTTGACCGGTGTTAGTACCGCCATGGTAGATATGGGATTCCTTCCCTCCACTGTCTGCTTCAAAAACCTCAGATCTATGGAGTGCTGGAAGCTTCCATTCATTGAGTCCTTATGCTATGTAACTCTACTCTGGGCTCTTGATAGTTTTTTTTAACCTCCACCTTCACAACCACCCAGTGAGGTGGATATTGCTGCAGATGAAGGATCGGAGACTCAGAGAGGAGAGGTAACATGTCAAGGTCATACGGAGTTAGGAAATGGGAGCCCTGGTCTGACTCTAAACCTCGTGTTATGATGAGCACTGGGTATTATGTGGAACTAATGAATCATTGAACACCACGCCAAAAACTAATGATGTACTATACAGTAGCTAACTAAACGTAATTAAAAAAAAAAAAACTCATCTCATGGGCCTTCCACCACCCTCCACTTGGTGCGCTGGCAGGACCAGGTGGGGGCTGGCAGGCAAAGCAGCCTTGGAACAAGCCTGGCCCCATGAGAACTCTCTCCTTCCACCTCCTGGACCCGCAGCTTGCACTTACCTCGGCCTCTCCTAGGCGATGGTTCCTTGAAGAGAGCAGCTTTCTGATTCACCTCTGCACTCCCCATAGGCATAGCCTGCCCAGAGCCAGCCCAGAGCAAGGCAGACACAGCCCAAACCACAGTGGTGGACAACCGTGGGGCCCAAGTGGCCCCAGAGCCTATGGCCTATCAGCACAACCTCCCAAAAAGGGATACAGTCTCCAACTTAGGGCAGCAGGGCTTCAAGTGTGGTCCCAGGACGGGCAGCACCAGCATCCCCTGTGCCCCAGCCCAACCTCCTGAGTGGGCATCTCTGCAGTGGGACTCAGTCCTCTAACAAGGCCTCTGGGGCCTTCAAGAAGGACCACTGGATGAGAGAAGGAAAGGCAACAAGGTCCCCACATTGTCCTCAAACATAGCAGAAGATGCTCCAAGAAGCTGATCTTTTCACATCAACTCAAGCTGTAGTTTTAAATAACTTTGCCTGTTAGAAAAGCATTTCTCAGTGTTCATTTTTAGAAGGATAACCTGGGTGGTCACATCTGAATTCTTTTTCTTGCCGCTATAAAGCATCCCGTGAGGAATTCCATGAAGAAGACAGGATGGTTATCAGTACCCCCAACCACCCCCACCCCTCCTGTCATGGAAGTTGTCTCTCTTGCCTGGAAGAGCTGGGCTTTCTGCTGCCACACCCCTCGGAGAAAGGACAGCTGTCACCTAGCAAACAGACTTCTCCCATCCACTTCCAACCTCCAGCGGGAAATGAGAAAGCCAGGGACAGCCAGTTTCTGACAAGTGTGTGTGTATGTGTGCCCTCGAGGGGTTTAGGAATTCCTGGGCTTAGGACTTCCCTGACTCTCCACGTGAGACCCCTCCCCAATCCCAGAAACACATGCACTCCTGGCTATGCAGGAACGAGGAAGCTGGCACCCTCCAGTATGCTTCCTGAAGGACAGTCAGGTACAACAGATGTCATCTCTAGCTTTGCCAAAGCAAATGCTCCATGAAGGGAAGAGGAGAGCCACTGAAGTTAGAAGAGAAGGTGTTAAGACAGAAGTTACTGCCCCTGACCCCGGCCACCGTGCATGGGCATCACGGCAGATGAAGATACCCCAGAAACCTAAAGCCTTGCTCTGCCTTGGCTGCATAGGAAAGGCAGAGCCATGTAGCACAGACACCTGAGCCTGAATCCCAGTGCTGGTGCTCTCTGGCTATGTGACCTCAAGCGAGCTCTTCAACCTCTCTGACCTTCCATTTTCCACCTCAAATTCCCTTAGCACCAGCCCTACCTAGCTGGCCTCTGGTTGTGACCGCTGAGCAAGATCACAGATAGCAAGTGTGTGGCAGGTAGCAGAGCTAGATAAATGGGATGGACGCCCGGAACTGCCCAGCAGGGCTGGGGCTCAGCGATGGCTCTTCTAGCTGCGCTTCTCCACCTTTGCCACCCATTCCCATGGCACCAGTTTACAGACGGGGAAATGGGGCACAGACGGTGAGAATGCTGTAGCACCCCTGACCCTGTGGTCCCAGTGCCGTGCCCAAGCCCGGGACACTCCAGGGCTGCTTTCAGGGGAGTGGGAGGGTCCCATACACAGGACCTTGTGTGTGTTGGGGTATGGGCATTAAGAGAGCATGGGACCGAGAGTCTTAAGATGAGCTGCAAAGAGACTAGAAGAGGAGAACCAGGAGTGTGGGGCTGCGAGTGGCCAGGGGGTGGAGTAGTCCTGAGCAAAGGTTCTCAGCCTGCAGGACACATTTCAGGAGCTCCTGGAGGAACCCTCTGAAAACAGGTTGCAGACACCCTCTCCCTCTCAGCAGCCCCGGGTTCAAACCCCACGCCTTCAGGCAGTAAACTTCTCTGGACTCCAGGTTCCTCATCTGTAAAGAACAAGAGCAATGTCCACCTCACAGGGCTGTTGCAAATATTAATTACATAATAAAAAACATGAATCAATGATATTGGAGTATGCAAAGTGCTGGTCTTATGCGAAGTACTCTGTACATGGGGATTTCTCTTATTCATTCATTCATTTGTTCCTTTGACAAAAGTGCAGGCACTGTGCAGGGACCGGGGATTGAAGCAAAGGGAAGGCCTGGCCTGTAAACCTGAGGTGGTCTCTTCCCCTGCCCCACAGGAATCTGGTCAGACCCTGTCGGTCACAGAGGTTGGGCCTCAGGTCCCCAATACTCCACCCAAATGAAAATCCAGCATTCCTGCTACACACAGGACAGCAGCAAAGGAGCCTAACCAGGAACACTACTAACCAGGAAATTCTAACCAGGAAAGCTACTGGTCCAGAGTACTTTAGAAAAAACACTGCAGATCAGAACGCATTATTGGGTCCGAAATCACTTACCAAATTGCAAATAGTTTTTTTTTTTTAATGAGAGAATAGAATGGAATAGAACAGAAGATATCAGAGTCGTACCAATAACCAGGGTGAGTTTTGTGTCATATATTTTCCTTGATCTACAGTTGACCTTTAAACAATGAGGAGGTTAAGGGTGCCAACACCCACCCCCATGTAGTCAAAAATCTGTATATTTTGACTCCCCCAAAAACTAGCTACTGATACATAAACAGTCAATGAACACACCGTTTGCATGTTACATGTATTATATGCTGCATTCTTACAATCCAGTAAGCTAGAGGAAAGAAAATGTAACTAAGGAAATCATAAGGAACAGCGAGCACACTTGCAGTACCGTACTGGATTTATTGGAACAGTCTCTGTATAAGCCATGTTGTTCAAAGGTCACCTCTATGTCTCTGCACAGTTTCTGTGCTGGGATGTAAATATTTCCTGCTGTGTGCTGAGGGAAAAACAAGCAAGGAGGAAACTACTCCTGGGACATGTGTAGCGAGGGGCACGCACATGATTCCCTTGGTGCCCGATGGCCAAAGGTAAAACACAGGTCTGTGGCCTCCGGGGCTCCCTGGGCCTCCTTCTGGGGCAGGCATTCCCTGGCCAGGGAAGGACCAAAAACCTGGTGACTCAGGCTGTGGTGACCGCAGGGACCGACCGCATGACAATTCCTTTCCTCGGCCCTCTGCAGCGTGGGGAGCTGCCCTGAGGGGGCGGGCAGAGCCAGGGTTGCTCTTTGTTGTCCCTATTCGACAGGGATAGGTGGAAGTGAAGTGACTTGCCCAAGACGACCCTGACTTGGTACCGGGTCTCCAGCACTTTCTACTGCCTAGAACTGCCCATTTGATAGCTATCTCATTTCGGTTACTACTGTTTCCAGAATTCAGGGCAAGATGTTCTTGGGAAATATGGAAGGGGTGACCGACTGGCTGAAAGAATGAATGAATGAATGAATGAACGAACGAATGGGTGAATGAATGAAGTTCCGGTGGCAGAGCTATCCTTTCTCCTTGATTCCATATCAGCAGTTCTCCACCTGGTGTGATTTTGCCCCAGGGAACTTCAGCGAAGTCAATAGTGCCAAAGTGGAGAACCCATGTTTTTTACACACAGGTGCATGGCATTGGCTCCATTTTACAGATGAGGAAGCTGAGGCTCGCAGACTTGCTATCGTTTAGCCAAGGTCATACCCAGTGAATGTAGAGGAACACCAGGACCTGGCTCAGACCCAGGAGGACCCACCCTTTTGGGTATTTCTGAAAGAGCTGTTTGTCCCCCTTCCAGAGGCTCCCTGCCCTGATCTGGGAGTAGATACAGCCCCTGGAGTTTGGGTCGGGTCTGGCCCCTGAGGCTGGGACCCTCAGCCTCTGTGAGAGCCCCTGGTGGAGTGGGGCTGAGAAGCCCAGGGGTACCAGGTCGGAGCTCCATCCTGGTGGAAGGGAGCATCCAAAGACACCTCTGGTCCCATCCAGCCCATCCAGCCACCAGGAGCTCCAAGGAGTGATCTCTGACAGCACCTGGCCTGTGGAGACGGCCAGAAATAGTGCTGCAGAAGGCCTTTGCAGAGTGAGACCCCTGCCCAAGTATCCTGATCCAAGCACCGGAGGATTCAAGGCTCCCAGAGCCACTGCACCACACAGCGGCCCACGGGCAGCAGGATGCCAGCCACTGAAATCAGCCAGGGCTACAAGGCAGGAACTTTGTCCCAGATAGTCAGCTGTTAAACTTTGCTCAGCCCCAGAGGGGCAGCTTGCTGGGTGTTTGAACTCAGCCCATCTCTCCACCTCTCTCACCTCCGCTTGCCTCTGTATCTTGCTCTTCCCCTTCCCCCCTGCAAGAGGGCCCCCCACTGGGTGTGTGATGCCAGGTGCCATCACCCTCGTGGTGAGCTTGCTGAGACTGGGCCTGGCCTTCCCTCTGTCAGGCTCCCTGACCTCTCACTGCAGACGTGGGTCATGCTCGGAAGCTCCCAAGGAAATGTCCCATCCAGACATGGCAGACTGGGCACCCAGGCGGGAAGGGGAAGCAAGCCGGGCTGAGTTCCAGGGAGAAAGCCCCTCTCCTCCAGCAGAATGCCCACAGTAGCTGTGATTGCCTGTCCACAAGTAGCTCTGTGAGCCCGGCTAGTCCAGACACGCTGCTTCCTTCAGCCACATTCCCGGGGACTCCTCGTCTCCTACATGCAACAGGGCTTTGAAGCCCCTTGTATGTGATGTGATTCAGGGAGGATTCCGACACGTGCCAGCCCAGCGCTGCCATCGGGATGCCCAGCACCAACCACACTGCGTTCCTGGGGCTGAAGGAAGCCGGCCTTGTCCTCTCCTAGGGCACAGGAGCCCGGGGGTCAGTCTGAGAGCCTGTGGCTTTCCCAGTCTAGCCTCTAGGTTGGAACCATTCAGCCAGGCCAGGATGGAGACCAACCTTCCCACCCTGCTCACAAGTTCCAGGCCCATGGAGCCAAAATGGCCCAAGCAGATGCACCATGACCCAGGTACAGATCAAAGCTGCATTTTCCATGCATGAGAGACGCTGCCAGTGGAAGCCAATCAGAGGCAGTCAGAGGTAAATGTGGCCCAGTACAATCGGCAACTCCCAGCAGCTCCCTGAGGCAGGGCCCAGGTCAGCCCCGCCGCAGCCCACACCTCTAGCCCTGGAGCAGGGCAGCACATGGTAATGCTCTGGGGAGCTCACCAAGTGAAAGGGTGCATGACAGACCTTCCAGCTGGCCTTGCGAGAGCCCCTGTATTCTTCCAGGAGAAGAACAAGGTCTTCCCATGACCTTAAGACTTCTGATTTCCAAGAGTTAAAAGGGGTTAACTGGATAGAGCCATCATCACATTGGGGATAGCGAGGAAGAGTCATCACAGGGCCAGGAAGCAGGGCCCTGGAGCTGAAGACAGGCAATCCCAGTGCCAGCACTTGGCAAGACACAGTGGGTAACCTGGGGGGTAGCCTCAGTTCCCACCTCTGTAAGGTGGGGACAGGGGCCAACCCTGATGGGTTTCCATGAGGAATGAGTGAACGCAGACACACGCAGAAGTGGGCCTGAGGCCTGAGACCCTGGACACGCACCTGCTCTCCACACCCCACCGAAGGACCCCAACTAAGGAAGTCGATGTGGCCATCACCGTTCACCTCGTAAAATATGGACGTAGACAAAGGCATTCGTTCTGAAACTGCCAGCCGAGAGGGCTGTTGGCAATTGCACAGAGAGGTCAAGAGCTTGGCCCAAGACTGACCAGCAGGGCAGGGGTCTGGAGCAAGGCGTCTGCCTGGGCTAGGGTGGGGTGGTGAAGGCTGCATGTGGGACATCTGTGCATTCACGAGCTGGAACAGGGCCCATCGGCACACAGGCAGGGGGCTGTCCTGATTCTCTACACTTAACCGCTTTTCAAGGCATGCTCACCTCCACAGCTCAAAAAACCACCCAGAAAGAAGACCAAAATGAATCAATTCTAATTTGTTAGAGCCTTCTGGGTGTGATAAAGCCAACCCCTGTCGTCTCCACCAGCTTCCTGCCTCCCCTTTACTGAGAAGTGAAAACATCATTCAATTAAGGTAATTAAATCCACCCAAAGAGCTCAGGCTCAAAAACCATACCACAGCCAAGCGGTCAAACCCAGCAGCAAAGCAAACCCCAATGGCTTCCTGTGCAAAGACGGGCAGGGGCCAGAGGGGAGTGAAACGGGCTCCTGAGCAGCTCGTGGGCATCCCTCCCGGTTCTGCGAGGCCCACCAGAACCTTCCTGCCATCTGCCGCCCCGGACAGGAGGGCCCTCTGCTCACCAGCTGAACCATCGCCTCCATTCCCTTGGCTGTCACGGAAACTTGAGCTGAGCAGATCCGCGGGAGGTGATTAGAAACAAAAACCCTCCTTTTCTCCATCACTGCCCTCAATTCCCCCCTTGAACTGCAGCCCAACAGCCCAAAACACACCCATCTGGGCCGGAGCCCGTGATCGAGGGTCAGGGTTGCCTCCCGGAGGAAGCGTGGGGTGACGGAGTGGTGAGACTGAGCTGAATCCTGGCCTGCGTTCTCTTCTCTCCATGCTGTGTGACCCCGAACGACATTCTGCCCCTCTCTGTGTCCTTCTGTCTCCTGCTGGAAAATGGTGACAGTAAGGCCTGCTGGTCCCATCTCATAAGGATCTTGGGGAGCAAACAAGATAATGGCCGCCAAGTGTGTCCTGAACTACAGTGTGACACGCAGACGTGAGTCACCCCGTACTGACTCACTGCACTGGCCTCCTCCGATGGCGGTCCACTTTGGGTTCCAAAAGTTGGTGAGGACCTCCGGTTGCCAGATTTTAAAAAAACAGGATGTCCAGTGAAATTTGAATTTCAAATAAACAATGACTACCTATTTTTAGTGTATGTGGTGATTAATTTTAGGGAGAACTCTGACTAATACGAAGCCTATCCCACTATTACATGGGACACGCTCATCCTCGTGGTTGTTTATCTGCAATCTCACTGGATGTCCTCTATTTTTCATTTGCTCCATCTGGCAACCCAGCCACGACAAGCCACCAATGGCCCCTCCCTTGCTGTGTCCAACTCCAGGACCACACAGGCCTGGGTCCCAAGCCCAGCTCTGTCACTCACCAGCTGTGTGACATGTAATAGTCACTTCCCCTCTCTGAGGGTCCACTGTCTCATCCCAGAAAGGAAGCAGAGAGGGCACAGCTGTGCAGGTGATCAAGGTGCTGGCCCTGGGGGTCTCCCGAGTGAGGCTCTGATTCTGCGGACCCGTCACACTTCTTCAGTTGTGGGACTTGGAGGAGTGGCTGTACGTGGAGCATCTGGAGAAGGGTGTGGGAGTTACCTCCTCCAGCCACTTGCTGTCCTCACTGACTGGGACAGACCAGCAGAAGTCCGGCTGCCTGTCCTCTCGGGCCTGGGCTGGCTCCCACCAGGAGCCCCGTGGGAGGCAAGGAGAACATGGGGTGCCAGGGCTTTCAGCCGTCCCCCTTCACACCACACACTTGCAGCAAAGCTCCATCTTCACAGCTCCGCAGGCCAGGAAGCGTACCAAGCAACAGCAGCGGGGAACAGGGGAGTGATCACCCTGTACCAGCAATCTTGTCAGTCAAAGACAAACCAGGTCCAGGTCGAGGGTCTCACTCCAAGGAGGCCAAAGCCTTGTTGGAAAGACAGATTTACAGCAGATAAACTGGAATAAAGCCATGCCAGTGGTTGAAAACCCTACAAGGAAGAGGAGAGCTGAGGATAAGCAGTCCACACTCGGTGGCCCAGGGAAGATAAAGACACAGCAGGCAGCAAGGGTAGCACTCCCAGGAGCCCAGCCAGGACCCACCTGGGCCCACAGCTCCTTCTCCGGTGCCCCACAGGCCTGGAGCAAGGGAGTGTGGACAGAGCTGGGGCTGCGTGAGGGTCATGCGGAGGTATTTATAAGGGACGGAGAGAGAGAAAATTGTATCTGCAAAGAGCAGTGGATTCCAGGCGGCGATCGTTCAACAGCATCCTGCAGCAGGACCCGGGGAAAAGCATCATGGGAGAAAACTTTTCAGAAGAGTTAGAATTTAGTGATGACTGTGTGAAGGATATTTTATTGCTCATCGGGAGAAAAAGCTGACCAATGAGGATGCGCACTCGCATTTGGTTTGTTTGATATACTCTGATTAAAAAAGCTGACCCTGGCTGGGACACCTGGGTCGCTCAATCTGTTAAGCATCTGCCTTCAGCTCAGGTCATGATCTCAGGGTCCTGGGATGGAGCCCTGCGTTGGGCTCCCTGCTCAGCTGGGAGTCTGCTTGTCCCTCTCCTCCCTGCTGTACTCTCTCCCTCTCTCTCTCTCATAAATAAATAAAACCTTAAAAGAAAATGGCCCTGGCAGTAAGGAAAAACAACGTCCTCAAGTGTCTTTCTTCCAGTCTTAAAACCACAGGACTGCATACACGCCCTCAGTTCCCCCACCATCTTTAGGATGGGTGTTTCACCAGACACTGTACCCCTCCCTGGTGGCTGAACTGGAAAGTCCAGCCCATCTTCTTTTTGCTGCTGTGCAGAATCTGCTCTACCTGAAGCAAGCTTGACCAGCATCTGGCATCTGTGGATGGGGCGTTGGAGGACCCGCTAACTGAGCACCGTGGGTCCAAGCTTGCCTGTACCACACAGGGCAGATGCCAGCGTGTCATCTAATGACACCCATAATTTAGAAAAGGTATTGGTTTTTGACCATTTGTACATGGCCAGAAACAACAACCCAGTTAGCGTACTCAGCAAATACTTGCTGAAAGATGGCCCTCCAGAGGGAATCAGAGTCATCCCCCAGCTGAGTGCAATTCAAAAAACAAACAGGAAAATGAAGAAGTCATGAAGCTGCTCCTTATTTCTCCCCCGTAACCCTGAAACTCAGTCCTAACTTAAAAGGTATATACCATGGTGCAAATGGACATCCTCCTCTGTGCCAACCTGGGAGCCATCTCTAGGACTGATCTGTTCCATCTGCTTCCACTTCTGACCACAGACAGATTTTACAGGTCAGGCCTTGGAATCAAAAAGTAAGTGAAATCCACTTGACTCCAAATTCACTAATGTGAAATTTGTGATCATTCTGGAATTATCCAGTTATAATCGACTTTCAATAAAATAAGTCCTGCTAAGCTAGTCGATAGTGTGAATAATATGACAGAGGTAGAATGATTTGCCTACTCGTTTAACAGATTTTTCTTGTGCTGTGCACTCTGCTCCCCGAGGAGAGCCTGGAGAGCCAGACGGGCATGGACGCAGCCACCTTGAAGCACCCAGGTTTTTGGGAAAGACAAACATTAAACAATGATCGCCCAGTTAACCACTGAAGTCAATTATTACCAGTGCTACAAAGGAGTGGGCATAGCCAGCTATGAAAGCATGTAACGTGGAGACTTATGATGGTCTGAAGAAGCAGGCTCATTGAAGGGTCATGTGAAGTGGGTTCTGTAGCATAGGTAGGAGTTAAGCAGTTAATCGGGGAAAGGTGAAAGTAAAGAATCCCAGGCAAAGGCAACAGTGTGTGCAAAGGCTCTTAGCCACACTCTGGAGAACCAACCATGGGAGGGAAGATAGTCCAAGAGGAAGATGGAAAGGAAGGCTCTTTGTTAAGGAGGTTGATTTTCATTCTTTAAAACTGGAAAGCCATTGAGGGACTCTAAGCCAGAGCCTGGCATGGACAGTGGGAATCTTACAAGCAGTTCCTGAATGCAATGCTGAGAATGAAAAAGGAATAGCCCAAGGGACTAACCCAAAGCAGCGCGCAAGACAGATCTGCCCTAGACTCTAAGAAGTGTGTTTCAGCAGCAATGACAGTGAGCCATGAAGCCAAGCACAGAGTGATAGTTTCCCCAAATGTTCACAAGATAAATGCCCCCACATCCTTCTGCACCCATGTCTCGACTGTGGGCAACTCGAATTGATTTCATCCTTAGCCCCGAGCTCCACCTCCATGGGGCCTCAGGCAGGGGAAGGGGCCCCCTATTCAGTGACACGAAAAGATCAGCCTGAATTTCTCAGATGGTCTTAATCCCCAAGATGCTTCTCAACAGAGTTGCTTCTCAACAGAATTTCTCCTTCTTTTCTCTGCCTCAGTTTGCCCTCCACAAAAATGGAGCATAAAGAAACCCAATTCAGAGCATTCTCACATTTATTCGGTTTCTGTGTTGGTGAGTTAACTCTACAAAGGCAAATGAGACTTCTTTTCAGGGTCAAAGAATTTTCTTTCTAGTTGAGGAGAAAATGAAACAACCATCAATTCCCAAGACATACGGATTTTGATAGGTGACCGTGACAATATGGCATGAGCTCTGGAAAAGGGAAACCCAGGGTAGTGTGAGGACAAGGGACAGCCTGGGAGTCAGGATCGAGGCCAGCCCAATGGTGGTAGACACAAAGTACTCTGTGGGCCTCCAAAGAAATGTAATCCACAAATCTGAGTTCGTATTATTATTAATATTATTATTATTAACAAACTATTATTATAGTTTAATAATTAATATTAATAATATTAATTATAATTGTACATATAATTAGCTAATTAATATATTAATTAATAATATTAATAATACTAATATTAATTATTATTATTAATAAACTACCATGAATTTGATTAATATCCAGGCGCTGTGAGATAAGGAAGGTCTTGAGGAAGCCCCAATGGTCGGCATTTAAAATTTGCATAATGGATTTATTTTAATTAGTTTACACTTCGTTCTGAGTACTCTTAAAATTCTCCTGGGCAGCTTTTTAGTTCTTTTAGCTGCAAAATAGATACTCAATCCTCCTGCCAACAATAAATCAAACATTGGGCTACCTCATGCTGAGTGGATTCAAGTTCTGCCCATTCTCTTTACTGCAAAACTTGAGTTATTAATCCATGTGGCAAAGGGCCTTTGGTTGGATTTGACTAGCAAAAACTAATTCACAACGGGGCCAACCGTATTAGAAATCCCAAAGTCTTAATGCAGGTTCCTAAAGATTTCTAGAACCAGAGGAGAATTAACAAATATTACAAAGGATAGATATTGGCTCCATATTGGTTTTCACCAAAAATGCCTATGTCTGGAATTTTGTTGAGTTCAAGTGCAGATTTAAAAGTAATATATCGTGGTGCCTGGGTGGCTCAAAGGGTTAAGACTCTGCCTTCGGCTCAGGTCATGGTCTCAGGGTCCTGGGATCGAGCCCCACATCAGGCTCTCTGCTCAGTAGGGAGCCTGCTTCCCTGCTTCCCTTCTCTCTCTGCCCATTTGTGATCTCTCTCTTTGTGTCAAATAAATAAATAAAATCTTTAAAACAAAACAAAACAAAAAAAGAAATATATCTTAAAGCCCGCTGTATTACTGACATTCAAAGACATCTTCTGCTCCTGGTGCGTGCTTGACCAGTTGGCCCGTTGGGTCCACTGATACTATTTTTCCTCTTCTTTCTAGATGGGCAGTGATGATAGCAAATATAAGCATGAGAAGAAGTTTTTAAACTACGGACTCTAAAACCCAGCAAGGCAGGCACCTGCAGCCCCCATTGCTCTAACAGGTACGGAACCAACCCAAGGAAACACCTTCCATTGTCATCTACCGTGCTGAAGAGCTCCACTGGGCATGGGGGTTCTAGGGCGTGGGACCAGATGTGGAGCCAACTTCTATGGACCGTCCCATCCGAACACAGGAAAATCAAATCAGAGTTGAAGAAGCCATCTGAATAAAGGTCTCTTTCCCAGGGCACAGAAATGTGGTTCAAGTACTTCCCCTTATCCTTGGTTTTGTTTTTTGCAGTTTTAGTTACCAACGGTCAGCCGTGGTCCAGAAGCCCATGCTCCTCCCTCTGATGTACGGTCAGAAGTCAGTAGTAGCCTAACGCTCCATCACCGTGCCCACGTCATTCATCCCACATCATCTCATCACACAGACATTCTATCATCTCACATCATCACAAGAAGGGTGAGTACAGTACAATAAGATTTTGAGAGAGAGAGACCACAGTCACATAACTTTTATTATAGTATACTGTTATCGTTGTTCTATTTACTATTGGGTATTGGTCATCTCTTACTGGGTCTAACTCGTAAATTTAACTCTATCGTAGGTGAAACACAGTATGTATACGATTCAATACAACTGTCTGTGGTGTCAGCCATCCACTAGGGGGGTATCCCCTAGAATAAGGGGGGACTACTATATTTTCTGAATACCCAATTTGGTGAACATCTTTTATGACTGTCAGGAATTATGACGCAAACCTCAGATCAGTTAGGGTTCTTTGGCCATGCACAAAAGAAACAGAAACTGGACGAATTCAACTGAAATAGGTAAGTATTAAAAGGAAATTGGAGCCCTTGCAGACTCAAGGTGAAGGTTGAAGTTCCAGGCTGGGAAAGGGTAAGCAGACAGCCCTGCCCCTGGAAAGAACATCCGAGCACGTTTCCATCCTACCATCCTCCCAGAAGAAACAGTACAAAGGGCCTGGCCTGGGTCTCACAGCTGCACTTGGCCCAGGGAGATCTCGGCAGGCACTGGGACTTTCAGCCCCACGAAGACTAAACACAGAAGGGAGAAGAAATTGTCCCAAAGTTCTCTAGTGTTCAAAGCTTTGTGTTCAAGAAAATGACAAGTATCTGCTAACAGTGGGAGGGATTTAATCGGCTGGAGGTCATGTACTTAACTCTAAGATTCTAAATTTAAATCTCCAATTATGCTATTTTCATCTAAATGTGCAAGTATAGAAACCCCCGTTTTACCATTACCAAGTACAATCATTGCCAAGATCAAGACCCCAGCACTCAGGACACCAGAAACCTCCCTGACTGTATCCGTAAGACCTCAAGATTCAGAAAATTTGACTCACAGTGGTTGAAGTCACTAAGGTCCCCCACTAATTTGTGGGGGGTCACTAAGGTGACCCCAATAACACAAATTCCAGGACCGGGAACTCAGGCACAGGCTCAGAGCTCAGCAATGCCATCAAGGACCCAGGGCTATTCTGCCCACGAGGCCATCCTCAGCAAACAGACTTCCAACTGTCATTGCTTGTTCTCCAAGACTGCAGAGTAAATGCCTTGGTGTTATGAGTTGAGCTGTATCCCCCAATTTTTCGTATGTTGAAGTCCTAACCCCCGGGGCCTCAGAATGTGATTTTCTTTGGAAATAGAGTCGTCGCCGATGTAATCAGTTAAGGGGAGCTCATTAGGGTGGGCGCTAATCCAAGAGGACTGGCTCTCTTCTAAAAAGGGGAAATTTGGACACAGAGACACAGATGCAAGAAAGACAATATGAAGACACAGGAGAAGGTGGCCATCTACCAGCCAAGGACAATGGCCTGGAACAGACCCTTCCCTCACAGCCTCAAGAAGGAACTAACCCCTCTGACACCCGATTTGGGACTTCCAGCCTACAGGACCGTGAGATACTAAATGTCTGTCCGTTATGTAAGCCGGCACCCTGTGGCACTTCACTAGCCCGAGCAAATGCACACACTCCGTCTCAGGCTTTGTGTCTGCCTTCGAAGCAGGAAGAAACAGCACCAACAGAGTGGACACACAGGGATTACTCCTTTGATCAGAAAGACCAGGACTTTCCCCAACATCTGAACACTTCTGTCTCTGTGACTGGCCCTATGCCACATGGAAAGAGAAGCCTGTGGGGAAGGGCATATGGCTTGCTGGCCAGCCAGCAGGGTCAGAGAGCTAAGGCAGATGCCCTCAGCCTTCTAAAAAGGCTGCTTGGTGCCTCTGGGGAGATGCAGCCCTGCTATTCAAGGCAGGGCTGAGGAGCACGTAAGTAGAGACTTTCACGGAACAAGCTTATCCAGTTCCTAGAACTCGGGGTCCCTCCTTTCCCCGGCATATCCTGCTCAGTTCTCCCATTCATAAAATCAGGTCAGCCTGCCAACGAGTCAGCACTGGAAACTCACTGTCGGGCTGTGGTCAAGACACAGGAAACAAACAACCCCAAAGAAGGCTGGCTTCCAGGACCCAAACACAACGCCACTAACCCAACAGCAGCCAACCTGGGCAGGACAACTCCTGCACCATCCCTGGTGCGGGGCCAGGATAGGACCTGGGACACCTGATGTGCAGACCCTACTCCCTGATGGGAGCCTCTTTGTCCTCCATCCCCTAAAGCCCCAGCAGTGTTGTTGCACTGGCCAGCCAGGCAAGGAGGGAAGAATGCAGTCTTGCTGGCTTCTGCTGCTGCTGTGACCGGGGCCACTGGGTGACAACGTCCTTTATCAGCTAAGGACCCAGAGCACCTGCCAGATGTTCACTGTCCCAAATGTCCACCACTTGGGCCCACTCGGGGGTCTATAGTTGCTATTTTATCTAACTTTTCATGCACTCGTGGACCTATCCTCTGTCTGTGCCCAGCACATTCTAGGCAGTGGAAGTATGTACCCCAGCAATAGTGGTCAAGGTCCCAGCAGAAGCAGCAGCCTGCAGACAGGACCCAGAAGGAAAGGCAGTGCCCCACCTCACACCCATTCGGATGGCTACCATTAAAAAAAAACAAAAAACAAAGAAACACGTAAAATAACAAGTGCCAGCAGGGATGTGGAGAGATGAACCCCGTGCACTACTGGTGGGAATAAAAATGATACAACCACCGTGAAAAACAGGATGGCATTTCCCAAAGAAATTTAAAGTGGAATTATCATATGATCCAGCAAGTCCTCCTCTAGGTATATGCCCAAAAGAACTGAACACAGCAGGATCTTGAACAGATATTTGTAGACCCATGTTCATATAAGAGCGTTAGTCACAGTAGCCAAAAGTGGAAGCAGCCTAAATGTTCATTGACAGAAAAATGGATAAACAAAATGTAGAATAAACATACAGTGGACTATTATTCAGTCTTAAATAGGAAAGAAATTGGATGGAAGTGGATGATCTTTGAAGACATCATGCTAAGTGAACCAGCCAGTCACAAAAAGACATATGCTGTATGATTCCACTCATATGAGGGACCTAGAATAATCCAATTCATAGAGACAGAAAGTAGACAGTGGCTGCCTGGGCCTGGGGTTGGCAGGGGGCGGGAGGAGTGGAGCTGATTGACACCTGATGGGTACAAATTTTCCGTCTGGGATGCTTTAAGAGTTCTGGAGATGGATGGCAGCCACGGTTGCACCAATGTGAATACACTTAATGCTCCTGAACTGTACACTTACAAGGTTCAGCTGGTAAATTTTATTTCATGTCCATTTCACCACAATTTAAAAAAAAAAAAAAAGGAAAGAAAGAAAGAAAAAAAATGAAGGGACCGTAACGGGAGTATAAGCATTAGGGAGACCCTTGCAAGTGGAGCCACTCAGGAAGAATGGGAGCCATCCTGCCCACAGTCCCAGGGGACAAGGGGAGCTGTGAGAGCCCAAGCCCAGGGGAGGGGCCGTCCTTAGAGAGGACTGCAGCATTGCCAAGACCCCACACCACAGAGGCAGGGTGGGGGAGAAATGCCAGGGAATCTGGCTCCTCCCCGCATATCCCACTGGTCACACCCAAGGGCAAGTCAGAGAGTTCAGGACCCCCAGGCGCTGCAGGCTCTGGGAGACTGTGCTCTCTTTTTTTTTTTTTTTTAGATTTTTATTTATTTATTTATTTGACAGAGAGAGATCACAAGTAGACGGAGAGGCAGGCAGAGAGAGAGAGAGGGAAGCAGGCTTCTTGCTGAGCAGAGAGCCCGACGTGGGACTCGATCCCAGGACCCTGAGATCATGACCTGAGCCAAAGGCAGCGGCTCAACCCACTGAGCCACCCAGGTGCCCCAGAGTGTGCTCTCTTGAGGTGGCTCTGGGACGAGCTCAAGCAGCAGACAGACAGCCTTGTGGCTCCTGAGCTCATGGCTCTTAACAGTCTCGTGATGGAACAGGCAACAAAGAAGTCACCTTAATTTTAGAGTATGCTCCATACCACAAAGTAAATAAACCAAACACAGTGAGAGAAAGCAGGGAGGGGACACCCCCTGAAATGTCAGGGAAGACCTCTCTGCAAAAATGACACATCAGAACCTTAAACCCTGTATCAGGCAGCGTTCTCCAGCGTGCCAGAGCCAGCAGGATGTGTAGATACGGAAAGAGACTGATCTTAAGGAACTGGCTCATGCAGTTATGGGGGCTGGCGCGTCTGACATCTGCCGAGCAGACTGCACACCCAGAGGGACCTAGGGCAGAATTCTCCCTTCCTCTGGGGAGCTCAGTCTCTGAGATTAGGCCCATCCACATTATGGGGGGGGGTGTAATCTGCTTTACTCAAAGCCCATTGATTTGAATGTTAATCACATCTACAAAATACTTTCATAGCCACAGCTAGGTGTGTTTGAGCAAACACTGGCCACTAGGGCCCAGCCAGGCTGACACATAAAATCAACTGTCACGGACACCATTACCCATCTGGACCAGAGTGTTGTTCTCACATGGAGCCACTAAACTGGATATCCCATTCATACCCCGCACGTGTTTCTTTTGCAGAGAAAAAAAAAAAAATCCCACTTTGCAATTGCATCTGATCAACAGGAAGCTCTAGTTTTGTGGGAAGAGGACTGCTGTTCCAGAATCGTCCCACGGAGGCACCCACCAGCTGACCAGGGACAGCCCTCCCAGCTGGCGGATAATGCAGGGCAATAAGAAGTGCACGGATGGGTTCAGCGACTCCTCAAGCATCGGCAGCGTGCTGGACGATGCCGACAGGGAGGTTAGCAGCCTCACAGACCGGGCCTTCCGGAGCTTGTGCATCTCAGAGGACACATCCTTCAACGACTCTGACCTGACCATGTCCCCGGACATCACCCGCCAGGTGCTGGGGACTTTTCACCAGGGAACGGTAAGCCACACCCACAGGAAAAGCAGCATCTGGAGCCAGTTACCGTCGCAAGGCACCGAGCATGCGGGCTGGGCGGCCACGTTCCAACAGCTACCCAAGTACGTTCAAGGGGAGGAGAAGTACCCCAAGAGCAGCCCCCCACTGACACCAGCCCAGAGGAGACTGGAAGTGCCCCTTTCCGGCCTGAGGAGCAGCAGCAAGCCGGCTTCGAAAGTGTCATCACTAATTAAATCTTTTGACAGGACTGAGAGCCAACGTTGTGACAGCAGGCCTCCGACTAGTAAGCCCCCAGCTCTCAAAAATCCCCCTAAATTTGCTCCTCTTCCAGAAAGTGGTGTCAACTTCTGCTTCGATTCTGCATTTCTGACCGTCAGGAGGGTGCCTGCTGAAGTCTCTAGCGCCCATCAAATTAGCCACCAGTCTGGAAGGAAGCATGGAGAGCAGGAGTCCCCTAAGAATCCCAAAATGGCCTGTCATGGCTCCAGCAGCTTCCTCCCAACACCCGATAATGCAGCCAGCTCGTTTGAGTCCAAGTTCCCATCCCCGCCCCACAAGCCAGCCCAGGGTGAGCCCGGAAGAGGTAAGGAGTGGCCTCGCAAGGGAACCTTTCTTCATAGTGAAAACAGTGCTTTTGAGTCATGGAACCCCCACCAACCGAGGCTGCCCGAGAGAAAGGAGGTCGCTGACCCTGTCCCAGAAAGCAAAACTCCCAAGCATTACGAGGATGCACCCATGTTAAGAGAGCCCCCTGCCCCTGAACACAGAGTCTCCCCCTGCCAAGCCCAGGCCAGCTGCAGCCAGGAGGAGAAGAGGTTGGCAGCAGGGGCTGTCACCACATCTGGACCCTGGGGAGCTAGGGATCCAGGAGCCCAGGCATTCGCTGTGGAGGGAAAAGCTTCAAGCTCACAGTCTGACCCTCAGATGAAGCCGACCCAGGCCCCATGGAGGAAACCAAAGCCTGGCAAAGGAAGGAAAGAAAGTCTACCAGATGCTTCGGAAGAGAAGAAGCAGGCCACCAGAAGGGGCCCAGCCTTGTATACAAAGCACAATCCCCAGGATCAATTTCCAGAAAACGAGGCTCTTGACCTGCCCATGGACCCCAATGAGCATTATAGTCCTCCTTTTAACATCAGTAAGCTTCTGACTCCCGTCATCCCCACCAAGCATGTCCTGGAGCCATCCAACAGCCAGCCGGTGGAGATGACCCCATCACCCCCAGGACAGCTGAATGGGTACCAAGAGAAGGAGCCCAGTGAAGGTCAGTCTCGGGACAGCTACAGATCCAAAGCCCCCAGCCTGCTGTTCAACCTCAAGGACGTGCGGAAGCGTGTGAAGAGCACGTACAGCCCCTCACCACTCCTGAAGGGCCTTGAGGAGAAAAGCAGAGGCAAGCAAGAACCCGTGAGCAATGGCGTCCTCCTTCCCAATGGGCTGGAGGAGAGCCCTTCAAATGAGCTTCCTAAGGAGAGACCAGCTGATGGCTCTTCTGGGTCGCACATGAGTACCCGGAAGGACCCTGACGCTGACCCCTGTGCACCCTCTTCAGAGACCTGTCTAACTCTTAGCTCACCCCCAGCTACCACCCAAGCCCCTTTCTGCATCAACGGGGAGGGAGCTGACAGAAACAGCTACGAGAAAGACGATGGAGACCCAGAGATGGGCATCATCAGGTCAGGCAAGAGTCCAGACGCCGGCAAACCCTGCCCCAGGAAGCGTCTGTCCCTGAGGCTTTGCAGCAGAGAGCCTGAGGCAGGGAAGGCTGCAGAGAAACCTAAGACCCCCAGCCTTGAGAAGGGGTTCCTGAGATCCGTGTCTCAAGAGACAGAACCTGAGAGAGACGCAGGACTGCAGAATCCCAACTTGAACCAGAAATTCTCCCCAGGGCCCCTCTCTCCCGAAGAAGAAGATGTGTTTTACAGTGACACCCAATCAGATTTCATGCCAGGCTTCAAAAGTAAGGCCAAGTTCAGCACCAGCTCTTCAGACCAGTCCTTTGCCTCATTTGAGGATCAGCAGAAAACGTGGTTCACCGAGAGCCAGCAGGAAGACAGGAGGAATGACGGAAGTGCGGGAGACAGTCGGAAGGACGAGAAGGAGAAAGCGATGGGGAGTGATGAGCTCCAGCACGGTGCCCTGAGTAATGCACCCGCATGTGTGCAGGAGCACAGCAAGGGGGAAACATTGCAAGGAGAAGGGGAAGGTTTGTCTGGATGTAGACCCAGGGGAGCATCGGGAGAGGAGGCTAACTTCAGAGGTACTTGGATGGGGGGAAGTAAGGATACAGCCAAAGAATTTACCCCCTCGCCATCTTCCACTTCAAACAAGCACATACTGTTTGCGATTAAAGACAACACCCTCAGGGCCACCCCCGTGATAAAACCCATCATGCTGCCCCTCCTGAGGACCATGTCATCAGAGGACTCACTGGGTGGCAGCCACAAAGAGGATGACTTGCCAAAGCCAGGCTGGGGAGAAGAGGCTGGTCTTGGTGGCTCTGAGAGCAAGGAAATGGCCAACATCCCAACCCCCGCTAGCATGCAGGACACACACTCGAAGCACACAGCCTGGGAGGGCACGGAGCACCATGGGCGAGTGCCCAGCATGGCCCAGATGGAGATTTCCCAGCCAGTCCCAACCAGAATTGGCCCATCTCCTCCACTCATGGGAGAGGGTGGAGGGCTGAAGCCACCCCCAGAGGAGGCACGTCACCTTGTGGCAAACAAAGGCAAGAACAGTTCCACGGACCAGGGGAAGCTGGATGCTCCAAGCGGTATCCCCACCATCACTTTGCCCCAAGGCGAGGCAGAAGACCAGCCACCCCCACGGCAGCTGGGAATGTGTTGGGAAGAACACACACAAGATTTCAAAAGTCACTTATTGTCTACACCCAGAGCAGGGCCCCCAGGGAGAAGACTGGTGCCCGGGGAGATGGCTGTTTCTCCTAATGCCAGCTCCCTGGATGAGAGCAGCGCGTGCTCTCCTGCCACCAGCAGCATCTGGGACGATGCTTCCCAGGCCCCCACTGAGCCGGGCCTGCTGCCAGGGCTGTCTCCTTACCCCAGTCCCTGCACCGGCCTCTACCCTGCCAGGGTCGCCCGGCGGGAGGACCTGACACACGCCCTCACGTGGGAGGCTGGCTCGGACCCCCAACTTGAGCCATCCGCGGAAGACCTCAGGACCCTTTCTCCAAGAGGTTCAGTGCTGGACATGGCCAGCAGCTCCGCAGGCCTCCCTGAGAAACCAGAGCCCCCTGCTCCACTCGAGAGGGCGGTCGGCAAGCCACCGGTGGTCCCACCCAAAACAGAGAAGGCCCTGCGGCGGGCAAAAAAGCTGGCAAGCAAGAGGAGAAAGACCGACCAACTGCAAGAGAAGCATGGTGAACCCGATGAAGAAAAGCCCTTCCTGGAGGACTGGGAGCGCAGGCCACCATCGCCTGGAGAGAGGCCCCGACCCAGGTTCCCCGAGGTCCGTTCCGTGCCCCCTCCCACCCACCGCCACTCAGTGTCTGCCTTCTCAGAGCCACTCAGGAGGCAGCCTGGGGGGTCCCAGTCCCTTATGCCTCTGGTCCCTTACCCTGCCACCCAGAAGGTCCTCCAAGACCCCCAATCTGGAGAGTACTTTGTCTTCGACCTGCCACTCCAGGTGAAAATCAAGACCTTCTATGACCCAGAGACAGGCAAATATGTCAAGGTCCCCATCCCATCCTCTGAGGGGGGTTCCCCTGAGCCGCCCCCACCAAACACACCTGCTTCTCCCTACATGCTGTATCCCCACTTCCGGGCCCTGCCATTGATGCCGCTGCGCTGCTCCTCTCAGCTCTCCGCCCCCACCTTCTTCAGGCAGGGCCCACACACCCCCGAGGTGGCCGGCCCGGGGTCCCAGAGGGCCCGTGAGGCTGGCATGCCAATGGCACCTCCCCGGCGCTCAGGGGAGGAGCGGGGAGATGCTCCGCGCCTGGGCATCATCTCTACCAATGACCTAGAGGACTTCGCCACAGAAGGCATTTCTTGAGAATTACAGCAGAATAACTCCCCCTCAAATAAACCCAGAAGAACTTATTTCCCCTTTCCCCCAAATGATCAGTCACTTATACACACACACACACACACACACACACACACACACACACACATCAACATGTACTTAGCCATGTGGGATCCCTAACGTCTCAAAGGAAGTGGGGATTGAGAAAACCCCACCTGAGGGGCTTCCTGGGGCTCTCCTCCCTGGGAGCGTGCTGTTTGCATAACCCTTCCTGGATTCTGGATCTGCTCCCCTTCCCCCTTTCTTCTCCCCTCCCTTTCTCCCTGTCCTCCTCTGGCCATGCCATGGGAGTGAGTCCCGCCTGGTTCCTAATGGCCACTCTGCTCAGGCACCC
Source organism: Lutra lutra (assembly GCF_902655055.1). NCBI lineage: Eukaryota > Metazoa > Chordata > Mammalia > Carnivora > Mustelidae > Lutra > Lutra lutra. Next base: position 48,488,106 of record NC_062291.1, read on the forward strand.
CACCTACTTCTTCTCAAGGGCCAACTCCTGCAGTGAGCCTATTCCCAAGCCCCCAGAAATGCTGCACTGCACTGAGCCCAGCCCTGCCGGGCAAGCAGACCACCCGGCACAGTCTCTCCAGGTCCAGCATGGCACAGAGAAGCACCTCCACCCTCGCTCCCATGCTCTAACCATTTCCAGCTCACTTCAGGCAGAAATGGCTAAGGACTGCCCCAAGGCAACTTTGCAGAAATGCTGATTTGGATAGAATGGGTTTTCTTTACTGAGGAAGATTTCCTCTGAAGGCTATTTTCTGATAAAGAAAAGGCTACCTTTTAAAAAGTGAAACAAGCTTGCAGATGTGGTTCTGTCCTGGACAGGTCTTCCATCAGTGGGCAGTGGCGGGTCTCCACGGGTGAGTAAAGGGCTTTGTGCTGTCCAGGCCTTCCATCACCACCGGCCACACAGGAGCATCACTCTGAACGGAGTAACCTCGACAGCTGCTGCTGTCCTGGCACTCCTCCTAGAGCCTTCGGCACTGTCCCTGCCTTGGCGGATTGGGGCTCTCCATTCACATCAGGGGACAAAGAGGAGGGAGACCCAAGCTCACCATCGTGGCTGGCCCAGAGAACTGAGTCAGGTCCCAGGGGTCCCAATTTCATGACTATTAACCTATGCCCCGTGCTCAAAGGGAAATTGTATTTTCCCAACTCCCAGGCCTTCGGGGATGTGGAGGGAATGTCTAATTCAGGTCAAGGGAGCAAAATGCAATAACCATCTCTGCACCTCTAAGAACAGAGGAGTCCATGAGCACATGCACACTGTGGGCAACTGTGCTAGGAAGGAAAGCAGGCTGCTTTCAAGGGCTTCCACCAAGGGCACCCACTGAAGCAACTTAATTCTTGTGCTATGGGAAAGACGGGGGCAAACACATCTCCCTCCTTGTTTGGAAAGGGCAGCTGTCGCAGCAGCTGCTGGGACTGTGCTGCCCACATGCCCAGGGACCCCACAAACTGCATCAGCCTTGTTCTTTTGGCGAAGATGCTATTTCCAGGCTGGAAAGATGGGAAGGCACAGAACTCACCAAGTCCCAGACTCTCACCCATATGAGGGCTCTATCTTAGTCTTGGTCATGATTTGGATTCGGGATTGTCTACCTATTCGTTTTCCCAACAAGCACAGCCTCACCTTAATTTCTTGATGACAATACTCCACAAATCCTCTGGCTGGACACCATGGTGAGACAACCAGACGAAGAGCCAGGAACACAGGCCAGCAACCATTCTAAGAGTCCAGTTCCCACGAGTCACGCATTAGGCTGCCAGTGGGAAGAATGATCTGTGATCTTGGCTCTCCCACCATGGCTAAGCAGCTTCTCACCTTGCTTTCATCTTACTAAAGATGAAGCGAAACAGTTAGGAGACCCAGACAGGAAAAGGGATAGCTCATTTAAAATTCTCAGGGCCCAGGAAAAGATTTGCCTAACAAAAATAGAAGCCTTCTGTTAAATGAAATAATAATAATAGTAATAATAACAATGTCCCCACAAAGAAAAATATAGTTTCCTTAAGGGGAGCTTATATATCAGAAGCAGTCATCTTCTGTCTTAGAAATAATATACGCTGAACTATTGATCGAGCTAAAAGCATCGAGGTAGATATTTGGAGATCAAGGTCAACTTCTTTGTGAATGCACAAAAGAAAGAGGGCGGCTGGTAGCATGCAGCTTGCACCCAGAGAGCAGGGGTTCCTGGGACACCTGGCTCCCCAGCAGGTCAGCCTGAAGGAAGGCCCCCATCAGTTACAGCAAGGTGCCTGTGTTCCTAGGAAGCAGAAAATGCTTCAAGGGGACAAAACCAATGAAGACTAACTCACCTGCAAATAATGTTCTCCTCTTTCCTTCCTCCCTTCCTCCCTTCCTCCCTTCCTCCCTCTTTTCCTCTCTCTTTTCCTCTCTTCCTCCTTTTCTCTCCTTTTCCCTATCTCTTTCTGTTTTCCTCTGTTCCTCCTATTACAAACATTTTCAGAGTTCCCGTTCTGCGCTGGGCACCTCACTGGTACTAAAGATATGCCATGATAATTAGATCTGGTCTCCACACCCAAAGAATTAAAATCTTACAGAGAAGAAAAACAATTATAGTCCCATGTGGTAAGTAATTTAATAGCATTATCTAAGGAGCACCTGACTCAGCCCGGGAAGAAAAGGGGCTTCCTACAGGAGACGGCACCTAAGCTGAGTTAGGAAACACCAAGTAGTACATCAGCTTATGAAGAAACCAGAAATTCCCCAGCTTTAATCTAGCTATCAAACAAAGATGACGTTTGTGAAATACTAATAGATTGGTCTTACCACATCAAAGTATAATGGCTTAACTAATTTTTAATTACCATTTTTAATCAGCACCAGAATGAAACCAGTGTAGCCTCAAAGGATAGACCTTTATTGATATGTCCCTTCAGCTTCTGAATTAATATTTCACTCCTCCAAGATCCCCCCCCCACCGAAAAAAAAACATTATTTCTACTGTTGCGTTTAATAGGACAGTGGTGAGAACTGTGAAAACATATTATTTGTGGAAATTGTGGGTCGAAGCCATGCCTGTATCTTCTATTGAGTGCACTAGCCCTTCTATGAGTTATGGCCCTTCTAAGTGTTTCCTGGGGAAAGTACATTAATGTACCTCAAGGGTACAATCAAAGGTCCTGGTGCTACTTGGTGGAAAGTGACCAAGAGCTCGTGGCAATCCACATGCTATGTACCAGCCTGGGAACCGGGAGGTCTGAGACTGGCCTCCACCCTCACAGCAAACCTCTGAGAGGTATCCTCGTTCGCAAAGGCACTGAGATGTTAAGTAACTTCTCACAGTCACACAGTCACTCAGTGAGAGGGCCATGCCAAGAACTCAGGCAGCTCTCACTCTCACTCAGCCGACACCCTCAACGCCACCCTCATGCTTCTTGAAATGTGGTCAATGGATCAGCCTCTACATCACCAGGGAGCTTGTTAGAAACCTAGACTCTCATCTGCATTTTCACCAGATCTCCCATTCATTCACATGTGCAGTAAACTTGGAGAAGTGCTGAGAGCCTCTGGCCTGGAAGGGAGAAGATTCCAGGAGCCAAACCCACAGGAAGAGAGGCTTACATGTGGGGCTGGGAGAGAGGCAGGGAGGCTGAGTCACACCCACTATGAGAAGGATGTGCCTAATTACTTCCCAGCTGTGTCCACCTGGCTAATGCAGCCTGGGGAGCACGAAGCTTCCCATTACTGGAAATGCCCTAGAAACTAGTGACCCCTTTTCTTTCTTCTTTTTTTTTTTTTTTTAAGATTGTATTTATTTATTTATTTGACAGAGAGAGAGATCACAAGTAGGCAGAGAGAGAGGGGGAAGCAGGTTCCTTGCTGAGCAGAGAGCCCAATGTGGGCCTCGATCCCAGGACTCTGAGATCATGACCTGAGTCGAAGGCAGAGGCTTAACCCATTGAGCCACCCAGGCACCCTAGTGACCCCTTTCCTAAGACAGGGATGGATTCAACGTGTCCTAACTACATCTCTGAGACCCCAGGCTGCACGTGAGGTCCTGTATGACAATGCTGTGGGTCCAAAGTCTAAATGGGCAGGGCCACAGGAGTGAAATATATGAATGAAACATTTGCAATTGAAAGCGGAGCTGGAGGCAAAACCCAAATTGTATGCAGGTGGAAAGCATTTGGGTCCTGATAACGATGTGACATTAGGCGCAATTGTCTTATGTGAGCCTTCTATGTTATTCAGATATAAAGTCCAAGGTAAGCAGAGAGGGCTCCAGACTGTGTCTCCAGAGCCTGTCACCACTTGCTTATGTGTCCTTAGTGTCACCCCAGCGGGACATCTGAGCAGATGGCTCCACCTTTGAGCGGGACTCTGTGTAGACCCAGAACTGCAGCTGATTCTGGAGGATTCTCTCCCTCACCCGCTGGCTCTCAGACAGGAAGCCAACGCCTGCCTGGGCTTGGCCATCACCTGCACTCTTGGTAACAGGACAGCCCTGGCTCCACTTCCCGTTTACCTCATCAGCCTCCCCAAGTGTGGGAAAAGGGCAGCTGTAAATGGAAAAGATTCCCGGGGAACTCGGGGACACCCAGATGCATCAATACCATCCTAAGCAAGTTCCCATTCAAATGGCCCAGCACTGCCTGGGCCCCAAGTTCCCACCAGCAGAGTCACTTCGGTAGAGGGAAATGAGGAGGAAGGGCCCATCTGGGTTTGCCCATGGGCAGGCACTCCTTCTCCAGGTGGGAAGCTGTGGACAAACAAAGGCATAGCCAGGTTCTAGAACAGTTCAGCACAGCCACCAGACCTCCCAGAGCCAGGCCCAGGCGTTCCCTGAAACTCTGAAAGGAGCCCATGGATGGATATCCTCAGAAGAGAGGAACTAGGGCTCCCTTCCAAGGGGGCAGAGCCAGTGCTCCCAACACACAAGAAGATAACGGGGGATTAAGGAGCTATGCGCATCATCATCACCAAGCAAAGCCAGTGTTGGCTGTGTTCATCATTCATCCAAATGCAGTTTTGTTTTCAAGTCCTCTCACTGTCCTAGCACTGTTCTCCAGCTCAGCTTATTCTGGGCACTGCCACGCTGACACCATTTTCCAGGTCCTTCCATGCCATCAATTCTCCTCCTGGGTCCCAGCCCTGACCTCCATCTCTCAGTTCCATCCTTCCCAAGCTCAGAAGTGTGCCTTGCTCTGTTTAGAGCCCTCTCGTCCCCCTTCATCATAATGCATTGAGGGACATTGTGAGTGTCTGCCATCCTATCTTCTATGGTCAGTCTTATGTTTTCCTCTGAATTTGGAAAATTTGAGGCTGATGTGCTCTTCTTTCACATTTACAAACTCTAGATGACATGGTCAGTCCCACTTGGCATTCCTGTGCTTTCAGCAGCCCATTCTTCCCTGCTGATTAAGACGGAAACTGCCAGCAAGCCAGGTCAAGAACTGACCAAGTGGTCTGCTTCTAGCAGGAATTCTCGGCCAACACTACCATAGTGGGACCCATCCCTGCTCTTCCTTGCACCGGTCGCCTATTGCATACCTGTGTGAGGAGTTTGTGGAGGGCTGATCCACTGCCCCAGGCAATGTGATTTCAATGGCTTCCCCATCAGTTCTGACACACACACGTTTACCATATCTCTTCTGCCAAGTTTGCTGACTTCCCAGAAGGTGGATACCTTCTGATGGAAACCTTTGGACCCATGTTCAACATCACTATTCATAAAGAAAATGCAAATCAAAACTACAAAGATATATCACAACACAGCCATTAGGATGGCTAGTATTTAAAAAAAGAAAGAAAGAAAGAAAAAGGATAACGAGTGTTGGCAAGGATGTGGAGAACCCTTGCTCACTGCTTGTAGGAATAGAAAATGTCGTGGCCACTGTAAAAAACAGTATGGCAGTTACTCAAAAAGCTAAACATAGAATTACCATAGGGGCTAGAAATTCCATGCCTGGGTAGATACACAAAAGAACTGAAAACAGAAACTCAAGCAGATATTTGCACGCCCCTTTTCATAGCAGCATTATTCGTAAAATAGCCATAAGTTAGAAGCAACCCAAATGTCATCAACAGATGAATGGACAAACCAAATGTCATCTATCCATACAATGGAATATTATTCAGCCTTAAAAAGGAAGCAAATTCAGACACAGGCTGCAAGGGTGAACCTTGAGGACACTATGCTGTGTGCAATAAACCAGTCACAGAAGGACAAATATTGTGTGATTCCACTTTTATGAGGTGCCTGAGTAGTCAAATTCACAGAGACAGAAAGTAAAACGGCAGTTGCCAGAGCCAGGGGCAGGGAGGATGGGGAGTTGATGTTTCATGGCTGCAGAGTTCCAGCTGGGGAAGATGAGAAAAGTCTGGAGGTGGCTGGTGGTGAATGTACTTACATGTACACTTGAGGATGGTTAAAATGGCCAGTTTTATAGTGTGTATATTTTGTCACTATTTAAAGAAAAGAACAGAAATGTAAAGCCTTCGACCAACACAAACAGCCCATTCATGTCAAGGCCTCAGAGAAGCACTGGAGTTCAAAGGAAACAGTGTCTCTCCTGGGGAACAAGAACAGACTGGGCTCCATCTTCTCCTGGAGACAAAGGCGCAGGAGCCAGAGGAAGGCAGGTTCTGGGCCAAATCGAGAAGGGGTGGGGGCCCGCTCAGACCCACATTCTGGTGATGGCAAAGCAGCTATGCCTGACTCCAGAGAGAAACATGGAGGAAGGAACAATTCTCCTTTCAAGCCAGCTCCTCTGCTTCCGGCCTTCCCAGCTCAGCACCACAATGCCTGAGCCACAGTCCCCATTCCCACTGCTCCCAGTCTCTTGTCCCCAATTCAATCAGACCCCGAACCTGTGGATTCTATCTCCAGACATCAGTCAATATGCATCCTTCATCTGCACCCCACCACCCCCCTACCCTGACTGCTGTTAGAGCCCCCCCATTGCTCCCACCCCTCGTATGATCCCCTTCCACTCTCCCCACAGGGAATCCAAAGCCCTGAATAATGCCGCACCCTGATCCAGAATGTTCTAGCACTTCCTGCTCACCTTAGCAGAGTCTGCTCCAGAGGAAGAAAATGCATGGCTGCCACATACTGGGACCTCCGTTCTCAGTGGTCTCATCACCTGCCTCCTTGGACTCCAGTCATCCTAGGCTTCTCTGAGTTGACCAAATGGCCCATTTCCAGCCCTTTGCATATTCTCTGACCCCCTCCACAGGAGGTGGAGGAGGTCAGGTCTGCATGTCCTTGCCCATTAGCCTGTGCCCAACAGGAGAGAGTTGGTGTGCAATGAATGCCAAGGCCAGGTCAAAAAACGCCATGCCACATTCCCCAGTCCCCTGAAACATGCAGTCCTCAAGTCTCCAGCACCCATGGAGCAGTCCACTTCCCCTGGCTCACTCTGCTGTAAGGAAGCCAACGCTGACCATGCGGAGATGGTCCAGAGAGGCCCTGAGGCTATATGGAGAGAGAGAGAGAGACCCTGGCCCTCTTGTTCCAGCTCCTGCCTTGTCCGCCTGAGCCCCAACCACCTCACCAAGATGTTTCCAGATTCCTGACCCATAAAACCATGAGAGATAATGAACTAACTGCTGTTATTTTAAGCCACTAAGCTTCAGAGTGGTTTGTGACCCAGCAAGAAATGACGGGAACTCTCTCTTTCTGTCAGCCTCCATTCCCTGTCCACTCTCACCGTGTCCCTGCCAGCCTCCTCTTGTCTAACTCCTGTGTGCCCTAAGTCTCCCCAGATTAGCCTGTGTCCTCTTGGAGGCCGTTCCCAATGCCCTTGCTCTTGACCATGCACCTCATTCTCCCCATCTGCAGGCCCAGGTGCTTCCCCCATCACATGCACAGACTGTAACTGTCTATTTAACTGTCTTCCTCACCTATCCAATGGTTGGTTCTGGAGGGAGGAATCTCGCCTATCCACATCATCACTGCATCCCCAGTGCCTAGCATGGTGTGAGGTCCAAGGTAGGCAACGGGTAAATATCTTGGAACTCAGCAGGATTCTCCTTTTATTTTGTTTTAATATTTTATTTACTTAAGTAATCTCTACACCCAGTGTGGGGCTTGAACTCGAGACCCTGAGATGAAGAGTCATATGCTCCTCCAACTGAGCCAGCCAGGCAAGCCACCCCAGGGATTCTTTCTTTATACTGGAAGAGTGGACTCGAATAAGAAGGAACTTTTGGGAAAACAACCCATGCCATTTTTATCTTTTTTCCTGACTTTCCCACCTAGTTGTTGACACCATGTAGATGAGTCAACCCAATCCCAAACCAGAGCAGTCACTCTGCTCTCCTGACCCTGTATGAGGTGCAGCCTGGCAGGCCGTGGCCCCACAGATGGGGTCTCAGTGACCTGAGGTCCAAGAACAGATGTCCCACAATGGACCCCAAGAGTCAGCGTTCACATTTAACTAATGTTCTTTGATGAGAAATTCACACCTGCCAATAAAAGGAGGCCAAGGCTTGCCCTGTGCTCACAACAACATCCAAAACCCAAATTAGAAACCAACTCTTACTATGGACTCTGAAAAACGATCTGAGAATTTTGAAGGGGTGGGGGGTGGGAGGTTGGGGGCACCAGGTGGAGGGTATTGTAGAGGGCACGGATTGCATGGAGCACTGGGTGTGGTGCAAAAATAATGAACACTGTTATGCTGAAAAAAATAAAAAAAAAATTAAAAAAAAAAAAAAAAAAAAAAAAGAAACCAACTCTTATTTGGTTTGGTGATGATGAAATGAGGAGGACATTAAACAAATTGCATTACGTGAAAGCAGTGAGTGGACCTGAACTCTGTGTTTACTGCCACGGGAAGACTCCGCGGCAGACCCTGGTCTTCTGAAGTCTTTCACATCGTTTGGCTGCCAAGTGGGAAGGCCAGGCTGGAGTTTAGATGGAGTTTAACTCTTAAGTCCCCCAAGGAAAATCAAGGTTGCCTTCCTTCAGGACAAGGAGGGTAAATTCAGCTGGTTGTCCTCTTCTCAATTCCCCTCAATCCAATGAAATCGTCTAGTTTCAGTTCCATAGAGGGAGCAATAAATATTATGACAGGGAAAAAAATGGCTCTAAAATTTAAATAGCATCATGACGTAAGGTGCCCACACATCCAGTTTAACTCTGTCACTAGGATTTGAATATAATCAAGCATGGAAAAGCTCTAGAAAGTCCTAGAGGAGACAATGCTAGATATCTTCATGTCTCAATTTCTCTATGAGGTTTTGAAACAAGGTGACTCTGAAGTTTCTTGGGAAGTCCAATCAGTCACTAAGATATCCCTAAAAGTTTCAACAGCTTCTTTGGAGTGTGTTCTTGAGGGTTCAAGAAGTTAAAATTAGAAGACCCCAACTAAGACCATGAGTTAAAGGACCCCCGAGAACACCATCTTCCCAGAGCACATTATCCTGCTGACAGGGCCGGCCCACCCAGCCTGGGGAAAGACCTTTCCCTGTCCTGTGCACTGCAGAGCAGGGAGGGAGGGGGCAGGGCAGAAGCTGCCAGAAGCCAGAGGAAGGAAGAGAGAAGCCATATGCTATTCCCTCCCCAAATGCCCATAACATACTTGAATCTAATCTGAATCCTCCAAGCTTTGGCAGAAGATGCTAAGGAAAAGAGTTCTTCTAAGTAAGTCTAAGCCCCCTTGTTGCTAGCCTGGGAGGAGATTTGCAAGGTCCAAAATGACCCTCCTTGCACCTTTCTTCTCACCCACCTTCCCTGCCACCTGAGGAGGGACTCCAGCAAACCTGAAGAGATGTGTCCTCCAAGGTGAGGTCCATAGGCCCATCCAATCTGTTTTTTTTTAAGAGATTTTATTTATTTATTCCACAGAGAGAGATCACAAGTAGAGAGACAGGCAGAGAAAGAGGGGGAACAGGCTCCCTGCTGAGCAGAGAGCCCAATGCGGGGCTCAATCCCAGGACCCTGGGATCATGACCTAAGCCGAAGGCAAAGGCTTTAACCCACTGAGCCACCCAAGTGCCCCCAATTTGACCATTTTTATTTAAACCAAGAATCTTTGGAATTTTTCATAGAAACTTGGTATTAACAGAAATCTGCCTAAAAAACTATTTTATCATATTCCACAAGTGAGCTCCTGAGTTTACCAAACATTGAAATCTGCCACTATCCCTACTAAAGTGCGTGTTGTGAAATCATACCTCTTCTGCCTCCCCTCTGGATAGCAGGGTTTCCTCTACAACAAGTGGCAGTTTTTAGACATGGGACAGCAGGCAGCAGAGGACCGCAATCCTGAAGAGAAGGGAAACAGGTAAGGTGAGCCGCAAGATTTCACCAGCCTATTGTCTAGAGACAATTTCCAGGCTTGCAGTTCAGGGAGGGGAAACCCAAACAGAGCCCAGCAGGGTGGATTTGTGGATACACAGATTAGAGTTTCAAGAGTTCAAGAATATCAGAATTTTCAGGGCAGATTTCCCGGGGGGGAGGCTGTCCAGAAAGAAAGTTCTGGAAATCTGCAAAAGGGAACCCCTTGAATCTTCTGTATATAAATATACATATGTTTGAGGAGAAACCACCAAAGCCAGCACAGAATCACTAGAAATGCATAGATAGCACAATTCCCAGAGCTCATGCAAAGTCAAGAATAGTTTATCTCCCACTAATTAGAAGAGAAATGCCTCCTGTGCACAGGGCATTAGGTAGAATCTTCAGGGGAGCATCAGCTTAGTAATGGAGATAAACACATCTTAGAATAAAGACTCACCAGATCTGCCCTCTGGAAGGTGGGTGCCTGGGTGGCTCAGTCAGTTAAGCAGCTGACTCTTGATTTTGGCTCAGGTCATGATCTTAGGTCCTGGGATGGAGCCCAGCATTGGGCTCCACACTCAGCAGGGAGTCTACTTGAAGATTCTCTCTCCTTCTCCCTTGGCCCCTCCTGCTGTGCTCTCACTCTCTCACTCTCTCTCTCTCTTTCTCTCTCTCTCTCAAGCGTGCTCTCTCTCTCTAAAATAAATAAATAAATCTTAAAAAAGAAAAAGCTAGAAGGCAGGCCTCTAAAGCCACAGTGTCCAATATGATAGCCACCAGCCAAAAATGACTGTTCAGTAGCCATATAGAAAGTGTGTTAAGAGCCACATGTGAGTAGCACCTATGCTTTTGAAGAACACAAATTACAGAACACTTCCTCATCAAAGTAAATTCTAAAGAATCCAACGGATTCCAAGTAACTTAGCTGTTTACCAGATACAACCCAACTCTATTTAAAGGAATGCAACAAAATCCAGGCAGCCGACAATATAAAAATCAAAATGTCCACTATCCAATCAAATATTACTGGGCATGCAAAAAAACAAAAACAAAAACAAAAAACAGGAAGATATGATTCGTAACAGGGGTGTGGGAAGCATCATTCCATAGAAACAGACTCTGAAATGAAAGGACTAATGGATGAGCAGACAAGGGCACTAAGCAGCTATTCTAAATTATATATATATATATATATATATATATATATATATATATATATATAGACAGCTCCCCCCAAGTACTCTGCCTTGAAAATTCTGATATTCTTGACCTCTTGAAACTCTAATCTCCATATCCACAAAGCCACTCTGCTGGGCTCTGTTTGAGTTTCTGCTCCCTGAACTGTAAGACTGGAAATTGCCTCTAGACAAGCCTCTAGACAATAGACACACACACACACACACACACACACACACACACACACATTCCAGAATGCAGAGGAAAACATAAGCATAATGAGGGGAGAGAGATGTAAGATATAAAAAATGATCCAATGGAACTTCTGGAGTTGAAAAATACAACAGCTTAAGTGAAAAATATACTGGATGAGATTAAAAGCAGATTATACAATCAGAAGAAAATATTAGTGAACTAAAAGATATAGCAATGGGAACTATGCCAAATAAGCCACAGGAAAAACTTCTAAAAATTAACAGAGTATCAGCAACTTGTGGGACAATATCAAGAGGTTTGCTTACATTTATCTCAAGTTTTTTTTTTTTTAAAGAGAAGAGGGAAGACAAACACTGAAGGAATAATAATAGCCTTTTTCCAAATCTGGAAAGATCCAAGAACTTCATCAAGCCCCAAGCAAAATAAATCTAAAGAAAACCATGCCAATTAATGTTTTTTTTTATTTTAATTCCAGTTAGTTAACATACAGTGTTATATTAGTTCCAGGCATACAATAGTAATTCAGGGAATCCATACATTTCCCCCAAAGCTCATCACAAGTACATTCCTTAATCCCCATCACCTATTTCACCCATCACCCCTCTGATAACCATCAGTTTGTCCCCTACAGTTATGAGTCTGTTTCCTGGCTTATCCCTCTCTTTGTTTCCTTTGTTCCTTTGTTTTGTTACTTAAATTCCATGTAGGAGTGAAATCATATGTTATTTGTCTTTCTCTGACTTATTTCACTCGGCAATATATTCTCTAGCTCCACCCATGGTGAGATTTCATTTTTCTTCTGGCTGAGTAATATTTCGTTATATACACCATATCTTCTTCAGCCATTCGTCATCAATGGACAGTTGGGCTGCTTCCATAGTTTGGCTATTGTAAATAATGTTGCTATAAACATAGGGGTTCATGTATCCCTTTGATTTTTGGGGGGGGGTAAATACCCAGGAGGGCAATTGCTGGATCATAGGGTAGCTCTATCTTTAGCTTTCTGAGGAAACCCCATACTGTTTTCCACAGTCATGCCAACCAATGTTAAAGAGAAAAATTTTTAAACAGCTGTGCAATGGGGCATCTGGGTGGCTCAGTCGGTTAAGCACCTGCCTTCAGCTCAGATCATGGTCCCAGGGTCCTGGGATTGAGCCCCACATTGGGCTCCTTGCTCAGCAGGAGACCTGCTTCTCCCTCTCCCTCTGCCTATCACTCCCCCTGCTTGCTCTCTCTCCCTCTGTGTCAAATAAATAAAATCTTTAAAAAATAAAATAAAATAAAAATAAACAGCTGTGCAAGAAAAAGACACGTTATGTTGAAAATATCAAGGCCTTTTGATCACAAACTTCAATAGAAACTAAGAAAGCAAGAAGACAGTGGAGCAACATCTTCCAACTCTCAACAAAAATACTCTGCCCAACTTGGAATTCCAACTTGGAATCTGCCCAGCAGAAATATCTTTTGAAAGGGAAGGCTGAATTAAGGCTTTCAGACAAGAAGCTGAGAGAACTCATCCCTGGGAAATCCATGCCTCAAGAGATATTTTTTAAAACCAAGATCTTTAGGGAAATGGTGCCAGGAAGGAAAGGAAAGAAAAAAGGAGCCAGATGGACATCTAGGAATCTGGGTTTACACTAAAGAATTATAAGCCCTATAACTGATTAATATGTGGGTAAATTTAAAAGACTTTTGTCTTATATTTAATATATTTAAGGGGAACTTGGGTGGCTCCATCAGTTAGTTTAAGTGGCCGACTCTTCATTCTGGCTCAGGTCATGAACTCAGGGTCCTGAGATCAGACTCCCCACTGAGTGCAGGGCTCTGTGCTCAGTGGGGAGTCTGCTTGAGATTCTCTCTCCCTCTCTGCTCCTCCCTTCACTTGTGCTTGCTCGCTCTCTCTTTCAAATAAATAAATAAAATCTTTTTTTGAAAAAGATAACTGTTTAAAGCAAAAATAATGTCAGTGTTGTGTGGAGTGCACAGCATAAGCAGAAGTAAAATACATGTCCACAATAACACAAAGAGTGAAAGAAGGTAAAAGGAAGAATGTTGTGGTCACGTTCTTATGTTATAGAAAAAGCAGGATAATCATTTTTTGAGAGAGAGAGAGAAAGAGAGAGAGCACCCATGAGCAGAAGGAAGGCAGAGGGAGAGGGAGAACCTTAGGCTCAGGTCATGATCTCCAGGTCCTGGGATCAAGCCCCTTGTCGGGCTCCCAGCTCAGCAGGGAGTCTGCTTCTCCCTCTTGTTCTGCCTCTCCCCTGTTTGCGCTCTCTCTGTCTCTCTCTCTCTCAAATGAATAAACAAAATCTTAACAAACAAAAAAAAAAGAGGGAAAAATGAAACAAGATGGGACCGGGGAGGGAGACAAACCATAAGAGATTCCTAATCTCAGGAAACAAACAGAGGGTTGCGGGAGTGGAGGAGGGTGGGAGGGATAGGGTGGTTGGGTGATGGACACTGGGGAGGGTATGTGCTATGATGAGTGCTGTGAATTGTATAAGACTGATGATTCACAGACCTGTACCCCTGAAACAAATAACACATTGTATGTTAATAAAAATTTAAAAAGAGATGCTTAACCAACTGAGCCACCCAGGCGCCCCAGAATAACCTTATTATTATGAATTAAAGATTGAATTGCAAGGCTTCAAGCAGCCAATAAAAAATAAAATGAGAAGAGTTAATAAGCCAATAGAAGAGTAAAATGAATAAATATTGTATGGCAAGAAGCATGAATAAACTTAAGGTACACATAGAAACACAGATGACTTACTGATTTAATGTTCACAGGAATAAAATCAAGTGGCAGAAGAATAAAAAATGAAAAAAGAAAACTGGAACGGCCATATTCATCTTAATCAAAGTAGATTTTAGGGGCGCCTGGGTGGCTCAGTGGGTTAAGCCGCTGCCTTCGGCTCAGGTCATGATCTCAGAGTACTGGGATCGAGCCCCGCATTGGGCTCTCTGCTCAGCAGGGAGCCTACTTCCTCCTCTCTCTCTGCCTCCCTCTCTGCAAGCCTGCTTGTGATCTCTCTGTCAAATAAATAAATAAAATCTTAAAAAAAAAAAAGTAGATTTTAGAATAAGGAATAAATAGGGATCTTTCATAGTAATAAAGGGGCCAATTAATCAAGAAAACATAACAATCCCAAACGTGTATGCCTCTAATAAAAGAACTCTAAGTAAATGAAGCAAATTAAAGTCACAGTGAAATAGCATGACCTACCCACCAGATTGGCAGAAGAAGAAATCCCAGGCGTTGGCTAGGACACAGAGCAATTGGAATTCTCATGTGCAGCTTGTGAGAAGACAAATCCTTACAAACACGGTATTAGTTATCTGTTGATGTGTAACAAAACACCACAAGACTTAGTGGCTTAAAACAACAAACGTTTATTTTCTCACTGAGATCATGGGTCACAAATGCAGGAGTTAAGTCATGGCTTAGTGGCATTTCTCTCATGAAATTGAGCAAGATGTCCGTTAGGGCTACACTCCACTGACCTTCCTCAGTCAAGGAGTCTAAGAGAAGGTAGAGACCCCAACCCCCAACCTCAGAGGGAACCCCTGAAGATCTTCCATGAAAGCATGTCAGGGTAGCCAAACACTACCTACCCCCAACCCATAGAGACACATCAAAGGCATTACTGAGAAGAGTCCCCCTCCCAACCCATGAAGAGCTCAGGCAGGGCCAGGAATCAGGCTGCCTGGATTCACATCCCCACAGGACTACTTATTCAGTGACTGAGCAGGTCACTCTGACCCTCAGTATCTTCATCTATAGGATGGAGATCATTCTAATCCCAGCCTCATAAAATGGTAGTAAGGATTAGGTGAGTTAGTACCTATAAAGCACTTAGCCCGTTGACCAGCCCCTACTACGTTCTCACCCTTCCAGTTCCCTCTGTCACAACCCCTCACTGCTCAGCAGAGGCCCCGCAGTCTGGGGGTGGCCTGGCAGCAAGCATCCCCCTGTGATCCTGGCTGGGCCGACCAGGCTGGGCCAGGAACTAGCACCCCTTCCTGGATGCTGAGGTCATTCGTTGACTTCCTCCCATCAAGCAGGCATGAAAAAGCTGTGAGAGGAAAACCTCCAGGAGTGCAGGGCCGCACAGCACCAGAGGGACCGCTCCCGATTCTGCTGCGGCTGCAGTTCGAGCCTTGCACACGCAGGAACAGCTCAAGTTTAATAAAGGATAATTCCTAGACTGCAAGACTGAAGGGGAATTGGATTCAGATGACAAAGCGAATGCAGCTTAATTGGAACAAAGTTACTCCCTCCTTCCTTGCGCCAACCCCAAGACCAGAATCAGAGAAGCCGGCATGGCAGGGGTGGCCATGACCTCCCAGTGCGGCCTTGTTCCCGATGCAGAACCGTGGATGCTGCGGGATCTGCCATCCGGCCAGAGCTCTTCTCCTGAGATTGTGTCCTGGCCTCGAGCTCAGGCCCCAGGCAGAGAACTTCCTTAAGCTCCCTGTGAGAAGCAGTCACTGAGGAAGCAGACCGGTGCTGTATCCAAAGCTCCTCGCACAGGCCCTGGACTTTGCAGTGGCTGGTGCGAGAAAAGCCAGATGCCAGGAGGATTCAGTCTCCCACCAAACCCCATCCCCCTACCTGGGCTCCTCAGCCCTTGATGTCACTCTCTGACTTTGTCTCCTTCCACTCCTCCATCCTCCCCAGCAACAGTGACCTCTTGCTGCTCCTCTAATGCTGCAGCCCCAGGGCCTTTGCACTAGCCACACTGGCAATGTCCTTTGCTATGAATGTTCTTCCTCAGAAGGTCATCTGGCTTCTTCATTCCCTTCCCTCAAGGCTTTACCTTCTGGATCAGACCTACTCTGATTACCCTGCTGACCGCCAAAATCTACCCAGTGCCCACCCCGTGCCAGGGCCCCTCCCTTATTCCTCTTTGTTACTTTTTCCTCATGTGTCTCATCTGCTAACATACCATGTACTTTAGGTTTAAATCGTGTTTATTATTTATTGTCTCTTTCCCCTCTCTGATAATATAAGCCACAGAACAGGGATCTCTATTTTGTTCTCGGGTGTTTCCAACGCACCTAGAACATAGCAGATGTGTGGATGTACACAGATGGGAATACATGTTGAAGAGAGAAGGGAGGGAGGGAAGAAGAAAGGAATAGAGACGAGGGAAAGGCGGAATATCTGCGACTGGGTTAGAGACACATCTCTAGGAGGCAGCATGGAGGAGGTGGCTGGTCAGTACCAGAGCAGCAGGAGAAATCCTGGGGAGCAGGTGTTAAAGCGCTAAGCTCTGGCCAGCCACCCCTCCTTACCTTGAGGAGCGGGGCTCACTCTTTAAGAGCCTGAATGAGCCGCTTACATGTAAGTTCTTATTCTCTCCATTGTGATGAAGAAAAATCTAAGGTCCAAACCTCTCAGTGCATGCATGGAGTGGAGCTGGGATCCAAATGCCAGACTGGTCCAGCTCCGAGGCCAGAGCCACTCCATCAACACTGTGGATCTGCAAGGAAGAGCCCAGCCATGTTGGGCCAGCTGCACCAGCGCCAGAAGCGACGGGGAGGAACCCGGAAAGGCATCTGGATGCCCTCTGGGGAACCAGCCTTGGCAAGGTCAGTGCGCTGCCCAGCAGTGGGAACCCCCTCCCCTTTCCCCGCAAGCAGACATAACTACATTCACCCACAGAAATGTGCTTCTCCCCACAGACTTCTCCCTTTCAAGCTGCTTCACACCTGCAGCTCTCCCCCTCCTCCAGAAAAGCAGAAGAGGTTCACTTCATAACTCATTCAGCTCTCAGAAATCCGATGGGGAATGAGGGCATCGGGAAAGATGCATCATGCCCCAGGCAGATCATGCCAGGGAGGAGAATCCCACCTTGGACCCCGGCTTTGAGTCCTGCGGGTTTTGGGCCAGGCCTGGAGGCATGGCTGTCATCAAGGGCACCGCACCAGAAGGTCAGCTTCGCTCAAAGTTAGAAAGCGTGCTCCCTGGGACGTGGGATGGTCAGACAGCAATTGTGGGTGAGAGGCAATAAGGAATCTCACACTGTGTGTTGGGACACCAGCAAATGGCCCACAATCCTGGTCTGCGACAGGGATATCTCCCCAGCTTGGAAAGTCTCCTAAGAATGTGATGTTACAAGATGGTGCTGGGAGAAGGGGAGGGAAGTTAGCCCAGGGGTGTTATGACTCTAGGTTCTCCTAAATGGAGGCAGGGATAGAGACAAGCCTCCTCATTCCAGATTGATCCCATTAGTAAACAGAGATGAATCTTTCCCATAAAGAAGGACGCCGACTGCTGCCATTACTAATCACTGGCAAGAAAACTACCAAATAAGGAAAGGATGGAATGATAAATCTACAGGAGGGATGCCCGACAGAACAATTAGACGTGGGAGAAAAACATTCATTCATAGACGTCACCATCAGGCATGTATTATTAATAAAATAGACATTGAGCTCCGTCAATAATAAAAGGAGAGGGACCCCAGCCTCCCCCAGCCCAATAAAGTCATCCACCATCCCTCAGCCTTGGCATTTAGCTCTAGCTGGTATCAGCTCCAAGACAGGGGAGGCTGTCAGATGATGCCACAGCCATGGAGAGAGACACATGGCTCCCTTGTCCCCCTCCTGAAGGCAGGCAGGACTCCTGCTATCCTGCTGCCAACGCACACCTGGGTCCTCCTTTCCATGCCTTAATGGGCCTCCCCAACTATTGCTGTGTAATAGATTACCCCAAAACTTAGCAGCTAAAAACAACATTTATTGTCTCACAGTTCTGTACGGCAGGAATTGGGCACGGCTTGGCTGGTGTCTGCCTCAAGGTGTCCCATGAGGTTGCCATCAAACTGTTAACCTGGGCTGTGGTCTCATCTGAAGACTCCTGGGGAAGGGTTTTTGCAAGGTGACTAGAGGGGTCTCTGAACCTCGTAGCTATTGCCCTGAGGCCTCCATCAGTTCCTCACCATGTGGCCTCTCCACAGGATGGCTTCATGATTCATCACCTGGCTTCCTCACACACACCCCCACACCCTGAGTGAGCAGTTCCCAAGATGGAAGACACCATCTTTTCATAGCCTACTCTGACAAGCCACATCCCAGCCCAAGTGTCCATCAATAGCCAAATGGATAAAGATGTGATACACACACACAGGTTTATTATTGAACCATAAGAAAGAATGAAATCTTCCCATTTGCAACACCATGGATGGATAGAGGGTATTATGCTAAGTGAAATAAGCCAGTCAGAGAAAGACAAATACCATATGATTTCACTCATATGTGGAATTTAAGAAACAAAACAAATGAACAATGGGAAAAAAAGAGACAAACCAAAACACATCCCATAACTTCTATCCATTAGAAATGAGTTACAAAATCTGGACCACACTCCAGGGAAGAGGATTAAATGGGAGGTGGGGATCCCTGGGGGTCTATTTAGAAGCTGCTTGCCATACTCCCTACATGTGGGTGAGGGGGGTAACAAGACAGGGCTGCCAGGCAGAGGATCCTGCTGACTGAGAGGAAGCCAGAGAGCCAAGAAGGTAAAGGAAAAAGGAGAGAGGAAGGAAGGGAGCGAGGGGGGAAGAAAGGGAGGTTGCGAGGGGGATGGAAGAAGTTCATTTACAAGATGTAATATTTTCTCCCAAGATGTGTTCCATTTCCCCCAGCCATACAAAATGCTCAGAAAGTAACAAGGAATTCAGGAATTTGTGTCAACCCCACATCTGCTCCTTAATTCTCCTATAAACATGGCAACATAGATTCAAAAAAAAAAAAAAAAAAAAAACAGTGAAGAAGATCCTTGGAGAAAATGGGGCAGTAGGTGTGGCTAGCAGCCCTGTCCTGTTATCGTCCCCTGACCTTCTTCTCTCCCAGGATTCCTCCAGCCATGCCCCCATCCCTGCATGCACAAGAGCGACTGGCCCAAGGAGACAGAGCAACAGGGAAAAAGACCACATTTTTCAGGACAAGAATGAGGCAGCCCAACTTGGATGGCAGTTGGGGTCCCTCTCTGTCCTCAGGGCTCCCCCTCCCTACCCAGGCTCATCCCAGAGCAACTGTTGCTCTACCTGGTTCCTGGGAGGAAGGAGCTCAGAAGGAACATGGTCCTCTGGCCCAGGACTAGCAATGGGGAGTCAGCTCTGAAGAGACATCTGGAGAAAGAGATAGACATTAATGAAAGCGAGAGAATAGTCACTCCATCCATTTCCATGAGTAATTGATGACCACTTAAACTGCAAGGGAAGGACAGGGCGAGCTGGAGGTCTGGAAACCAACAAAGCCAGGGTGCTGGACAGCCTCGGTGTGCCCCAAAGATAGGACAGAGGGGCCCCCAATGGCCCTTTTTACTCTGCTCAGGACCTCCCAGAAATCTCACACTCTCTTCCACATCTTGTCCTCATTTTGCTACATACATATGCTTCCCAGGAAGTCAGGAAAAGCCTGGCTAGGGTCAAGTTTTCCTCCCTGTGGCAGTGGAAACAGCAGGTGGCCCAGCCAGGACAGTGGAAGACGGAATCAGACCCACATGTCAAGGGCACCAGAGGGATGGCAGGCAGCCTGGTCTCCCACTGCCCTCCAACATCCTTCCACAGCTACATTGAGGAGCTCCTTTGCCCTCTGACTTCTGTTTGAGTGATGGAGAACCGGCAGGGATGGGGAGCAGAAGGAAAGTAGGCCAGGAATATTTATTCCCCTGGCTCTCTCGCTGGGAGACTGAGGGCTGACAGTGTCTGGACCCCTCTCCCCAGGCCCAGTGCTCCTATCCAGCTGCACTCTCCAAGTGACAGGACCCACTGGTTCCAGTGCCCTCCCATCCCACCAGGCCCAGGGGCAGGACCAGTCCCTCCAGGCTTCACCACCTCTTGTTGTCTTCCCTTTACCCTGCCTACATGCTTGAAAACAGTCCCTTTCTTCGGCTTTCCCCCATCACCTATGGCAGGGTACCTGCTGGACCCTGACTGCGACAGGGGCTGGAGTCTGCCAAGTGCCGGGAGCTCATGGCCATGGGGCAAGAGCGATAACTGGACCGAGGAGAGGAAGGCCCTGGTGACCATGGGCTGAGGCAGCCAGGCATATGCGACGGCTGTGCAGACGTTTCCTGTGGCCTCACAGGCTGGGGCCAATGCAATGCCCACACTCTGGGAAGCCCCCCAGATCCAAGCTTCGGACACCCATTCTGCTCCCAGGGAGGGGCATGATCCCCGTAGTAGCCTCGGAGGGATGGAAGGTGGGGTGCCTGGTCCCCCCATCAGCTGACAGGGAATCAAGCTGTCTGCCTTGGAGTGGGCAGGGCTGAGGGCCTGCCTCTGCCTGGAAAGTGCACCGTCCAATCCACTGACCAGCTCTGCAGCCGGCAGGATGCTCTCCTTCCCCCACCTCCTTGCTTTTTTCAAATGTCATGTGAGAAAAACAAACAAACCTTGACAAGATTTGTCAATCCATGTGAGCATTAGAAATAATATATGGGCAGCACCTGGTAGACTTCCTGGCTCATAGACGGTATCCACCAGTGATCATTATTTTTATAATAACAGACAACGTCAACCCAGCAAACTTTCAGATGCCAAGACTTCCCTGCCCAGGGTAAAGCTGACCTTGGCTCATATGTCCCTTCCGTCCGCTCTCAGCCTGTGTTCCCCACTCTTCTCCCAACATTCGAGTCCTCTCGGCTTTGCTCTTCTTTGCATTGGCTCTTGACATGAAGACATCAACACTCCCGTGAGCAAAATTTTCACACATTATACTGTAAACCTCCAAATCAATTTTCTTGTGCCCAAGGTAGGACCTTGGAACATCAGCTGATGAGTGGATATTTTAGTCTAAATAGTCGATTTCATAGCAGTATATTTAGCAATATAACAATATTTGTGTCATACTGGAGCACTGGACCTTATCATCTTCCAAAAACAAGGTGTAAAGGGGGGAAAATCAAGTTTCTAACTGGAATTAAAACAGGAGAAGTTCAAAACCAGGCACACTGCTACCAACAAACCTCTGGTTTTCGTTTCATACTGGTTTTCATACTGGTTTTCGTTGGGCCAGTCAAGGCATGGGATATCCATCTGTGCAAGGAATAAACTAGTAAAAAAGCATTGGTCAGATGCTGAAAGGAAATATCAATGGAGGGAATACAGACATAGGATTGAGAATTAGCTTCAGAAGCACATTCCAGAAGCTGAACCATACATGCTAATATATGATTCTCCCCAAAATATGTATTTAAGAGAAAAAAAGCACAGACTAAACAGTGTGTATGATACATGACTATGTGAAAAGAGGTTTGCGTATCTCTGTACATCTCTGGGTGGAGACACAGAACCAGGTAGCAATGGACACCTCTACAGAGAGAAACTATAGAGGAAAAGTCGGCAAGGGGGAGAAATACAAGGTACCTTGCTTCCTTTTTTTCTTACCATGTGATTGTAAATTGTAGCATAATGATCCAAATGCAGAGAAAATTCATGCACCCATAACTTGCCACAGACAAACAGACTGGCGTTCCATCTCTTCTTGACAACTATTCCAAAAAGTTAATAAAACATCACCAAAGTCAACTTGACATTCGCCTGCTCAATCCTTTCCAGAATCCCTATCAGCAAGGCTTTTTCACATCAAAGACAATTTCCTCCAGCAAGCACATAAAAAGATGGTCAAGATCACTAATCATTAGGGAAATGCAAATCAGAACCCCAATGAGCCACCACCTCATACCCATTAGGATAGCCACCATCAATTAAACAAATTAATAAGTGTTGATGAGGCTATGGAGAAATTGGAACCCCTGTGTGCTGTTGGAGGGAATGGAAAATGGAGCAGCCACTATGGTAAACAATATGGTGGCTCTTCAAAAAAAATCCAACCTGGCACTCCCATATGATCCAGAATCCCACTTCTGGACATACCTCTGAAAGGATTGAAAGCAGGGTCTTGACAAGACATTTGAATACCTGTGTTGGTAGCAGTGTTATTCACAGTAGTCAAAAAGCGGAAGCAATCCAAGTACCCATCCATCAACGGATGGACAAACAAAATGTGATGTATGCATACAACAGAATATCATTCAGCCTTAAAAGGAAGGGTATTCCAATACAGACCTACGATATGGATGAACTTATGTCTACATCTACAATATGGATGAACCTTGAGGGAATTATGCTCAGTGAAGTAAGCTGGCCACAGAGGGATACAGACCACATGACTCCACTTACATGAGGTTCCTAGAGTAGTCAGACTCATAGAAACAAAAAGTAGAAAAAAAAAAAAAAAAGAAACAAAAAGTAGGGCGCCTGGGTGGCTCAGTCAGTTAAGCCTCTGCCTTCGGTTCAGGTCATGATCCCAGGGTCCTGGGATCAAGTCCCATGTCAGGCTCCCCACTCTATGGGGAGTCTGCTTCTCCCTCTGCCTCTTCCCCTACTTGTTCTCTCAATCTCTCTCTCCCCCTCCAATAAATAAAATAAAATCTTTAGGGGCGCCTGGGTGGCTCAATGGTTTAAGCCTCTGCCTTTGGCTCATGTCATGATCTCAGGGTCCTGGGATCAAGCCCCGCATGGGGCTCTCTGCTCGGCAGGGATCCTGCTTCCCCCTCTCTCTCTGCCTGCCTCTCTGCCTACTTGTGATCACTCTCTCTCTCTTTGTCAAATAAATAAATAAAATCTTTTAAGTTAAATAATATAAAATCTTTAGAAAAGAAGCAGTAAGTAGAACCGGGTTTGCCAGGGGCTGGCGGAAGGGGGAGGCTGTTGTTTAATGGACATAGAGCTCCAGCTGTGCGAAATGAAAATTTCTAGAGATTATTTGCACAAGTATATGTCAAAACTGTGGGGATATACCTAAGACGATGGAACTGTGCACTGCAAAATAGTTAAGATGATAAATTTTATGTTACATGTATTTAACCACAATAAAAATAAATTAATAAAAATACATTTCCTCTGCCTCATAAATGTCACTATATGTTATCTGACAGAGCCCCTGAGAGGACACGTTGTATCGAGCTAATGTTTACTCTCTCTGTGTAACATTTTAAATCATCATGTTTAAATCATCATGAATAGCACATCATGTTTAACTCTTGGTTTTTAAAACACATGTAGTCACTCTATGAATCCATGTATACAGCAGTTTTGAAAGGAGAAAAGTATAGCAATGGCAAACATCAGGGGTTACAGGGGTTAGGGGTGGGAACCGTCTCCGAGGTGATGGGATAGTTCTGTACTGGACTGTAGTATGTGACAGGAAAATACACATGTGATGAGATTTCAGTAGCCACCCCCTCAAAAAATACTAGTACATGGAAAAACTGTTGGAATCCAAATCAAGGTCTGTAATTTAGTTAATAATATAGTACCAATATCAACGTCCTGTTTTGATCATTGCACGAGGGTTATGTAAACTGTGTCTCCGGTGTAAAATGGGCAACAGGTACATGGGAACGCTACTGTTTTTGCAACTTGCATGTAAGTCTAAAATTGGTTTATAACAAAAAGACTTTTTTAAAAGTCTCGAAGTACTCGAAGAAATTGTGCTGTAGTGTAGCTGTCTGGAGACAGATTCTGTTTTATAAGGTGGAAGTTGCAGTTCGACCTCTGTAGGCAGGACGTTCGGGCCTTCCGTGATACCTCCAGGGAGAAATCAGGGCGGGTCTGCACAGCACACTTGGTGCCCCAGGCTCCCTGCAGGCGGTCTTCCGTCCCTTTCCACCTACAATGGCTTCTCCCTCAGAACACAGGGCTCTTCTCCCTCATCAGTCTGAACCTCTTCATCATCATCACCTAGAAGAACTTTTTTTTTTACCCCCTTTGTAGCAGTAATCCCCAAGTGCCAGGCATGGTGCCTCATCCCGCCTAATCTTCAGTGCCCCCACTTTACAGATGAAGAAACTGAGCCATGGGGAGGGCAAGGGACAGGCCAAGGCCCCACAGCCCGTGGGTGCTACAGGGTTCTGGATTCAAGGCCAGGCCCAATGACGCCCCCCAGTTGGGTTCCCACACCCCTCCCCCCACCGGCCACCTCAGCTGCCACCTACAGACTGACAAGCGGCAGCAGGTGCGAGGCAAGCCAGTGGGGATGGGGCGCTCATTCAAGGCTGCCAGGGGAGCAGCTGTTCTCTGAGTCCTGGCGGCCTGGGGCCATGCTGCTCTTATGTTCCCCGGTAGATAAAGTGCTCCACTTAGGAGAAGCTCTCTCCACACTGCAGGGCCATTAGCTCGCTGACTCTTGGAAAAACCATTTGGCCAGTGCTGACAGATACAGCCATTACACCATCACTTAGCCCCTCTCGCTGCCCCATCCAGACCTTGGGAGAGGGAGGGGCCACGAGGCACGCAAAACTCAGGGGAGGATCCTCGGGATTCACTTCCTGGCCACAGGCTTCCTCTCCATCGCCGTTAGGCTGCATTTGGCCAGGCCCGAGTTGCTGCAACAAAAGGAGGCTTCAGGCAGTACGGTTTCGCTGTGCTGCCAATGACCTTGTTCTCCTGAGAGCTGTTCGCAGATGGCCTTCATAAGCATCATCTCCCTTGACCCACACAACCCCATGAAGTTGAAATTAGGATTATTATTTCCACAACACAGATAAAGAAATTAGGCACAGAGAGGTTAGGTCGCTTGCCCAATGTCACACAGCGAATAGTGTTGCCTGTCCCACACTGCTATGACCCCACTGGGGTGTTACCATGTATGGGGCACTGGGCCTCAAAGCAGAGTCTCCAGAACCAGGGGATGGGGCCAGGGCTGCTCCTCTCTGCCAAGTGGAGGCATGAAGCTACCAGAGGATGCGGCCTTGCCCCTTAGGAACACGTGCCCTGTTGGCACAGCCCAGACAGCCCTTGACCCTGTAGGTTCCCAGCTTGGGTCAATTCATCCTGCACCTCCCACGCTCTCTGAATCCTTTGCTGGAGCTGGAGGAGCCCCCAGGCGGGGCTTCAAAGCCATTCAACAGCTGGCAAACCTCTTCCCCACAGGCATCCCAGGATACGGGTTTCCATGACATCTGGGGCACCCAGTCGATCCAGGCCAGGGTCTGCAGCCACAGCCCCAGCACTGCCATGTGCCCAGGTCGCTGCCCCAGTTCTGGAGCCCAGATGGAGCCAGCAGAGTCGAGGGAACCCGCGGCAGACCGTCAAGACCTAAGGAAGAGCACTAACGAGCAGTAGCCCATCTCCTGCACAGAGCCAGGCTCTGAAGAGAAGGTGTTTGGTCCCTCGGGGGCCAACCTCCCAGCTCAGAAGGCTGAGAGCAGATGGCAGACAGCAGCAGCAAGAGAAGGCTCAAGTTTGAGTCCCAGCCTCCCCGGCCCTGTCCCACAGAATGCAAAGAGAAGACCCTAGCTGCTTCTAGGATGCCTAGATGATGATGCTTTCCACCAGCATGCCTTGCTTTGTTTTGAGGTGACTCAGAAAAAGGTGGTTTAAAAGTCCATCTACAGGGGCGCCTGGGTGGCTTAACACTGAGCGTCTGCCTTCGGCTCAGGTCATGACCCCAGGGTTCTGGGATCGAGTCCCATGTCAGGCTCCCTGCTCAGTGGGGAGCCTGCTTCTCCCTCTCCCACTCCCTCTGCTTATATTCCCTTTCTTGCTGTGTCTCTATCAAATAAATAAATAAAATCTTAAAAAAAAAAAAAGTACATGTACAAGCAAGAGCAGGCCCTTTTCTAAAATGTCCTTCCTGGTGGGCTCAGGAATGGATCCTGGTTCTTGCCATGGGACTGAGGGAGCATCTGGGCCTGGCTTGGCCAGGAGAACCGCTCAGGCTGTGAGAAGGAAGCAGCTACTCCTCTTGAACACAAAGACTGGAAATGCCTGGGGCCTACCAGACAGCACTCAGTTCACTGTCCTAGTACAGCACTACGGGGTGTTAGGGCCCCAGGGCCCAGATTTAGAGTCCAGAGCTTTGATGTCATTGCGGGGGGGAGGGCGGATTGGAGGGGGCGGGTTAGACATGGGCAGGTAGCTGGAGATGGCACAAGGGAACACCTGGAATGTTCCACAGCCCTGGGATCCACGAGCTTCTTGGGTATGGGGCCCAGGCATGGGCCTGGGCAGTGTTTCATGCTGCACATGAGATCATGACCAGGGTGCTTGGCCAAGTCCCGGAGAGAAAACCAACCCATGCTGGGTTCTCTGAGGTCTGGCTGTGTCCAAGAGTGGGGCCAAGAAATGGAGCTGTGTTATCATTTTTAAAACAAATATTATAAGTCTCTGATAGCCCCCGTCTCATCCTCTGGTTTGACCTGCCTCCGCCGGGCTTGTTTCCGCCACACCCGTGCCCTTCTGTGCCTCCAGCACGGTCTCCCAGAAGCGGGCACGCTTCGGATCATGCACCTCCCAACTGAGAATGCTGTCCCCGTTCCCAGGGCACAGCCAAGCAGACACAGTTAGCCACACCTGCTAGGACCCGAGGTGGATGCCTGGCCCAAGCCGGCTCAAGCAGATCCCTTCTCTTGGGGATCTAGCAGGGGCTCCAAAACCGCAGTGAACCTCTGCCTCAGGGCCAGCCTGAGCCAGGTGCTCTGTGAGCCGCAAAGCAGTGAGGGCAGAGCTGCAGGAGAAAGACAGGGAGAAGCAGAAGGGCGGATCTGATGGCCCGTGGTCCCTGGCGCCTGGCCCACTAGAGCCCAGGGCCAGAACCTGAGCCGTCCTGAGCTACATGGCCTGCTTTGTATCCTCCTCATAAGATCACTTTTTGACTTAAACTGCCTTCAGCGGTTCCTATTACTTGCACTGAAAGAGCCTTCACAGAGACGTTCTCTTTCCCTTGACCCCCACCCCTGGGCTGTCTACCTCTGCCTCCAGGCACCACGGGTTCCCATCCAAGTTCTCAGGACCCAAGACCCAGCCGGCAAGATGCACACCCACCTCCTTAGTGAATTCTGTGGGATGTGGGAGGGTAAGACCTCCAGGGGAAGGCATGTCCTCAGGTAAGAGCCAACCAGCCCTGTTTCCTTCTTGAGAACATGAGCTTCCTACCTGCCAAAGGCCTTCTAGCCCTTGAGATGTTGTCGGGCTTGGTGGGACAGGAGCTAGCATTTATACTGCACTTCCTCCGTGCCCGGGACCACTGAGCAATTAACTCATGTCATCGTCAAAGAATGCTATGAGCCTGGTTCCATTATCATCCTCATTTTCCATAAGGGAGAACCAAAGCATTGAGGGGTTAAATGACTTGCCCAGATAACACAGCCAATGAGAGCTGGGATTTTGAACAAGTAGGAGCTCTCTAGAGCACTCCAGTCAGGTTCTGAAGTCATGAAAGTTTCTCTTTTCCTGGTGAGGCCAGAAAATTAAGAAGAGAGAGTTTCTGTGATGAGGAACGGTTGGTTCCTTCTTGATGCCCTTCTTGCTGGAAAAGCCGTTTGAGGAGTCCCGAAGTTCCGGGCACCATCAACACTGGGAATCCCTGCTGGGCCTGCCCTTGGACAGGATGGTACAGAGGCAAAGGCCAAGCGTGCTAGCACAGGGGCAGATAAAATGGGGCCAGGCTAACCTCTGCCCCTGCCAGGATGGACCCAGGAGAGGGAGATGCTGGGTGGCTTGTTCTCCCCTCCGCAGGCCAGCCTAGGATAGCAGCCACAGACAGCAAGCAAAGGCAAAACCGAGTGACCTCAACTCTCCCTGTCAAACCCGCACAGACAAACTGGCCCTAGTTACCCCGTCTTGGGGCTTCAAGACTGAGCCCAGTTAATCTCTTTAACTCATTGATTTAGCTCTCCCTGTGTGACAGAGAAGGAAGCCAAGCTCTCTCTTTTCTCATTGGAGGCCACCACCCATGTAACTTTGGAAAACTTGTCCAACCTTGCCGTGCCCATCTGTGAAACGGGGATAGTGCTACTTGCCTTGTGGATTGGTCACTGGGATTAAATGAATGAACCTCTGAAAAGTTCCCAGGCAATGAGATGGTGGCAGAATTTAATAAACGGGGATTATTTATTAATAAGGAAGATCAACGCAATCGTGAGGCCAAGCACTGGGTATTCCTAAATAAAGCGCAACGGAAGGACAGAGAAGGGAGCTTCTGAGCCTCCTGTCCTATCCCAGGGCTGCCCACCTCCCGCTCCCTGCCACCCCCATGGCTGATCTGCACCCCAGCAGTTCATCATTCCCAACAAGGAGGGCTGCTGACCCTGTCGTGACTTCGATTCCTTTCCCATAACCTGAAGTGCATTAAGGAAAGCTCTTCGAAGGGCTGCAACTAATAAATGAATAATAATAATCAATCAATCAATCAATCCCTAGGACCCGTGCCTCCTTCCCAGCCTGAAGCCCAATGGCCTTATTGTAGTCATGTTATGAACTTCTGCAGATGGGACAACCTGCAGGGGCTCTATCGACGGCCGTTCT
Source organism: Lutra lutra (assembly GCF_902655055.1). Classification (NCBI taxonomy): domain Eukaryota; kingdom Metazoa; phylum Chordata; class Mammalia; order Carnivora; family Mustelidae; genus Lutra; species Lutra lutra. The sequence continues at coordinate 48,516,618 of NC_062291.1, forward strand.
CACTGCCAGAAAGGAGACTTCACCCAGGACAGTCTGGAAGGGGATCCAGCGAGGCCGTGTTCATCCATTGGTCCGTCTGTCCCAGGACAGAAGGACTGAGTCCCCCAGGCACTGGCACTCAGGGGGAGGCTCCGGCCCACACAGAGCCCAGGTCTTGTCCTGGCATCTGCTCAAAGGTTCCTGAGCCAAGGCCGCAGAGCCCTCCACCTGGAAGCTTCAGAAAGATCTCCAGTTGCGTGCAGGCCAAAGCAGAGACGCATTCTCCACTCCGGCCTGCAGCCTGAGGGCCAGGAGGAACAAAGAGAGACCCTGGGCTCTTTCTGACTTTCTTTTTAACTCTTCTAGATTTATTCGGGTATTTCAACAAACAGAAACTACATCATGCATGGTTACTTTTTGCCTTTGTACAACAAAACTAAGTACTCGGTGTGTCTGCAGATTTCTCTCCTTTCTTTCAGTAACATCAGGCAGACTTTTCGATGTTATCCAGTTTTGCACAGTCACTAGAGTGTCGCCTCATGAATTATTAAATCAGTGCTTCGTGGTAATACATAATTTCTTATCAATTATTCATGCTAATGTGTGTGTAGTTTACTTAATTGTGTTATTGACGATCAAAAGTAATTTCCTGAAAGTCCTCAAGGACACAAAATTTAATCAGCGTAACTACTTCTCAGATGCAATGCTGTTAAGTATTCTTAATTTGCTCAACAGTTCACTTATTTATGTACCTTTCTGGAGGAAATACGAGTTTAATCAAACAATTAGATTGAAGAGTTAGTGTACATAAGGGCTTGAGCTTACAGCGTTCAACCCAACATTCGTAATTACAGGGAAACGGAAGCAATTCTGCCGCTTTTTGGCAAATCGTTTCATCTTGGTACTCAACAAGCAAAATAGAGCAGGAAGAAGGATCTGACTTTTTTTTTTTTTTTTCTTTTTAAAGAGACAGTGTATTTTATCAAATGCTTTGCGGTCATCAGAAACGAGGCGCACTACACTCAGGGAGTACCAGTGGGGGGCTTCTAGGTGGGGAGGGTGACAAGGGGAGCAGGACAGTCTGAAGATGGAACATGTTGATTATAATAACTGAGAGGAAAATAATTGTCATAAAACCAATAACAGTTTGCATGGAAACGCCATCAGTGAGCCGTTCAAGACCGCAACCTTTCAGGTACCAAACCCCCTGCCAGGGAGTGACAGAGCTCACGCTATTGCACATTTTCCCTTGGATCTCTTCTAGTTTACTATCCACATGAGAGAAAACACACCCAGGAGATCAAAACTGAAATCTCTATGAAATTTGGCCCTTTGGAATGAATTCTCTTCGCACCACAAGGAAGCCCTCTTCCCCGTGCTCCATTTCTCCACATACACCATTCTCCTCTTGTTTCCTACCTTTTTTTTTCTTCTGTAAAAAAAAAATAAATCAATAAATAACACCACTGGGGAAGCCCCTCCATGTGCCAGGGACTTGAGGAAAGGTTGTTCATCCAGATGTGTACAGATGTCGGAGATGTTCGTGGGAGCTTTCTCCTGCTCCAAGGACCCTTGGTGTTCTCTAGATCAGAGGACTGCTTTCCACTGGTTAACTGTCCACCAACCTAGAGGTCTGGTCCAGAGAGGTGGGGCCAGCAGGGGCACTTCATTGTGGGAGCCCACACTGGCTCGGTGGCTGCTCGTCACAATGGTGGCCCCAGTTCACGGAGCTGGTGGCCTGTCTGATAGGCCAGCCTCCCTGGCCGGAAGTGCCCAGTGGGGCGCCCCCCAGGACAGGCTGTGCCTTCCCCTCTGCACCCTATGTCTTCTCACCCTCTATAAACTAACTCAGCCTACAACTAATATCCTTCAACAAGAGAAAGGGCGGGGGGCACATTGCTGCTAATTTCGGTGGAGGGCCATAAGAGTTCATTGGGATTACACCAATTTCCTGGTTCTTCATGGAAGGGGCACAGTCCCACTTCAGAGCACAAGACTCAGCCTGGGGCGTCTCTCAAGGATGACCCACGCCACAGTTCTTTGGGTTGGTTAAGACCTTCAAAGGTGGCCCAGGAAAGGGACAGGAAAGTGAGGGGGTGAGCAACTCTACTTCCTTCCAACACTTCTGGGCCCAGATGGAAACCCCAGGGGTCTCACCACAGAGTGGTCTCCGGTGCCCACGAGTTCCATCTGGACTTGTCACCGGAAGCCAGGACAACGCAGCCCCACCGGTAGGACTCCAGAGGTACTCTTCCAGATGCCAAGGGAGCTGTGGGTCTCACTTCCCTTCCTGAGTCCGTGAGGAGGCCCTGGGCTGCAGGCTTCCTTTGCTTTTTGGAGAGTTTTCCACAGGGGCTGAGGCTGGGAGAAGCAGGGGGCGGGGGGAGGGCACCTCGGGCCTGGACACTCAGCACCCTCATACACTCTTGTCCCCCTCACTGTGTTCCTTGGAGGGAGGGTTCTTGTCCTGGCTGCCATCAGGGGGCGCCGGCTTGGCCGCGGGGCTGGGGCTGCTGCTGGCAGAGGGCAGGAGATTGGCCGACTGCAGGACGGCCTCGGAGTGCTCGCGGGCCTTCATGCGCAAGGCGGCCACACTGGCCGTGCGGTTGCTCTGGCAGCCGTAGGTGGGAAGGAATGACAGCCCCATGGGGTCTGGGACACAGCAAGAGCACAGCGGGCCCCCTGAAAGGAGGAAAAACAACAGGCTGCCATCAGTGCCCACATTCTGTCTCCCGGGACATGAGGTGGGGGAGAGGGGGCCAACCGATTCTGTTTTGGTTCAGGATCTTAAAGGGAGAGGTGACATGACAAGTGCTCAGGACCCCAGAGATGGGCCCAGTGCAAGAAATCTGGTTGATAACCCAAGGAATCATCAGTGCGCTGGGGAGACCTGACCAGTCCTGCTTCCTCACAGACCAACTGGGTGGCCTTAGGCCAATGTCTTGGCTTCACCTTCTGCAAAATGGGAAGATACCTACCTCCCAGGATCGTTATTAGGAGCCAATGAAGAAATCCCACACTCCCCAAACTAGTTGCTGAAGCACCCCCAAGAACTCACAGGGGCATTGCAGGGACGTTTTCAACCTTTGAAGACAAAAGGGAGCCCCACCATTTTTCAAGCGGCTCCCAAGTTGCCAGGACATTAATACTCACTGAGCTGCTTAGACCTAATCATTTAATGAACAAAACTGTTAGGTATTTCCAAGGGCCCAAGAGAGTCATGAAAAATTAACAAAGACCCTCAGGGCACTGTGAACTGAGTTTTAAGAACCTCTGAAGGAATCAGTTTGGAAAGCACTTAGCATAGGTCCGATGCGTGGAACGGGGCTTGGGAGCAATGGCGTGGCCCCCGACCTGCTGGCCAGAGGGTATAAACCAGCCCAGAAACACACTGAGCTCACCGCTCTGCCAGGCTCAGTTTGAGGATCCTCCCTCTTGATGGGCCACCCTCAACTGTGCATTTATTCAACGACTCTCCGTGAGCACCCGGCACTCTTCTAGACCCTAGTGACCATCACCAGGAACAACGCAGCAGGACCCAACCTCACGGAGTGCAGGTCTAGTGGAGAGTCACACCGGAGCCCTGAGTCCCTGATACAAAGGCAGGTGGTAACACGTGCTATGGAAAATACAGATGGTGCTTGGCAGAGACCTGAGGGCAACCCATCAGGGTGACAGCCACGGGAAAGAGCACGCAGCCAGGGAGAAGAGCAGTGCAAAGGCACGGACGTAGAACTAGAAGTCACCAGTTCAGGGAATAGCAGGGTGTTTAGACTGACCAAAGCCAGAGACCACAGGTGAGGGCAGAAGCAGGCAGGTCAAGGTCATCAAGACCAGACTGCAGGATTCAGGGCAAGGAAACCTCAGCAGGTCAGAGTAGAGAGTGCTGCAGGCTTCTTTGCATCAGGGACAGGGTGGGAAGGCTGGTGGGTAAAGCAGTCCTCGGGGAGAGTGGCTTGGCCCAACTCCACATCCAAATGAACAGAGGGGCCATTCCTAAGGTGGGGGCAAACAGAGAATGTTGTGTGCGGGGAGGGGGCATGCCTGTGGAGGAGGAGGATGGGGAGAGTCTGGAACCTCATGGTCCTGCTGCCCCATCTGAGTTCTGAGGGGAGAAGAGAGCAGCGCTCAGCAGGGCTGGCACCACCCCTGTTCCTTGAGGGACACCCGTGTGTTCCATCTGCCGACCCCAGGCAGGTGTGGGGGCAGGAGTCACACAGACTTTGCCCAGGCCAGCTTCAAAGCCAGAGTCCCCCAGGGAAGCCAGAGATGGACCACCATGACCCTGCAAGGGCAGCTGGGTGTTAGTGCCTATCCCTAAGGCCTGAGACCTGGGTCCGCCATGCCCACTGGCTGCACGTGGGTGGGCAACCTTCTGACAAGGGAGGGCACCACAAAGCCAGTCCCTCACCTCTTTCTGAAAGTGCTCACCGGCTTTGGAAGAAGCAGACCCAGAGATCAGTTGTACCGGGGAACCAAAATTCCTATTTGTCAAATGAATCCGAATTCCTCCCAGTGGCCTCCAAGCCCTTGCATGACTGGGTTGGCATTGTGTTCTCCTCCTTCCCATGTGCTGGCAAGCGCTTCCTTCACATGCTCCCTGAGCGTCACAGCAGAGCCCACAGAAAGCTGTATTACCCAGAGTTCTCCCCTTTTTCAGATGAGGAGACTGAGGGTGAATAGTAAGTGGCCAAGTGGGACCTCACCAGGCAGGGGGCCTCCTCCTCAACCATTGTGTCCCTCTGTGTGAGAAGAGCGCTCGTTCTGCTCCCGCTTGGACGCTTCCCTGGGCTTAGCCTGTGAGTGAAGAGCCCTGCCCTGTGCCTTGGAATAGTCTCCTCACACCTCTCTCTCTTTAGAGCTCCCGGTCACGTTCCAGTCTGCGCAAATCCCACAGCATTGGCCACAAATGGTAGGAGGATCGTTGATGGTTTCTTGACTTGTTTGTTGTCTGTCTCTCCCCCTTAAGAGACTGCAGACGCCCAACAGGTTAGGTATCTTCCTGTCTCGTTCAGCACTCTGTCCCCAACACCTGGCATAGTACCTGTAACAGGCCAGGCCCTTGGAAAATACCCAGGGAAGGAAAAAGTCAGGGAGGGCCATCAGCCCTAGTGTCCGTTTGTAGGATCAGTGCTCATGAGGCAGCCTCGGCAACATCCGCGGGGGGGACGTTCCCACCTCCTTTCCTGGGGACAGGCTTCCCCATGCCAGGGCCAGACCCCTTCCTCTCCCCTCAAACACACTGGGGCAATTCTCTCTTCCTTTCCAAGCCTGCTCAGAGACAGAAGGACGCTCACCTTCACCAGCCCCCATGGTGGCCCCCTGTCCCCATCCTGGCCACCCTGAGGGGTGTGCATTACTCATCCCCACTCTCCAGGTAAGGACACTGAGGCTCCAGGACTAACCGGCCTGAGTTTGTACAGTTTACTGAGAGGTGGGACCAGAACCTTCTGGCAGTGTTTCAGTCCCCCGGCACAATAACAGGAGGTGGAAACAGAGCTGCGGCCTCCTACCTCAGTTCTGACTGGGGGTCAATACAGCCGGTAGCAGACCCTAGGACAAGCATAGGACAAATCACAAAGGCCAACTTTACAAAGGGAATTCTGAGATCCCAGGTCACAGCTCCCACACCCCCTGGTGGGCTTCTAGCCTCGTGTTATTTCCAGCAGCAGGAAACAAACAGAAAGTCACGCTGGGTCAAGTCCCGAGTCCATTTTCCCATCGGCCCTCACGAAGCACAGCCACACACAAATAACACCAGTGACGGCTCAGCAGGGGAGGGGCAGCCTTTGTGGGGACAGTGTCTGTGCCATGAGCCCCAGGACCCATGCAAGGACTGGGGTCCCCTCAGGTCTCCTTCCCAAAGGGAGCTCATGTGTGAGGGGACCATACACAAAGAACGATGGGAATACTGGGCATTTTCCTCTCTGTGTCTGTTTAGAATCCTTCTCATTTTTCTACAAGAAATGTGAAGTTCTTTGAAAATCAGAAACACTACTTTCAATTGTAAATGAATGTTAAGATATTTGAGGAGGGCCAAGGAGGAGGCTGGGGAGCCTGATCCAGGTCTGTACTGAAAGTCTGAGGGGAGCTTGCCTGGAGCTGTGGACCGTCAGCAGCCTGGGAGGGACCACAGTCCTCAGGATCTGCCCTAGGCAGCCTGCCCCAAGTCAGAGCAGCCCGAGAGGGTCAGGCTGCTTCTTGCCTCCAGCGAGGCTTTGCTCCAATGTAAGCATCCAGCAGGGAGTTAAACAGTCTGTGACTCGGTGAGGAACATGCCACCTACGGAACGAAGAAGGGCCACTGGGACAAAACAGAGCCTCTCTCCCTGGGATCCACGGCCTACAAGGTCACACGGTGGGCTCCCAAGAAAGCCACCGATAACTACACTCTTGGTCCTCGAAACGCAGACTCAGCCATAAGAGAAATACATTAACTCATAGAACCAAGGCTATGGGAAGGGGCAGAGTCTGTGCCCGTGATCTGGTTCACCCCCCACACCATCATGGATGGATGGTGAAACTAAGGACCATGGATGGGGAAACTAAGGACCAGGAACCCAATGACTCTGGGATGATCTGTGGTTAGCTCTCAGGGCTATGCATACAAAGGAGAAATGTTGAATCTTAAAAAGGAAGGAAACTCTGACACATCTGTAACATAGATGGACCTCAAGGACGTTATGCTGAGTGAATAAGCCGGTCACGAGAAGACAAATCCCGCATGAGTCTCTTTCCATGAGATGCCCTGAGTAGGCATATTCATAGAGACGGAAAACAGAACGGTGGTCATCAGGGGTTGAGGAAAGGAGAAAATAAGAAGTTCTTGTTCAGTGAGCAGAGTTGCAATTTTGGAAGATGAAAAAGTTCTGGAGATGGATGGTGGTGATCGTTGCCCAACAAGAGGAATATATTGAATACTTATGAATTATCACTTAGAAAGAGTTAAGATGATAAATTTTATCTTCTACATATTTAATCAAATTAAAGATAAAATAAAGTAAAATACATTGTTATAAATAAAACTGTAAGAGCCAAAAGAGAGTTTGGGTCAAGGTCATCAGGATCATGAGGACTGCCCGTGGCTCTCGAACTTCTTTGTGGCTCCTCCAGTGAATGAGGACCTCCAAAGTCCCTTGGGCCAAGCACTCCCACACCAGCCACATATCACCTCACATCCATGGGCTAATGCCCTCAACCCACCTCTCCAGTTGTGTCTTTGGCTAAGGAAGCAATTCATGGCTTATACAACCTCCTTAAGCTGGGCTTCTGCCCCAGACTCCGCTTCATGCCTGTGGGGTGGGCATTTCCACAGCAGGGCGGCAGACCCTGAGACAGGCATTTGGGCCAACAAGATTCTTTGGCAGATGTCATCCTCCTTCCTCATCTACACCCCAAGTCTGAACTATAGTGAAAGTGTCCTTCCAAAGGGGTCGATGTTTATAGGTGAACTCCTACCCATCCAAACAGCCACATCAAGGAATGCCAACAGAGGCAGAGGAACCATTGGAAATCACTCTCTTTGCCCTACCCTTACTTGGAAGACAACTTGGAAGATGTGCCAATCCAGAATGTAGATATGGGCAAGACAGAGAGGCAATCTGTACAACAGAACAAGATCAAAATCAAACAAAGAGACAAATCTAATATGCCAGGTTTTATCAGGGAAAGGTGTAAAGTCTATGATCTGTGCCCAAGGGTCCAACTGTACGAGAGGGTGGGGCTCAGTGGAGCATGTGGTCAATATGACTTCTCGGTAAGCTCAATGTGACACCATATGGTTATGGGTTGCCTTCACAGAGGCAGAAACTGTGGGGAAACTGTGGGGAAAAGATAAATTCTTTCTCTTCTCTGTCATGGTCAGACCATCAGACTAGAGGGAGGGAAGGGGGGAAGGGAAGGAAAAAAGAGAGGAGGGAGAAGTAAAAAAATGGAAGAAATGTGGCTACTTAGCTGAGGTGACCTCAGGGCACAATGGACATGAAGTAACTGTCTCTGACTATCTCTCTCTTAATGACGGGGGTAAAAGAGAAGAAATGGCCAAAAGTATGAGAAAAACGAAGTTTTTCTTTCTTTACCATCAGATGCTGTACATATGCAGAGGGCTTGCTAGGTTCCTGGTCATCAGACCCTGAAGCCCCCAACAGGACGTTAGAGAATCTTCATGCACAATATGGGCTATTGGACAAGAAAAAGCTTTAAATCCCTTTCAACAAAAAAGAAGTGGTTTTAGAATGGAAGGTGAATTATAAAGTTGAGTCCTTCCAACTTTAACATGTTTTCAGAATTTCAGTTCATGGTGATAGAACTTAAATTGTCCAACCACCAGCATCTCCCTTAACTCCTATCACCCTTTTTTTAACAAAGAAAAAAACGATTTCCACAAACAGGATTCTCATAAAACTAACTCTTGATTTCTTCATGATTCCACAGTACCAATGGCATCACCAGATTTCCCCAAATGCCTCGTGCCCAAATAACTTCAGCAACCCAGACCCTGACTGAAAACCAGAAGTAACAAAATGGAGATTTGTCCTCTGACATGCTCAGGACGGCAGGACGGCAGAAGAACCAATAGTTACCAAGTAAAACCCCAGACCCCAAAGCGCATGCAATTTGTCCCTGAAAAGCCATACTCAAGGCCCTCACTAGAGTATTTAACGATCCTTTCAAGTGCACTTCTGACATAAATGGTTCGGTTTGAAAGACTACCACAAACTAGAGAGAAATGTGCCTGCTAATGGCAGACACACTGGTAATATTGAGAAAAGGCACACAAACTTATGACAGCCAAAAAACTCAAAATGCACAGTAACGTGGAGCCAGCCAGTACTGGGGCAAGCAAGCAAAGGGGGACACCTCAGGATGGCCTGACAGCTCTGACCCACACAGCAGGAACCGCCACAGAGACATGACATCTGAAAATGTTTTGACAACTTCCTGTGACTGTGAGTGATGGGGAGACACTGAGCCAACAACAAGAAGGACCAGGTGCCCCCCTTTATTATGTCAGGGAGGTAACCAAGACCCTCAAGAAAATGTCTACCCCAAAATCGAGTCATCCATTATCAAGTTTCCATAAAATGAGAACCACAACAGGCCTTCTCTGGGACCTGAAAGCTGGATGCAGCCTGTATCTGAGGCAGAAGAAAGGGGAATTTGAAGTTTGGCCCCCCCCAGCTCCACTGTTCACCTGTCATGGGGTTTCTCGCCATCCGTCCACACTTCAGGTTCCTCGTCTGTGAGGGGAGGTGATACACCCACCTTTGGGAGACATTCCATGGCACACCTAGTACTAAGGTCTCTAACAATTACTATTTCCCTCACCTCATACAAACTGAAGGGTAATTCTAAGTCACAATTCACAACTTATTTCAATTACCGATCCATTTTAGTCACCCGCTGAGGAACTGATCTTGTGAGCATTCCCCCAGGACACCCAGGATGACCCATGAGCTCTGCCACAGCTGGGGAGTGTGGGGGGACCATCCCACCAGCTCTGCTCCCAGGCCTGAAAGATGCCCAACCGACCACCGCACTGTGTCCTCGGATGTCCTGTGTCCTCAGCGGAGCCTTTCCCATCAGACCAAAAACGAAAATAATTTATTCTGCCAACAGAATCTTGAGGACGAAGATGAACTTTAAAAGTGTCCTTTTTTTAACTACTGGATTTCCAGAGTTGGGGCTCTAGGTTCCCTCCCTTTTTTTTTAATCTTTCAAAAAGGTATAAATCATGAATGGGCTAAAAATTAAATTAGCTACGATGTAAGTCAGTCCAGTGTGGCATACGGTGATGGTAACTGTGACCAACCTCATGGCCCAACAATAGGGAGCTGAGTAAGTTGGAGTCACCCACAGAGAACACGCTAAAGCTATGACAAAATTATATTATAGGAAGATACTTAGCACCATGAAAAAATTAATCATAATGACATATAATAATGAAATATTAAGTTTAAAAAGTAGGTTAAGAAACAACTAAGTCAGTAGGATTCTATTTTGGTACACATATGTATGTGTTATTGTACATATCCATGTGTACATAATACATACATATATACACATTGTGTGTATATATGTACACATCCATGTACAACCATATGTCGTATCCATGTAGGATTGTAGGTATAACACATGTGAAAATTTATAAGCAGAAAATACTGATAAGTTTAAACATTTTGGTTTAAAATTTTTAATTTCTAAATAAGTTATAAAATATATGAATTCATTAGAGATATATATTTATAGATGGGAAGACAACAAATGTACCAATACCAAATATTCATAGCAGTTGATTCTGGGTACCAAGGGTATGAGTGATTTTATATGTTTCTTTGTGTTTTATCGTATTTTCCACTCTTTCTAGCCTGGCCAGGTATTAAGGTCATGAAAATGGTGTGTCCTTCTGTGCCTTGTGATTTCCAGCCTTCTTCCATTCAGATGATGAGAATGGATGCTCTCCTTTAGGACGGAGTCCCACTGAAATTGTCAAGGAATAAGGGCCATGGCCTCGGCACCCAGGTGCAGCTCCATAACTATTAATGGCCTGGGTCTACACTGACCAGTGAAACTGGGGTGGATGAAGTGTCTTGGAGGAACACTTGGTCAGTCTCCCGTCCTGTGTGGTCCAAGGTTAGCAAGTCCCTAAGCACCCCAAGCATGGGGTACAACCAACCCACCAGCAGACGAACCTCCTCAAATACCACAACCTCTCCCCTCTGGCCCTACCAACATGTGCCATGGCCAGCGTCTGCGTGAGAGCATCTGACCTTAAAACGCAGCCTGAAAATGATTTTGTTTGGAGAACACACTACCTCCTGGACACTAAATTAAAACACACAATTAGATTTCCATTAAGTTACAGCAAATTCTGCTGAATTGATCTAATCGGCCTACATTCCTACATGACATCATGCTTTAAAGGCTTGGCCTGAACATAAATACTTAATGTAATAAATACAGTCTGAAATATTTGATCTTCTTGGCAGTTTAATTGATCTACTATAGAGACTGACAGGAAAAATTAAGTTAGTTCTGTCTCGTCTCTGTCGATAGCACATTTTCCTCATAAAGGCACGTGAACTACAATGTTGGTTACAAGTAAAGCTCTCGCACACTGATTTCTTGATGAAAGTTCAGGTTAAGGGTAACAGAGTTGAACAAGGAACTGAGTGTGTGGATTTATGACACCTTGCACACAATATCATAGTTGATGTCTTTTGATAGATAGATAGATGGTAAATATATTTTGTGATTTGTAATAACAGCCCCTGGGCATGAGTGCAGTGTTGGTAGGTGCCTACCACATTTAAACACAGATTTTTAGATGTTGTAGCTATGCGTGCTCACCGATAATTAAGTGCACAAGGTCAAATTCATACCCCCATATCTTCTACCTCAGAAGGCCTGACATGCTTTGTCCCATCTCCATTTTATGGTTTATATTGCCTTTCACCATGACTTGTGTTTATTATTATTATTATTATTATTATTATTATTATTATTATATTGAGTTTTGTACCCAGCTCACCTCCCAAACTTGCCATAAGCGCCCTTCCCCCACACTCACCCCCACACTCCTGAGGCCAGAACTGAAATGTACCATTTGGGTACAAAGTAAAGACTGAATAGTTGGGGAAGGCAGAAAAGGAGGAGGAGTCTCTCCTTCCTGACTGAGCTGGCATACCTTAGGTCCTCAGAGTTACCATCCCACAGGTTCTAAACTTCCTCGGTACCTCGTAGAGAGAAACAGTGCTCATGGCAAAGTTGCTCAATCTGATTCATGTCAAAATCCCCAGGTTAATTTTGCAGGTTATTCTGCTAGAACTGACGCTCAGTCCCACCCCTGCCTGAACTCCACCTAGCACTTGTACACCCACACTCTTGACATCTGCTCATCTGTTCAGCAAATGCTCCTTGACGGGAGGCACTGCAGCCAAACAGTCCTTGCGCTGGGACAGTCTCAGGGCCCAGCACCAGGGTCCCCTTTCCATTTGGACGTCTTTGTAGGGGCAAACAAAAAATGACAACACCGAGATCCAAGAAGCCTGGCGCAGCCCAAGGAGCAGAGGGACACGCGTTCTGGGCAGCCCGATGTCAGTTAGCCCTCCCTCCTCTGAGTGGCAGCCAGAACTCGACACGGGCAGGCTGCTTCTCCTGCTGCCTCTGGGCACAAGCCAGAAACCTTCTGCTCAGCTCCCTGCACTCCAGGGCCCCATTGATTAGCAGGAAGGGCAAACCCATCAGCACCAATAGGAAATGGCTTCTGGAAAGTGAGTTGCAGCTTTTAAAGCCAGAGAATGACAGCAGGTGCCTGTAAAAGGAACAGAATCGATGCAGGGTGTGGGGAGCTGGACAATGGGACACCTGGGTCCCTGACTTGTCCTACTTCTTACAGATATACTACGTGACCTTGGACAGTCCTGTCCCCTCTCTGGGCCTCAGTTTCCCCACTATACTCAGGAAAGGTAACATACTCTTTAAGAAGATTCCTTACAAATCTTAGTGCTGGGGTTCTCTACCCCTGTCTTCCTGACAACAATTAGGCACGGAGAAGGCTAGGGCTGAACCAACCACTTTCCCCATAAGAAGTGGCTACCTTCTGCCCCTTGGGTTCCCTGCTCCCCAAATACCTATATCCTTACAAACAAGCCAAGGGCCCCAGAAGGCTGTGCTGCTTTCTTGGAGCTGCACACACCTCAGAACTCACTAACTGTGCCTTGGAGGCTGAGAGGCTCTCCCATTGAGGAACAATCCTGAGCAGTTCTGGGCCATGGCCAGTCTGACTCCAGAACTTGGGTTCACCTTGAGGCCATGCCATCCTCTCCTGGGAATGTGGCCCCATCCAACCTCATGCTTTGCCGTTTCCTCAACACACTAGGCCTACTTACCTCAGTGCCTTTGCTCATGCTCTTCTCTTGCCTGGGGTCCTTTCACCCACTGGGCAACTCCTATGCTTCCTTCAAGCCCAACTGAAACATTGCTTCTGGAAAGGCTTCCTCATTCCTACAGGGAAAAATGTCCTCTCCCCTCATGGCTTCCCCCATATCTTCCCAGCCCTTATTGATCTCTATGAGAGCATATGACTGTGTCACATGAGATGAAATTCTTTGTTGACTGTCTCTCCAAGCCCACACTTGGCCTGTCACCCCCTTGAAGTCAGTATGTGTCTAATTCATCACCAGAGGTTTGGCCTCTGCTTTAGAGTCTGACAAAGTGGGGTACTCAGTGGGTGCTGAATGAAGAACAGGAGGGCCCAGTTATTTCTGGGGTCCCACAGATGGCCAGCCCTGCAGGCTGGTGAGGTCAGTCTCCCACACCTGGAGCAGCCTCACCTGCTTTCCTTCTTTAGCCAAACCTCTCTACCATTTACTCTGCACCAGACTCTATATTTGGGGCTGAGGTGAGTGGCTTGGAAGGACCTAGAGGTGAGTCAGATAAGGCCGTTGCCTTTAAAGTGCTTGTAGTCAGAATTGGAAGCAAGGTAGTCTCAAAAACAAACACCCCAATTCATATCACGATACCAGAGTATCCTTGATCTTTGTGTCACTCAGTCTCCAAAGAGGATCTTCAAGGAAGCGACCTGCTAGCATTCACACCTGTGTGCAGGCCCCTCCACTCAAGCCTGGGTTGGCCCTGGGACCAGCTTAAATCAATAGAATGCATCAGAAACAACACTGTGCCTGTTGTGGGTGTAAGCCTCAACAAGGTCTGGCATCTTCTGCTTTTCCATGCTTGGGAATCAACTACCATTCAACTCCACTCCAAGCTCACCACGTGGAGAGAGAAAAAGAGCGCCCAGCCTCCCAGCATCCCCGCCAAGACCCCAGACAGGGAAGGGTGACCCCATGTTGCAGGTGCCAGCCCCAGCGGCCGTGTGAGCACAGACTCATGAGAGAGCCCCGACCAAAGCAGGAGCAGAACCACCTGGCTGCGTCCAGCCAGTCCTTGGAATCAGGACAGAGAGTAAAATAACCAGGCAGCCCTACGGCTGCTTTCATTATACTTGGTTTGGGGGCAAGGAAAACAACACTGACATCTGGAATGGAAATTCTAAGAAAATCCCAAGCCAATCTCCCCAAGATCATAGATACAAAACCCCTGAGCAAAGAACCAGCAAACAGAATCCAGCTCTATCAAAGAAGGAGGACATGTCACATCTTATGTGGGTTTATTCCAGGAAGGCACAGTTGGATTAACACTAAAAAAATCAATCAGTGTAACTTACTGTCTTAATACACTTGAGAAAGAAAAAAATCACGTGATCCCCTCAACAGCAGCAGAAAAAGTATTCAATGAAATTCAACGTTCATTCACATTCATGATTTTTTAAATAATAATTAAAATACAACTCTTAGGAAACCGAGGAGAGAAGAAACTACCCTTACTTGATAAAAGATATCTAAAACAAAACAAAACGAAAAGACAACAAACGTGACTGTGAAACCCTGAGATCAAGAACAGGCCAGGGTCGGTCCCGAAGACCACATATGGTATGATTCTGTTCCTACAAAAAGTCCACGGTAGCAATTGCAAACATGTTCATGACCGATAGAGACAGCGAGATCCATGGTGTCCTGAGGCTGGGGACATTGGGAGCAGGGGAAAGTAACTGCTAACAGATACAGGGTGATGGAAATGTTCAGAGGTTGATCTTAGCGACGGCTGCACCACTCCCTGAATATACTAAGATTCATTAAGCCAAACACTTCAGCGGATGAATGGGACGGTGTGTGAATTATATCGCAATAAAACTGTTACAAAAGAAATGGAATAAGGCAAGTATGCCCGTTGTCACCACTTCTATTCAGTACTGTGCTAGGGGTTCTGGCTGGCACAGACAAGAGAAAAAGATAAAAGGCGTAAGGATTTGAAAGGAAGAGACCAGCTGTCTTTATCTGCAGATGGCCTCATCATACACATATCATAAAGAATCTACCACTAAGCCTAATTACAAGAATAAATCTCCCAAACATTACGTGGAGCCAAAGAAGGAGACGCGAAGAATCTGTTCTCTATGATTTCATTTATATGTAAAGTTCAAAAAAGTCCAGCCTAAATAGTAATGTCTCAGGATGCCTGCTTAGGTGGTGGGCAAAAGTCAGCATAGTGCTCTCATTTGGGGGAGGAAAAGGGGTCCAGGATTGGAGAGCTTCTGGGGTGCAGGCAAAGTCCCGGAGGGTCCCTACATAGGTGCTTGAAATAGGTCACTAAACTCTAGCTGCATGTTTTATGAATTTTTCTCATGAATATTATATTTCATAATAAAACAAATTTTAATGTTTTTTCATTGCCACAACCCAAAGGAAAAAGAGATTAAGGAGGAATAGTGGGGAGATGCTGGAGAGGGAAGAGACGGCCTCCAGCCCGGAGTTCAGCCTTGGTGGACAGATGTATATTGGGCCATAAAGCCCCTGCAGTCCCAGAATCCAGACATTTTGTCTTGGCTGGAGCCCAAGGCCAAGGCCAGTATGAGGCAGGGAAGGCACGTTCTTGACTAATGAAGGTGCCTTGCTCTCTGGAAGGATATGGCCAGACCCTGTCCCCCACACCCTGACACCCTGCCCCTCGCCTTCCCCTGTTCCTTGTACACACAATGTGGGACCAGAACTGCTATTCCAACTGCTAGCAGCTTCTGAGTGCCCGCCTCGTGCCAACACGGAGCAAGTCCCTGGCACATAACAGCTCCCGAATCTCCCAGCCTGCGAGGCCTGAATGCAGCAGCTCCACTGGGGAGGTGGGAGCCGGGCTGTCTGCCTCCAGCCCCTCCAGCATGGGACGGCTGGGGCCACCTCAGCTTCCCAGGAGGGGATGGGATGGCAGGGTAAGAGGAGGTCAGACCTCATTCCCTTGCTCTGCTGCTATGCCCATCCCTCAGGTCTGACTCTAAGGACCAAGGGCCTGCCTTGCCCTCAGGCTTCCCCACCCTCCCACTCACCCCCTCGAGTTTCAGAAAAGTTGGGCGGGATGCCCCCACCCAGTGCAGGAGAGTGACTGTGAGCCCCAAGCGTGAGCACAGCCTGAGTTATGAAAGCTCTCCGCTGGCAGCTGTAATTAGCTTCCACCACACACCCGCTCTCCCGATCACAGGTTAGAGGGAGCCCGGCTAAGTGCACCAGGGAGAGGGGGCCTCCGTGGACTGTGGCTCGCCTGCCCCCATCACGCTTCTCATGTGGCCAGCACTTCCCCAGAACAAACCCAAGCGCCTCCCTCAGCCATTAATAACCTCCTCTGCATTAATGAATTGTGAACACAAGCCTGGCCATTAAGACATAGCAGGAAAATTCTTTGTGTTGCAAAGGCTTTTTCTCTGGACACCCATTACTGTGATGCAAACCCTCCCTGCTGGGGTAGGGAGGGTCCTGCTGCCTTTTTATTTGAGAGTGTCCGTGGAATACTCAATAAGGAAACACACGAACAAACGGCATGCTTGGCCATGAGGGGTCCTCTCTGACTATCCCGAAGTACAAAATGCATCACCGCCCCCTGAAGCCCCAGGGAAGGAATGGGTGTCCTGCCCAGGGAAATCCTACCAGGGACAGGAAGGAACCCCCTCGTCATGGCCAAATCTGGAATGACAAAGGGTGCAAGGGAAAGATAAGTAACAGCTTCCGTAAAGGTCAGGGAGATGGGAGACGTTTGGGAGATGCGTATGTGCCACGGGCTCCTTTAAAGGTGAGTGGGACCCAGGGACTTGGAAACGGGAATAAAGGGATCTGGTTCATGACGACAGTATTTACTGAGCCCCTCTCACGTGCCACACACTGTTCCAAGAGCCTCAGATGTTCTAGCTCCTGTGCCCCTCATCCAGTTCTCTGACTTCAGTCTTGTTACGATCAAGATCTGAGAGAGAGACCCCCCAGTGCTGTACTCAAGATTTACACAGCCTGGGAACGGAAGGATGAGGGTTCACACCAGGCAGGCCACCCCAGAGTCCTTGCTTGAGGCCACTGTGCTGGTCAGCTGCTTGATAATTAAAGGATAATTAAAGGAGGAAACCCCCACAAATGCCTGGTTTTCAACTACGTCGCTCTGTCCCCGGTGGGCAGTTTCCGGGCCTGAGGTAGCCAGCTGCCCCACTCCCTGATGGACACAGTCCCCTGACTGTTCGGGACCCTGCCCAGCAACCTGGAGGCTAGTCGGCCACTCGTCCACCTACGGATGCTTTGCTTGATCAGCCACCCCAGAAAGGCTGTGACCTCCCGCCCTTCGAGGGGGCCACCCCCACCACCCACTCCCCTGGCTCCCTAGTGCCTGAGCAGCCTGCTGACCTCTCCAGACACAGCCCTCCGTGCACACGGCACCTCACACGCTCCCAACACTGAGCCCGCTGAACAAGCACCCCCAGGACTCCAGCCCTGGACCTGGCTGGCAGAAGAGCCCACCCCACCCTCCACACAGGATGACTGTGGCAGAGGGCAAAGCTCTGGAAGATCTCTACCCTCTCCCAGGCCTGAGGCAGGAGCACCAAGTCGAGCTTCAGGGCCATGGCTGTTAATGAGCCGTGTGGATTGTCCACATACTGGGGTAATTTTCAATCTCATCTTGGTTTCCCTGGCTCTCTAGGTGCTTCCAAAACCCAGACCCCTGCTTTCAACAGGCATCTCCAAGGAATGACAACTAGTCCTTCTAATTTTCTAAGAAAACCATATTTCAGAGTTTTCTGCTACTGACTTCTCAGTCTGTGGCCAAAGCTCAGCAAAGTGGCTGAGAGACCAGCTCCCCCTCCCCTTTTCTGGGCCACTTCCCCCCATAATCCACAGACGAAGAAGCAGTCTACAACCACTGGCATGTTCTGGGCCAAAGCCACAGAGCTTCTAGGGCCCAGCCTGTCCTCCCCACTCCCGCTGGGGACCGGGCTGGGTGTTAGCACACAGCTCTGCGTTCCGGGAGCCAGCACTGCAGGGGCCCCGGGAGCTCATTCCCTGTACAACTGACGTCCCTGCATGCCCTTTTCCTTCCCCTAGTGCAGCCTGCTCCAGGAGCTAACAGCCAGTATCCAAGAGCACTCCTGTTCTCAGAGCACATCCCAAGTCAAAGAATTTCCAGGCAAGGAAATAGCCATAAAGCTACGTTCAAGGACAAAGAGTCCTCAAGGGCCACTACTTAGAGGAACTGAGCAAACTGTACCTTAGCAACCCCCAAGCTCTCCCACAAACACCCCTGGAGGGGTGCTTAACATTTCCCAGGCAAGGACTCCACCTCTGTCACAACAATGCCTGGAACCAAAAGACAAGGACCCCAGCTCAGAGTCCTTGGCCTTCTCAGCTTGTTAGCCCTGGGAGCAGTGGCTGAGGTGCTCCATATGCCCCATGGGAGAACCGATCCTGCCCTGGAGCACTGGGAGCCCTGCCTGCTCTTCTCACTCTGGCCAGCTGTTGGCTGTGGCACACGGCAGCTTGGGCTTAGGTCCTCGGGCCCTGGTCTGGGGGGGGGAGCAACCTGGTGCTGTCTAGGGTTGAGCCAGAACCTCGGTGGCCTACACAGGATACTTGCTGTCTTCAGCCCGGGGCCATATGACCCCACTAGGACCACAGAGCCTAGGGAAGGAGACACGAGCACTGGTTTGAGTCTAGGAGCTGACACTGAGTTTGATTTCTTTCTTCTGGATTATTTGCCTGTTGCCACAGCCCTGGAGAAGTGGGCTGGGATCTCCGGGCTAGAAGAGACGGTGGTATTCAGCTCATAGTGGTCCTGGTCTCTGATAGTCTTGGGTGAGTCTAGACCCCTCACCAGGGCTCACACCCAGCAGACTCATAGCTGTCCTCTCTTGTGGGGAAAAAAGGAGAGTAGGGGTCCAAGGTCCCACCAAGAACAGGTGTCCATGCAGAGGAATGCATGACTACATGGTGTCTGGAGGAAAAGGCACCTCAGGATGCTGTGGAGGGCAGCCCAGACCCTGAAGGAGAAACCTAGCTGAATAAGTCATGTCTGAGCAACTGACTTCTCCTCCCGAGCTTCAGTTTCTCATTTGTGACCAGAGGGATGGGCCTAGAAGCCCAGACAGGTGACTTCAAGCACCAACAGACACGAAGGTCCTCCCACTTACATGAGGCCCATCCCCAGGTTGGCCAGCACCCCCCTGGGAAGCCAGGCTCAGGCCACCAGCTCTGCCAGCATCGCTTACCCAGTCACCTGTGGGGATTCACAAAGGTAAGGGAGGCAAGGTCACGGCCCAGAAGTCCCTGCATTGAGCCAGGCAATAGGAAATGGGGCTGCTCCCCTCTGAGGCCCATGGACTTAATTTCTGCAGCCTGGGGGAGCCTGGGAAGAAAAGGTGGATTGCAAAAGACAAAAAGCTGTCCCATCCCACGGTGCCTGGGTGGCTCCGTGGTTTAAAGCCTCTGCCTTCGGCTCAGGTCATGATCTCAGGATCCTGGGATTGAGCCCCACATCGGCTCTCTGCTCAGCAGGGAGCCTGCTTCCTCCTCTCTCTCTGCCTGCCTCTCTGCCTACTTGTGATCTGTCTGTCAAATAAATAAAATCTTTAAAAAAAAAAAAAAGAATGTTTAAAAAAAAAACCTGTCCCATCCCTAAACCACTTAACAAATGTTCCACAGAACAGTCAGATGTTGAACCCCATGGTATCTAGAAACTGACTCGTGGGCAGACACTTATGATGCAGGTCCCAAGCCCCGAGCACACCCCCAGAGAAAGCTGAGCCTACCTGGACTGGAGCCGGGCATTCTGACTCTGAGACTTCCGGCTCAGAACACCCGGCTCCCAGAAGGGCCACCAGATGGGGTTAGGCCCCTTCGGAAGGCATAGACGCCCCCACCAAAACCAGCAGAAGGGCAGGCCATGGACTGCTCTGACCAACTGTGTGCCGGTGTGGCCTGAAGACTGAGAGCCCACATTTAAAAGATGGGACTATCTCAAATGAAAAGCCAGCTGCCCAGCTTCTCCAGAAATTTCAGCAGTGCTGGCAATGCTGCGTCCACACACCCGCTTAGCCACCATCAGCCAGCCTGAGCAGCCGCTGACCCCTGAGTGAGCGAATCCTCCCCCAGCCCCACCTGTGCCCAGCCCCACTGTCTCTGACAGTGGAGAAATGGGTCCTTTCCCCATGTCTTTCTCAAAAATCTCAAAATGACAGACAGACCAAGAGGGCTCTGTACCTCAAGAGAAGGGAGCAATGGCTCGTTAGTATATGGTGACATATATGTGACATATGACTATATGAAGACAGTGCCAACACCCAGTCACCTTGCTCGCTGTCTGCTCGACATCTGAGCTTGCCACCCACCCCAGCACGTGACCGCAGTCAGGAAGACTTCCCATGGCATACACAGGCTGCCCGAGCTAGTGCTACCACAACGCGCAAGGACACACCCGAGTTTGGTGAGCACACTGCGATTTCTGTCACAGCCACGAGCCCTTGCTCACCCCAAGCTCCACTCCCTCGGCCCCCTCAGCAAGGGCAGCATTGAAGGAAAGCCTGTTTCTAATGAGGCAGACACAGGACAGGCCCAGGGGTTACAGTCCAGCCGGAAAAATCTAGGCAAGCGCTGGAGGGGAGTACACACCAGGGACAGACGAAGAGGGGTGACACATTTACATTTACTGACCCCTGCCACCAGCCCCTGCCTCTGTCCTGGATCATAACTCAAAAGACACAAGACTCTGCTCCGTCTCGCTCTCGCCACTGCCCTGGGCCTCCCAGCTGCAGGCACTGTGCCCTACCTGCTCAGTCAGCTGCCCCCTCACCCTTCCTCGAGCCACTGCAGTCCTCCTCCAGCTTGGCTAGCCAGAGAGCCCGGCCACAGGCGGCCACGGCAGAGACACGGGAGTCACATACAACCCATGAGGCTGGAGTGCGACAAGCAAGAACATTTCTAAAAGAGATGGTTGCTCTCAGGAACCGAGCTGGCCCCCACCACAGCAGAGGATTGAGACACGGAATTGCTCCTCTGCCCAGACTGGTTCCTTAAATGATACCGAAGTCCCAGTGGTAATCTCCTTCCAGAAGCCTCCTCCAATTGGGACTCCACCTCTGTTGTTCCCGATCAGCGGACTGTGTCCTGTGAATGTGTTCCAAGGCCACTCTTGGCGGGGGTGGGGAGCGGCTATACTTGGCCTCTGGAGCACCCGGGCCTGGAGCTGAAGGAAGTATAAGGAAGGGCCTGGGCCCAGAGATGGACAGAAGTGAGCCTCATCCACTCATGCCAGCTGTCTAAGCGAGGGGACTTGCCCAGCTACCTGGACGGCTCAGAAGTGTTCTGGGCCTCAAGGCCCCACCTCCTACAGGGGAAAATCCAACCCAGGAGCACGGCTTCCAGAGCCTTGGCCCCTGCCAAGCATCTCCACCTTATCTCTGGGCACTCTCCCATGGACACCCACCATACCAGCCAATCTCCAGACAAACCTGGTTCTCCTGCCCTCTCCTGGAACCCTGCATGTGCTGTTCCCTAGGCCTAAAATGCCCTTCTCTCCCTTCTGGAGGCTCCCCAGGGAAGCTACTTCATGCCCTCATTCAGCCTCCAGAAACCACATTTGTGCCGTGGATTGCCACTGGGTGTGTGTGTGTGTCTGACTTACTAGCTGGAGGGAGACCCCTCAAAGGAAGGAGACCCCAGATCCTAATGCAGAACAAGCAGGGGACCCTCTAGGAGGGGCCTCTCCCACTGCCTATTATCAGGCAAAAGCCTACAGCCTACACCTGTGTCTCCCCTCCCAGACCCCGTGTGACAGGCCCTAATAAGCACAGCATTGCTCTTCAATGCCCCAGACCCCATGCGGATGCCAGCCCCGCTCCCGGCCAGCACAGCACCTGGCCTCATCCCAGAAGGAGTGAGTTCAAGGCCAAGATGCAGAGACGGTGGATGGGCACATTCATCCAGCGGGGAATGCCCCAGAAGTCCCCAAGGAGTTCCTCTTTCTGGGTCTGACCAAACAACCCTAATGGTTTGCAGCCTTCAGACAACAACAGCGATTAAGAACACAAACCCTGGAAAATCACCAATCCTAGCCCTTCAGACCTCTGACGTCAGGAGTCCCCAGGGAGGCAGGTGGGCACGCTGCACAGATGGAAAGGGTCCTCCATCAAGGCCTCTCTCAAACCGTTACCAATGAGAAGAAGCCACCAAATTGTGATAAGCAGAGTGAAGGCAGAGTGGTCCCTCGTGGCACAACCACTTCTGAGAAGCCCTTGGCTGGTGTGGTGACACTTAAAATCTTAGGCCATGTAGAAGTCAAACAGGACAGCGTGTGGGGGAACTGAGACTGTTCACGCCCCTGGCTGCAACCGACAGAAGGGGTGAAGGAGCAGCACTGCCCAAGGTACAAGGATGGGCAGAACTGAGAAACCAGGACTGCCAGACCATCTCCGCGACACCTTAGGGACAGGCCCATGCCCGAGAAACCCCAGCTCCACCCCACCAGCCAGCAGAAGCAAAACATACCTTTCAGGGAGGCAACGTGGGACAGGGCCTGGGCATAGGTGGCCGTGTTCAGGAGGGTTCCCGGCAAGCAAGAGGGGAAGAAAGGTCCTGTGGGACCCACAGTTCTCCCCAGGCTGCTGGAGATAAAAATCACACTGAGTTCCCAATCCTGTGTAGCCGCCAAGCCTCCAGACCTCGGGGGACTCACCCTCCTCACCTCTGCTGGGCTTCCAGGGCCTCCTTCTTGCTCCGGGCCTGGTCCCCTGGGGGCGGGGAGTTGATGTTTCTCACGGGCGGTGGCGTCACCTCTGCCATGGGCTCCTTGGCTCCTGGCTCTTGGTCGGAAGCCCCTCTCTCTGTTTTCCTCCATTTGGCCCTTCGGTTCTGGAACCAAACCTGAGTGGCCCATGGAAATGCACATGCCAGGGAGGCAGAAAATCAGATAGGAGCAAAAACCCAAACACCTGGGTTTCGGCCCCCATGCTCACGGCTCACCTTGCAGCAGCTGCATGGGGGACCAGCCTCCTCTCTTCAAAAGATCTCCCAAAACCGTGCCCTCTGGACTGCAGCTTCAGACCCAAAGATGGGTCAGAAGATCGGTGTAGAAGGCATGACAGGCATTTTTCTTAAATAAACGTTAAATCATAGAAAGTATCCAAATGTATCGCCTACAGTAAAGGTACAAGCGTGGAAATTTTTGACGTATCCAAGTGCGTTTATTTGAAGTGAAACATATTTGCTATGGTTGGAGGGAGGCGGACTCATCATCGCAGCAGTTTGTAAAACACTGTCCTGGGGTTTCCTCAGCAAAAATACTCATTCCCTATTCTCAAAGATTTGCCTTAGGCAGGGAATGTGTCTGGCCTGAGACTCATGAAATCATCTCTGACACGTCATGAAGCTCGTGACTGGCAGCCCAGCACACCCATGAGGCACGATTCCTCTGGAGTCAGCCTGGCCTGGTTTAGAATCCACCCCGACCCTATAAGGCAGGTGAGTCTATCCCTGCTTTACAGATGAGACTGCTAAGCACAGACAGGTTAATTAAATAGCCCAAGGTCATTCAGGTGGTAGGTGGCAGACCCACGATTTGAAGACCGGTGGCCTGGCTAGGAACCAAATCCAAACTCCTTGGGAGTAATAACGATGGCCACCCCCAAGCACTGTCAGCACAGAGACACACAAAAAATGCGGCTCACTGTCTCCTGACACACAGC
Organism: Lutra lutra; assembly: GCF_902655055.1. Lineage (NCBI taxonomy): Eukaryota > Metazoa > Chordata > Mammalia > Carnivora > Mustelidae > Lutra > Lutra lutra. Next base: position 48,540,192 of record NC_062291.1, read on the forward strand.
CATCAGTCCCTCGGTCAACATTAAGCAGCCTTATCCCTGCCACCCTCAGGTTAGGAGGACACTTATGATTCACCTGCCCTAAGTGCCTTCTTAGAGCCTGGTGTGGACTTCCTCAAGCCTTGGCAATCAGGACGGCATCTGCGGAAGGACACCCGCATGACAGCCGCACAACGGGGCCCAAGGTGCTCCCAGAGGTCAGTGAAATCCTACTGCTCTTTACCCAGCAGAACCCCATCCCTCCTCTCCTGGGAGATAATTCTTGGCTTTCAAAAAAGGCTGGGCTAGATTGCCTCCCACTCCCCCGGGGGTAGCCTCTCCTCCTCCTGCCTCACATTGGCCCAGGAGAAAGCCTGGGTCCCGGGGCTGAGCCCTCCACCAGCCTACCCCGCTTCTGAATTTTCATTCTCCTTTAACTGGGTTTCTTTCTTTTTTAATCTAGTTGGCTTTTAATTGCACATATCAGCAACCATTGAATAATGATTTTATCTATATTCTAAATTTAGGGCAGTTAAATGCAAAGCAAAATGCAGACACTTTCTTGTGTCTTAATTGAATGAAGGTCACAGCTATAACAACATTTAATTGAGCTATTTTTCATTATCATATTTTAATGACTTTGCACTGACAGTTCGCCTGCTTCTGAGGAAAGAGCATGATGGAGTCGTTTATTTCCCTATTTAGTTATTGTTTGACAACATCAGCTTCGATTAAGACCCTGCTTTATAGAACATTAATCATATTTGAATGAGCAAGGGGTATAAATGTAAACACATCTCCCTTCCCGCCACCGAAGCCCACGTCCCCACACGGAGGCTCACTAAACAAATGCTTCACAGCCATTGTCTGTTTGCATAATAGCCAACAACAGCCTGAACAACAATTCCCAGACTTAATTGTTACCACCCCTATCTCACCCTTGCACCTTTCAGGGAGAAGTTATGATCTTCCACTTCTGAATGCTCAATAATTGTGTCATTTATCTCAATTTGCAGTTCGGTCTTTAGGCAGCTATTGGCAAGCTAGCATTAAAAAAAGAAGGGATAGACAACATCCTGGCCAAAGGAGATTTTCATTTCCAAATAATAATCAGTTTAATTTGCCCGCATATGACCAATGATTCATGTTCAGATTTAATAATCAGGATCACATAATCTGATTATAGGGGAAATAATTTGTTTACAACCCCCAATTTACTGCTCAGAATTCCATTATCTCTCTTCAGCCATTGGTTTTTAAGAGATACTAACATGACCCAGGGGAACCGAAAGCAAACTATTATATTTCCTACAATTAGATCTTTGCATAGTCTTAACCCCAAGCCCCTACATAAAAAACAACAGAAACAGCATGGAGGAAACCCCATAAATAAAATGAATATATAATTGTGTTCAAAGAATAGCTCTCCCGGAGAGGCAGTGCTGTGAATCTGTTCCTACCACACGCAGGCACATCTGCTGGGCTCGACGGGTTTGTGCACTTAAACGTAATCACCGTGTGGCTTCTAAAAAGAACTCCTGCTTAGAGACGGTCACCGCGGGCCATGCTCGGCTCGGAGGCAGCCCTCTCGCCGCTGCCCTTTAAAGATTTTTAAATTGCACACGTTCTTCGGATCCACTTCACTGAAAGAGTCCGCGTCCAGGGGAAAAGTTGGACATGATGCAATTTCTGGAAAGTAGATCCTATCCTGTTCCCATCTGAAAACATAGTTCTCTGCAATTGACCGGCCTTACCCCAGAGCGGTCAGAGCTGCTTTGAGAATAGCATCTCAGCTCTTTTTTTTTTTTTTTTCCAAAGCAAGGAAATGGATGTGCATTGATGTAATTTAGTACCTTAGAGACGCGGACAAATTAGTGTAGAACATTATCACTAGTTAATTATGAATGACCGATTAATCAACCTAATCTAATATTCCACATTATGTTGATGTTATTAAAGTGCATCATGAAAATGACAGATAGTCTTCATTTGCTTTCTTTGGCCAAATGTGCACTCTGCAGTCATGATGTCAAAAAAAAAAAGTTTGCCAGTTTTAATATTAGAGAGTTAAATAATTAAAAAGAAGGTTTACCTGCACTCTGGCTTCTGTGAGGTTTATTTTCATGGCTAGCTCTTCTCTGGTGAAGACATCGGGGTAGTGTGTTTGGGCAAAGACTGCCTCAAGAGCTTCCAGCTAGTAAAAGGGAAAAATATTTATTGGTGAGAGGCTGCGGTGAGGTGAGAGGAAGCAGATGCCTGTTTCGAATTTGCGCGATGAGTAGGAGTTGAGGAAGTAGCTTCACAGATCAAATGGGGGAGGAAGAGGGAGAAGAGAGCTCTTTGAGAAGATCCCACAGAATTCAAATTATAACGACGGATGACTTAGATGCTAAGACTCGCTAACGCCATCGCCATCGATAGCCAGACATCCATCCACATCGGTGCTCCCCCAAGAAATAAGAATAAGAAGAGAAGCACAAATATTTATGTGCTTTTGCATTTAAACAGATTCCTAGGAATCAAAGGCTCTAAGGGTGGCCTTATGAGACAGAGCAATCCACACAGCTTTCCCCAGAGGACGTAGGAGAACAGAAACAACTTGCAGACGCCCTCACTGTGTCAGTCCCACAGAAACTACCAAGAGGTATTTGAGCCACCTTCATGACTCCTCTAGTTTGCACAGATCTAAGGGAAAGAGCCCAGGTCCAGGAAACACAGTAGGAGGGTCCCCCTTGTAGCCCTTCCATTTATGGATGGCGATACCTTCTACAAGTCAGTCAGTTTCTTGGGCCCCAGTCTTCCCATTTATCTACTGGGATTAAGAATGTCCTGCCTGCATTTCCCAAGGTTCAGATGATATTGCTGGCAAATGTGAGCGATCACTATTGCCCCTTCCCTTCCTATCTGGGATCAGAAGGTCCAAGTCATCTGCTCTCTCCCCAAACAGATTTCTTAACACATAAAGTGTGCAACAAAACGGAGAGATCCAGTTTCCATAGTTGGCTTTATTTTAAAAGACAAAGAAGAGCTGCTTAAACTCTGATATTTTGGGAAGCAGGACAGAGCTGACTCTCAGAAAGGAAGTGCTGTCATTACCTGTTGAAGAGTAAATGTCGTCCGGTTCCGGCGCTGTTTTCTGCGCAGAAACCCATCATCGAAATCTCCTGGAGAGTGGTTGCCAAAGGGTGCAGTGCCTACTGGGAGTAAACTCAGTCAGCCTGATCAGAGGGCCTCCCTGGCCTCACACTGACCCTGGACACACACGTTCGTTGGGAAGCATCTCCAGGGAGAGTCCTGTCTCTCCCAAAGCATTTTCCTCTGCTGCAGTCCTGGGAGCCCCTCCTTTTCCACTCTCTCATGCTCTCTCTCCCCCAGTAACCTTTGACTTTAGGCCCAACTATGCTTATTTTGTAGGGCAGGTGGCAACCTTCTCCCCTAAGAAGGCCAAATCTGCTTCTTGTGAAATTCTGGGCTCTGGGCCAGGAAACATCACTGGCTTGGGGCAGTGCGTTCCCCTGTCCTTTGACTTCCAGCTGCACCTGCGTCCAGTGTGCCTTGATCCCATCCCCTGACCCGGATTCTTTCATAGAAACCTCCATGTCTCCTGTTTGCTCACCTGTTCGTTTGCTTTCCCTTGTTTCTATAAACAACAAAGCTGAATGGCTGGGGGAGGGGGAGGAAAGAAAATGCCAAGAGCTTTCACTGTACATTTCTCCTAGAACTTCAGGACACAAGGAGGTAAGAAATTTGTAAATGAATATTAATTACTGTTGGTCACAGCTCATCAGCACCATAGTGGATCTGTTATATAGATGTCAATTAACAAGAGGTCTACACCAAGAAGCTAGTGTCCTGAATTCCAAGCAGACTTAGGCAGGGCCACTCTCAAAGGGCACCCCACCCTCTCTGGCCAGGCTCATAAAAGATCCACTGCTCTCGCTTCCCTGAAAAGAAAGGCATCCTTTCCACCGTCCTCCCCAGCAGCCTCCAAACCTCCTATAAAGCCAGAACAGAGTTTGGCCCCAAATGTGCATTCAGGCCGTTTTCTGAATATGCACCATTTACTCGACAGTGTGCAATGGCTTCTTAGAAAAACAAATGAGCAAGTTCCCATTAACCAGTGAATGCTGTACCTGCCATGCGCTCTGGTCTCAGAAGGACTATAGGTTCGGCATTAGGACCTGGCAAGCCACACAGGCAAACTCCCTCAGAAAGACCTCAGTCCCAAAGAAGCAGAGTCCTCTGGGCTTTTAAAAATTCTGTCTACTAAGGGGGTCCCTCCTGCTTATTATTCTGCTCTCCACTGCCCCATCTTTTGCCACAATACCCCAGTCTCTCCTGAAGCCTTCCCCTCCAGCTTCTTGTCCAAATTGCACTCTTCTTCAAAACCCTAGTTACAAAGATTTCTCTCCAGCTGTTGGCAACTTCAAAGGGATAGCCTCAAAGCAGCCTTATTTCCATTATTTTGCAGGAAACCAAACTGTCTCCCTTTGATTGGTGAGGATGGAATGCAGACTCTGAGATGCTCCAAACATTCTATCTGCCTCAGCCTTCTAACTTACACCTGCTGGTCCGAAATTTTTCTACAATGTGTGGATATAATATCTGTAATTGAAACACTGTGAGCCAAACTGAATCCTAAAAAAGGCTGATGGGCCATCAAATTAATAAGAACAAACAGAAAAGAGGGAAAAAAAAAACACGAGAAGAGGCTTTTTATTTAAAAATAAGTAGAAAATTTAAAAAAAAGAAATTAAAAAATAAGTAGAAATGTTGATAGTATGAAAATGTTAAACCCTGCCAATAATTAAACAGAACAGAACAATGAACTATTATTTTCAACATTTTAACCAATAAATAAATAAATAAATAAGGTACATAATGATACCTAATACAGTTAAGAGTGTAAGAAAATGTGTGTGTCCATTAACCTTTTGTAGGCACATTAGTGGGTGCAGCCTTATTAGAGGGTGATTTGACAATATTCACCAAAGATTTAAGTGCACATATACATATTTAATCTATGAATTAGATAAAGTGTGCCAAAATAGAAAAAAAGAACATTCCTGGCAACATGATAATAAGAAGAAAAAACTGGAAACAGCCGTAGTTCCCACCAATACAACATATAATGGAATATTACACAACTGTTTAAAAGAAATCAGTAGATCTGTATATATATATAGATAGATATATAGATATATGGATATGGAATAATTTCCAAAAACTATGTTACAAGGTAAAAAAAGCAAAGTCCTAAAGGACATGGCAGTATGATCTCAGCAGGAAAAAAATGCATAAGATATAGAAAGAAAAAGTGTGTTTTTCTTGAAGGAATCACAAGAAACCAACAATAGTGAGTATCTTTAGAAAAAAAGGGGAAAGGAAGGAGGATTTCACTTTTCAATGTGTAGGTCTCTGTTCTATTTGAATTTCCTAAGCAGGTATAGGTAGTACTTTTTTAATTCGATATTAGTACAATTATCTGAGAAGTGAGATGATGAACCATGCTTTGCTTTCTTCTTTATGTCTCTCTAGATTAATAACAAATAAAAATTAAAAAGCTCCTGGACTAAGGGAGATGTCATATTCCAAAGGGCTGTTCTCACCCTTTCCATGTGCAGCAGACCACCTCCTCCTCAGCGCCACTAAACTGGTACAAAAAAACAACAACAAAAAACCCCTTTCTGTAAAACTAGATCAGAAACACATTTGCAGAGGGATAAAAAGGTTCTTAAAGATCCATCTCCTTTTCTTCTGGTCCTAGCACTCAGAATCAGCAAAGAGGGGTGAACGTGCCTGGGGCGTGGGAAGGAAAGGTGGGCCGTCAACGGCTCAGTGCCCTGGGACCATGATCAGCCAAGCCAGGACTCATCCTAAGTGACTTCTGCAAACCCACCCTGCAGACAGGCTTTTCCCCTAAGTTATCTAAGCAGCCCACCACCTGCTAAATACTCACATGTTGGCCTCGCCCCAGCCCTTTAACCTAAAGAATGGGCTATGTCGTACCCATCAGTCCAAACCCCAGGTTCAGAAGCACAGAGATGGTGTGTCCTCCACACATGCAAAGGTCCCTCTGGGCCTGGGGTGTTCTCAGGACATGCGCCTCATAAAACGGGGCAGCATGGGTCCTTGGAGATTAAAGGAGGTAAAGTGCAGGCAAATATCTGATCTTGCCTTCTTCGGAATGCTGACTGAGCTAGTAGGGCTTAAACACGGATCCTTAGCCTCCTTTAGAAAATTCTACTGAACTCTTAAAAGCTTCCATGGTTAAGACAAAAACAAACTTCCTGAGATCCCTGGGCATGCTGGCCAGCCGAGGCTCAGCAACTACTCCTGGTAAATGGAGACAACGTGGACAGTGCTTCACCGCCTTTGCCCCCCACATGCCTCCCTCAATTTCCTGGCCTCCCAAATTCTCCCACCCCACAAATAAATCAAAGGAGTAGGTTATCAAAGCTGAGTCCTGGTATGGCTCCCAGGTATAAAAGTTCTAATATCCCACTGCTGAGATGCCTACTCTGAGGAAGATGCTATTAAAAGTCCAGAAGGTGTGGTTTTGCATTTGTCTGATGCCCATGCAGGGGGTCCCTCCAGGTCCTGGGGGGGGGTGCACCAGAGAGCCAAGCTGTCCCCTTCTCACAAACCTACTCCCACCTAACAATCCAGTGCCAACACCACATGAGGGATCTTGAGGCAAAAATGCCTTCTAAGGCCTGGGGACCCTCAAAGTCTCAAACCCTGGCCATGGGGCTTCCCCTGGGACTGGGGAGTGGTTGGCCACTGGGCTCAAGAAACCCAGTGAGTCACAGGGGAGGAGCCAGGCCAGGGCACTTGGGGTGGTGGTGGGCAGGGCCACCTAGTTCCAGAGGGCAGTGGTGGCCCAGAACAGATGTTAAAGCTTTCCTGAGCAGGACAGCTCCGTCCTCCAAGCCAGAGCAGCCTAGCCATGGGTCCTTCATAGTTCATGGTCGGTGACAGGACGATGAGACCCAACTCCCTAGTCCACCTTGGCTTTTCTGGATGTTTGCAAAACACCGTGAAAGATTGATGCGGCCCCCAGGGCGGGGGAGACCCGATTAGAGGCGTGACACCAGCATCTGTGCTGGGAGGACCCGACGGGTCCCTGCTGTGAAAAATAGCCTGGGGCCAACCGGCCCAGGCGGGGAGGGAGGTGGGAGGCAGGTGGCGACAGGGCGGAAGGCTGGAGTGGGATGTAGGAAGGAGGCCACGGGCACCCGTCCGCTGCCTGGCGGCTGCAACCCTCACGGAACGGGAACCCAACCATCCACCCGCCACGCAGCCGCCCGGGAGCTTTCTGGCCAGTGCCGGTCGGTTCGGAGCAGCCCCAGGAGCGGCGCTTACTCACCCTCTAGCTGCGGCGGACAGTGGAAATAAAACATCGCCGACGGCCGGGTCAGCTGGACCGCGGGGCCTGGGGAGGGTGCCCGCTGGACCGACAAGGCGCGCGTAGCTCCGGCCTGGCTGCAAAATAAACAGCGATAGAGTCTAAGTCTCCCTCTGCCCGCGCCCCAGACTGGCCCTAGTGAGCACTGGGCGCCCTCGTCCCAGAAGCCACCCCCTCCCCCGTCATGCCTTAAACCCACTGTGGGGACTGGAGGCGACAGGGCAACGCCGTCTCAAGCCCGGTCCCCGTGGGACAGCCCTTCGGTTCGTGTCCACCTCCCAGATAGCGATGCCCCCACCTTGGCCCCAACACCAAACCCAGGCAATCTGGCTCCCGGCTCTCTGGGGTCCCCGCCGCAAGCCGGGCACCCAGGCCGCCGCAGCCGGGTCCAGCGAGCGCGCCAGGCCATCTGTGCGAGCGGCAGCCTGGGGCCGGAAAGGCAGCGGAGCCCGAAGGCCGGGCGCGCGGGGCCGGGTGAGTGGGTCCGGAGCCGTGCGTACCTCGGCGGGCTGCGGACGAGGAAGGCCGGAGCGTGACCGCCTCCGGTCCTCACGCCGGGATCGGCTGGAAGCGGGCGGGGCTCGGCGCGGCTGGCGCCCGCAGGACCAGAAAGTGACTCGGGAAGTGGCCAGATGTCTTGCTGTCTGTCTACAGCGCGCGCCGCCGCTCAGCACTCGCCTTTATAATCTCACGCATAATTGGCCTTAATCTGATTATTTCCAGCGCTGTCTACAGCGAGTAACTTGGATAGGTCTATTGGGCCTTACAAATGGCCCACGTGGTGTAAAAAAAAAAAAAAAAAAAAAAAAAAAAAAATCCATCATTTCTCAGCAAACATCAAAAATGTTTTTCTTCTTTTAAAAGAGGATAGAAACAAACACCATTGCCACCACCCCAAAAAAAGGCGTTATTTTTTCAACACTCCACCCACACCCACCCCTCGTCCCATCTGACTCAAACCTTCTCTCTCCGTGAAAGCTTGGATTTGGGCTCGCCCTTGTCAGAGGCCCCGCGTCTCTCGGGCTGCGAATTGACAAAGCGCTGCGAATTGTAGCCAGCGGATGGGTTTTTGGGGGGACTTTTTGCACACGGCTTCCCTTTCCAGGCGACCGTACAAAAGGAAAGTTTGATTTTGTTCTCAGCAAGGGGTCCCTGAATTTATGTTCGTTTCTCAATGCAAATGATATGCGGTGGGACCCTTCGCAATTACTTTTAAAATGCATCCGAGGCAGACACTCAGCGGAGAGAGACCGCCCTTCCCTCTGCCTGGGTGAAAATTAAACTCTAAAGTACCGGGCTGAAATTTTCAAGTCAGGGGCGCGGGATTGGATCAAATCACATAAACTGCAAAAAAAAGCAAGTCTAATGGCGCATAATTGGTTCTGTAATAGCATTACACCAGGATAATAGCCCGTTACGGCCCCCTGCACTATTAAGTGCTTCCCTGGCGGAAAGCCTTTATGATATTAAAGGGGGAATATAATGATATTTTGGTTATTAAATGCGTGTAATTAATTTATGCACCACTGAAAATAAAGTTGGTATTATGACCCACTCAAGATGCATCAGAAGATGCAAGTCAGACAACTGTTGATAAGTTCTGGTGTCTGTGTTCCGTCTAGACTGCTGATTTTATTTTGGGACGATGGCTTCTTGGACAGACTGCATAAATTGAATATTTTATAAACATTCTAATGCTGCGTTCGGGAGCCCTGGCGAGGCGGTGGGTCGGGTCCCAGCACCGCCTGGGATCCAGCCTTGATCTTAAAGACACAGCGTGTTAGAAACAAAAGGCCTGGAGGGCCCACACGCGGACACCGCTGCCGGCGAGGCTTGTGGAACTGAAAGGCAGAGTGCCTCGGAACTGGGCGGCCGATGGACACCCCTCAGGAAACCAGTGAGAGGAAGACGGGGCACTGCTCCAGCAGAGGCAAATTAGGGCCCGGGGCACTTCAGCTGTCCTTCCTGGGCTCAGCCAGCCCCGCGCGAGGAGTCGGCCGCGACACAGGGAAGAAACCGCTGGAAACTCTGGCTCAGTTCAAGGCGGAGAGAGCCCGCACCGCCAGTTCCGCCAGGGTCACCGACTCCGCCAGTCCAGGCGGCGAACCCCAGGGAACACGCCTGCAGGTCTAGGAGGCCCGTGCGGTAGCAGGAGGGGCTGGTCGGGCAGCAGAGAGCGCCGTTTTCCACTTCATCCAAAGAAAGCTGGAGCCCCAAGTGCGGACCCTGTGTCATCCCAGGCCAAGAGGCTCTGCGCACTATCTGTGTCCCTCCCTGTGTCACTCAGAGGACCCTATCCTCTGGAGCTATTTCAAAGAGCCTGAGGCTACCCTGGCGTTCCCGGGTCTGCCAAATCTCCCTCAGGTTCCCAACTGCCCTAGGCGGCAGCTCCCCGCCTGCGCACCCTGTGCGCTCCAAGAGCGGGTGCTCGTCAGGCGAATTGAGGAGGGCTTGGCCAAGATATTCCAGTCGCACCTGGGTATCTGTGCGGGAACCCGCAGCACCAGGCGCCCGGGGCGCCGCATTGGCCCCCAAAGCTAACGAAGTCCAAGCCCCAGTCTCAGCTCTCCATCCCTCGCATCCGCCGGAGCAGATTCCCAACAAGTCTCAGAGATGTCCCGGGAACTGGACACGCTCATCCTGGATCTGAGGGCAGCACATTCCCCGCGCCTACGGACCAGTCAGAACCCTGGACAGCGGCACCGTACCCTCCAGGGCTGCGGAGGGAAAAGAGGCGGGTCCCCAAGGCCCCTGGGGCTCTGGGCTACGCGGCAGTGGGACCCGCCCTGCCGGATCCCAGGTTTCGGGGGACTGATCCCAATCCTGTCCTGAGTCAAACCTGAGGAAGTTAACTTGGGACGCGCTCTCCGCGCTCAGAGAAGGACCGAACTCGGCGCCGCAGCCCCACGCGCTGCTCCTTCCCCGCGGCTCCAGCCGGGAAGGGGCCGGCCGCAAGTCGCTGCCTGACCCTAGCCTTACGAGCGTCCCCGACGCGCCCCTGGAGGGACAACTAGCCAGGCTCCCGGAAAACACCCACCTCGCGCGGGACTTGTAGTCAGCTCGGGACCGTCCGCCTCGCCTCGCCCAACTTCCCTTTCCTGAGCCGCGAGACCGGCTCCTTTCTGTTGGCAAAACAGCGAATAAACAAACAGCCAAGCAAGGTAGAAACGAAAGCCTACTGCAAACTTTGATGACGCGAGCCCCCTTTTTGATTCCGATTGTCTCTGACACTCGGCCTCCAAAGGTGACTAATATGTATTCGCTACGGTCCCCCTCCCCCACCAAAAAGGGCGTTTGAAACGAAAAGGTTATTTTTCCTTAATTCTTGTGCGGTAAAATGTATTTTTCAATTAACCAAATTCACCGATCTGTCCCGCTTGGACACTCTGATAATTTACAACCTAAAAGTGTACTTTCTTTATCTAAAGACCAAGGTGACTGCTTTTAATTTTCTCTAACCTCTTTACACTTGATGTTCACCAGACTCATAATGTTAATTGGCTTCATATACGGATCATCAGTTTAATGAAGAAATAAATCCTGTGTTGCTTTATGTTTTAACAGTGATTGCTTTAATGAGGAATGTGACGTGTTCCAAAATCAAAGCTGCAGGAGACATTAGATGGGGCTTCTATTAAGACGGAAATGCTTATTTAAAGTTAAAACCACGGGTCATATTTCAACAGATTCTTACATCGCTGGCCCTCCCCACCCCCACCTGGGTTGCTTCCAGCCTCTGGAAGGAGACAATTCTGTGGTTGGTCCTCAACGCTCCTTCTTCTCCCTATTTAATTCACAACAGCCACAGAGTCTCCCTTCCTTCTGAGTCATTTTCTGGTTACTAAACAGGCGAGCTACTCCTGTCCAGCAGAGCACAGAGAAGCCAGAATAGGGTGGATTGCTCAACTTTGAAGGTTGTTCACTTTTTAAAAAATAAAACAAAGTGGGAAGAGAGTGTCACACACTCCCTAAGATGTGTGTGCAGATGTGGTTTCCGCGCCCCCCTTCCCAGTGCGTCTCTACCACTGAAAATTCAAGCCTCCACTCCTAAAAGCAGACAGCTCCCCTTTAGGCCAAGTGGGCTGCTGCTGACCCACTGCTCCCTGAAAATGTCTGCAGGGGATGTGCTAGGCTCCCGCCTGGGTGATGGAAATTTTACATCTTTACATCAATTAATAGCAGAGTAAATCTGCTTTCTCTAATGGGTGTTTGATTTTTCTAATTTTAAGCTTGTTCTGTGAAGGGAAAACTGTCATCTCAAAAACACTGAGAGCAGCAATAAAATGTTAGAAATTGGAGCATCTATACCTGAAAGCCCTAAATTGTCTTTCAGTTCAATTATGAGTTATTTTAAATTGATTCCTGAAAAGAATCCCAAATCCTTAGAAAATGCAGAGATTTGAGACTCCAGGTTATGTCTCAACCATCACACATGGTACTCATTTCTTACCATTGTTCTGTTTTGGGGAAACTGGAGGAACACTTCAAGTGCCACTGTCAACATCTTTTGAGCTGGAAACATGAACATATGTTGGATTTGACATCTCAGTTATGCTCAGAAGAGATTTTCCCCAACCTTCCTTTTAAATTTGGCTTAGCAGAAACAATAAACAGTAAACATGGTTTAAAACCATAACAATATCTCTATTTTCAGGGAGGGGGGAAAAAACCACACTGAATTCCTAATTATGTGATTTGGAAGGGTCTGGGTGATTTGTAATGTTGTTTTTATTATTAAATTTTTTTAAAGCCCCCCTGGTGTAATCCCCAGTGGTCACCCAGCTCTCCCAAGGCAGAACGTGAAGCGTAAGCGTGCTCGGTATGGACATCACATATTCTCTACTTGTCAGCTAATCTATTGTCATTTTGTAGTTTTGGAAATTGCCAAGAACACTTGAGTTAGCTAAACATGATAGGATATGGGGGGTGCGGAAACAGCAGCTAATTGAAATTCCAGATAAACAGGGAACTATGAACAGAAAAAATATATATACAACAAGAGATAGATACGCATTTTATTATCTTGGAAATTTCCTATCATTCATTAGTTTTACTGTCATGTAAAAGTAATAGCAACCACAAAAACGCAAGCCAACTTCCAATAGCTTCATCCACGATGACCACAGGACCAAGCATATTCCCACGTGTTTCCCAGGGAGCCTTTCTGCTCAGCTCAAAGCTGTCTAATCCTCCCAAGTTAACAAAGCACCGTACCTGACTCAGCCCCACCACCTCCGTGGTCCCTGCAGAGTCCTGCATACTAGCTTCATAAACAGGGCACACTTGAGAAGGCCACTCATTCTTGCAGGAACTCCTTGACTTCCTCTGAGAAAGGACTTTGAAAATGTCTACATCAAGTGCTGGTGAGGGGGTCCAAAACAGCGCCAGATGATGTTCAGGACAGTGAAACTATCCTGAATGAATCTATGGTAGTGGGTACATGCCATTATACTTTTGTCAAAACCCATCGAATGGACAACACCAGCAAGGAAACCTAATATAGACTATAGGCTATGGATGATTATGACATGTCAACGCACAGCTCTGGTGAGGGGTGTTGATAGTTGGGAGGCTGTGCACATGTAGAACAAGGAATAGATGGGAACTCTCTATAGTTTCCGCTCAGTACATTGTACATTGAAAACTGCTCCAAAAAAATAAAGTCTATTTTTTTAAATAAAAGGAAAAAAAGACAGTGCTGAAAACAATGCCCACCACGTAGTAAGCACTCAGTAAACACCAGCTATGATGGTTCTACTATCATTATTATTATTGCTCTGCCACTCCTTATAGCCAAGCAGGGGACACGTGCGTGGAGAGGGACTCACCGGTGCTGCTTTGAGTACTTATAGATGGCACATGCCTTCTCTGGCTGTCTCCAGGATGGGTCCACGTTGGGCCAAAAAGCACCACCCTGGGGAGAGCTTCTCTGCAGCTCCCCACCCTACCTACCTGGCAGTCGGCCACACTTCCTTGTATTTTTTCCTTCTTCCTGCCTCATTGTCAGGTTTGTTGAGTTGCACTCAGTACAAAGCTATTTTACTAGAAAACTTAAGCCAAGGGCCTTTAAACTGAATCAAGGGTATTTTCTTTGGCCAACAGAAATTTTTTTAGAAATTCCAGTGGAGGGTGCCTGGGTAGCTCAGTGAGTTAAGCCTCTGCCTTTAGCTCAGGTCATGGTCTCAGGGTTCTGGGATCGAGCCCCACATCAGGTTCTCTGTTTGGCGGGGAAGCCTGCTTCCTCCTCTCCCCCTGCCTGCTTCTCTGCCTATTTGTGATCTCTGTCTGTCAAATAAATAAATAAATAAATCTTTAAAAAAAAAAAAAGAAATTCCAGTGGATTGCCTTAGACTGAACATGTCAACCCTGCTTAGCCACAATCCCTACTCTTCCACATGTCCTCCATGTCACTTTTTGCATTTGTGTGACTCACCTGGTTCCTGTAGGCATCTGACTTTCTTACCTCTCACATAAATTCTGCATGAGTCTATCATGATTTTCAGACTGATGATGACTTCTTGTCGAGTGTTAGGAAGAGAGGGGACACAAAGTCCATTGCCTCTTGAGTTCCAGAGTTTAACTCAGTCCAATTCAACAAGCCTCTATCTAGCATTTATTCTGTGTTAGGCACAGACAACACAGACAGGAACTTTTGGCTTTGGGAGCCAGCCCCCAGAGATTCTGGCTAGGAAAGATGAGATAGCAGGAAGAAAGGAATCTGGCACTATCTGGTACCAAAGGAAAAGCCACTGGATTCCCTGGGCCCTCTTTCCCCTGCCCTAGAAACCTTTCCGGAAGGGCAGCTCTCAGAATACAGGTTACCCCCTAACCCTAACCCTAACCCTCACTGGGGGAAGGATCCTCACATTCATGTATCCTTATGCAGCTTCCAATGGAGAAGTGCCCTCCTTCCCCCAAGGCCCACAGATAGTCTCCCCTCTGTCCTCAGGGGACCCAGAAGTCTTGCCAAACCTCAGCATCAGCCTCCAGCTCCCTGCTTCCGAGTTCCAGCTTCAGTGAGAACCCTGGGGGACTAGATCACACATCTGTCTGGGATATGTCCTACAGGTGCACCTACAGTTTCAATTTCTAAGATCCCAACATCCAAGACTATTTTGATGGATCTCCTGGAGTTCCTGACTTGGAGCAAAATCATTTAATAAACATTTGGTTGGTAAGCCTAGCTGACTATTATTAAAAATGTAATAATGAATTGCAAACAAGAAAATGAAACCAATCCAAGGAAATCTCAAATAAGATCCAGCCAAAAATAGAAGCACGATCTCAGTCTCCAAGTCTACATTATCTCACCAATAAACCTAGGAAAAATAGCTTTCAAGGTCGGCTCTTTGGTGCAAAACAATTCCCCATAAGAATGAATAACAGAGCTCTAGAAGGAGAAGAGTGGGAGCAGAGAGTGAACAACGTGCAGGTAGGAACCAGCAGAAACACGACTGGAGGCCATCCTCAGAGCCCAAGCCACAGCGCTGGTGGCTACATTCTCTTTAAAAAGACAGGCTTCTCTTGAAACAAAACACACAGTCAATTGCCCATGCTAAGTGCTCAAAAAATGTGCAGAATGTAATTTTGTAGCATAATATCAAAGAAATGAAATAAGTTAGCTACATGAATGATTAGTAAACACAATGAAAACCTTCCAGTTTCTAAAAGATTTGAATTATGTAAACACCTCCAGTGGGAGGGGAGTGGGGTTTTGATCAGGTAGACTGTCAAATCTGGCTTCTTCCTAAACCCCCCCTTCTCTCGTCTACAAAGTGGGACTGACCTGGTCTACCCTGCAGTTATCCGTCCCAGCCATCCGTAGCTTCTTCTCCACTTTCCACCACCCACACACACAAAGTAGGTACCTCATAATTGTGACTTCCCTGTGATACCTTTGCAAACCTGGATTTGTCGGACCCTACCTCTTCCCTTCGACCAGCCCACTCCTACCCACGATCAGAACCCATGCCTCCAGGACACTGGTCCCCCAACCTGCCCGCTCCACTGTTCCATTTGTGCTGTCTGGTTTTCTCTTCGTGACTTGGTTTGCCATCACCTTGCCTAGCACAGCCAGGCCATGTGTATGCAAGCCGGTGCACTTCTCTGCACACACTAATAAGGTACTCACTGCCTCCCTTTTCTCTTGCCGGCCTCAGTTTCATCCAAATGCAGGCTCTCAGGGTATATTTAAATCCCAACGTAAATATTTATTGAATGAAATTGACCGATGTCTGAGCAAGGCTGGTGCCGGCAGTTTCCACCTCTCAGCCTCGGGACCAGTGTAGACCACAGCGCCCCGCAGGCCAACCAGGTAAGGGGCAAAGCTCAGCACCACACGCTGAGACACACTAGGAGCCTTCCCTGTTTACCTGTCTAGACACTCATTTCTTCATTCATCCCACAAATAACTGTAGAGCACCAGTTTTGTGCCAAGTAGCCTTCAGGGAAGGCACCTGTAAACAAGACCCCAGAGACCTAGGAGATTAGCCTGTCAGGAAAGCCTCTCATAAGCCCTATAGCAGAGCTTGCCAAAGCCAGGTCTCCAGGAGACAGGCTGCACCCCTGAAAAGGACCCCAGGTGTCCACAATTGCCCCCACCATCTCCAGCGGCTCAGCCCAGGAAGTCCCAGCCAGGAGGAATGAGCTCAGGCAGCTGGGGCAGAGACGGACGGGCGTCCCCTTTGCTGGGAAGGCAGTGGTCCCCAGCACAGCCCTTCACCTCCCAGTGTCCCTCCTGTAGCCTGAACGTTCCTGTTCTCCTCCAACAGATGCTCACTGAAATCCATGCTGTGTCAGCCTGATGCTAGGAACGAGAGAAAATAAATGTCTTTTCTTTCACCATTCTTAAAAACTTTTAATATGATATATGTGGTGGTTGTTGTTGTTGTTTTATTTGCTAATATAGTAATAGTAATATAGTAATCAAGTAGATGCTGTGAAGGTAGAGAGCAGGTCAGCGTGGGCTCGTCATGATATCCTAAGCACTTAGCCCAATGTCTGGCACCCAGCAGACAGGCAGGAAAGATCTGTTGGGTGCATAAATGAATAAGGCAAGATCTGCGGGCTCAAGTCTAGAGGGCAGAGACATGAACAGACATTTGGCAATCAATGCCTCTCCCTGCAGTGCAGTCTTACGTCCTTCGATGTTCTCTGGGACAAGTCGGAGCATAAATAAGTACATGAACCAAGAGCCAATCAATCGTCTCTTCTCTCTCATATCTCTTACCAGATGATGCTGCAAACTTCTCAGCAGTCCCAGCGGTCACCTCCAAGGTGGTCAGAAGTGACTCACAGTTTGCAGAGCAAGGCGGATGCGTTGCCCAGTCTTGCAGGAGTGGCTACGACAGTATGGGAGCGCTCTCCTAGGCTGTGTTGCCAACCTTCTCTCACACCCCTGCTGCTAGAGCCTTCCTTCCGTCTCCCCACCATGCAGCCTGAAGTAGTAGAAGGGACATGGCATTCTGTGTCCAAAATCCCTGTTGCTACTTTCCAGCTCTGGAGTCACCTGAACTTTTTGAACATCCGTGTTCTCGCCTGCAATAGAAAATGATTCCCATCGCAGAAGAAGTCATTTATGGAGTGGTAAAGCGCCTTGTGAATGTGGTGATGGCAGCACACATGGTCTCCCTCTCATTAAGCTAAAGGGGGGCGGGGAGGGGAGCGAGTCACAACCTTCCCTCCTGCTCTTCTGCCAAGATCCCAGCAAGCCTGACTTTGTCCCTACCTCCTGCCCCCCACCCCAAGTCCTGCCTCCCCCTGGCAATGCCGAGGCTGAACGCTGCCCTGTCCAAGGAAGGGACGCCTACCTCCTCCCCGTCGGCTGCAATGAGTGGTGTGGTGGGGTACATGGAAATGGAGAATGAGTTTAGGGGAGGGAAACCCTCGTGTCTTACTTAATGCAGAGGTTGTCACCTGTCTATCACTGGAAGAGCTCCTGTGTTTGACCAGTATTGATACTGGCTTTATTTTATATTACATTTTATATTATTTAAAATGTGAAAACAACTGTACGGAATCCAACTGGCCAAGGTCCAGACCCTGCCCCTTCATAGCATCTCACCCCTTCACACAGTGATGATTTCTGTCTGACCTCTGAAGGCATCTGAATTTACAGCCCCTGGATAGATTTTTTTTTTTTTTAAATAGTGGGCTTATGGCTGACTTGCCTTTTACTGTATTCTTCAGAAAAAGTTGTCTAAAGGGAAAAAAATCAATCCATCAATAAATTAAATGTTAAAATGTTTTCTAAATAGCACCTAAGACACTAAACCCAAACCATCAATAATCACACAACCTAAGCATAACCATTATTAATATGTCATTCTATAGCTTGTGATATTTTACCTGAATTTACTGTATGCATACTTTTTAAAGAAAAAAAAATGGGATCATACCATTATCTGTTTTTTTAGTGTCTTACTCACTTAGTGATCATTGTGAATATCTTTTCATGTCACAGCATGTTTCACAATATTCTTTGAGGTTCTATACGTAGTTAGGACTTATGTCCAGGTGCTGTAATAGAAACCCAACATAGTGGCTGAAACAAGACATTTTATTTCCCTTCCATGTGGACAGCCAGTCTGGTATAGTGGCTGTGCTCAAGGAGATAAGCAAGACTTCCCTTAATCTGCTTTCTCCACTGTCACTTTGGTGTGGCCTTTGTCCGCATGGCCCAGGAGGACCCCTCCCCACATTAGCAGTGCAGCTGCCAGGCAGGATAGAAAAGGAGAGCAGATAACACAGCCTTCACTGGAGGCTCATGGCCTACAGATTGCACCTGTTACCTCTGCTCCCAACCCATTGGCCAGGACTGTGGCCACACCCTGCTGATCGGAGACTTAGAAACAGTTCTTATCTTGACATCTATGTGCCAGATACATATCACGGGTTCTATCATTATGGGGCATAGATATTGGGGGACAACTGTCCATTACTGCTACTATTTTACTTTAGGGACTATTACAGGTTATCCACACCCATGATAAATTTTCAGTAGACCAACTATTTCGATCAAAGAATAAGCATATTTAAATTTCATAAGAGCCATTCACACTTCTTCCCATTTCTGCGAAAGGTCATACTCATAAATATTTTGCTTTCTGGCTTCCCTTCGACCTTGAGCACACTTCAGGTCTCCACCCTTTAAAAGGGGACCAGCCTACATGGGTGGTAAACATCAGTGAGCAGAGCCCCCAACTGAAAAACCACATCCATCAGCCCCCTCTAGATGGGGGTGATGAAGTTGGAGGTCCACAGGGTGTCAGGGGCAGTCTGGAATGTCAGGCATCCTGGTGAAAAGGCCTAGGCCAAGGGATGGAAGTCTGGATGGAGCCCCTGATCCTCTGGACAGGCTCTTAGGTAAAGAGGCTGGTTGGAGGCAGAGGTCACAAGCAGGAAACCTTAGGCAAAAGGACAGTGGGATGTGGGCTGGAATGCTGGAGAAGCAGGTCCTGTAACAGGCAGGAAGTTAGAGCATTTTTTTCCCAGGGCGGGGGCGAGAAATATTTACAAGATCAAATACCAGGGGAGTCCAGATCCCAGGCCACAGTCCCACTTCTCCCCAAGACAGGTTCCTCTAGCAGTGGTCCTGAGGACCTCCCCTAAATCCACTGCACAACTCTGGTGGGTCTTAGAGGGGCTGCCACCAGCAGATGGGGCTCTCTATTTACACCCCTACATCCTGGGTCACTGGTCAGCACAGCAAACTCTACGAAAATCTAAAGTCAGATTAGCTCCTGGTGCCCCAAAAGAAGACTGGGGAAGTGGAAGGAAGAAAGGTGGAGGAAATCCTGGCAGCCCACCTTGGGAAGCAGGGAAAGGATGGGGAAGATCTCTGCATGCCCAGTTCTTCCAGCCCAATTTTCTCAGGTTTCTGCTTTCCTTGAGAAAGAGTTACCAAGCAACTGGGCGACTTCTGAAATGACTGCTGTCCTGAAGTCACATGGAGTCCCCCAAACCAGAATCGCCCATCCATGTCAGCCAGAACCAACAGTGGCCATCAGGTGGCACCAAACCGAAGAGGAGGGTAGCTCCTTCCTCTCAGGCAGGAAAGAGTCCTGAGTCAGCTTCCTGGTCCATCAGCAGAGCCCTTTCCAAAACCCTCCCAGCCCCAGCCTGGCCAGCCGTCTTCCCGCCCTTGTCGTTGCCCTTCTCTCTGTGTGGGAAGGCTTCGGACTCTGAGCCACACTTCATCCATCTTCAACTCAAAGTCATCTCTTCAAGAGATGTCCAGGGCCACCAGAGTCCCCCACCCCACTCTCCCCAACTCTCTGCCCATCTCCCGCTTTAATTTCCTTCTTTAGCCATCAACCCCTTCTCACAAGTTTTAATGGTACGTGCTTCGTGTCTTCTCCCTGAGAGCGCGCGAGCTTAATGGCACCGCCAGCCTCTGGCACAGTACCGGGCACATAGCACTTGGCTGACTGAACAAACCCCGCTCGTCCCCGGGCTGGACCAGCCGCCGGCAGCTCTCGGGCCCCTCGGCCACCCCCAGGCAGAACTGTCCACCACCAGAAGTTTGTTGCCCCTGAGAAATGTACCTTCTTCCCACAAAGACAACTTCTTAATTATCCTGCTAATGATAAGCCCTCGCAGTCCTAGCTCTGCACCACCACCATGACAAACCTCAGAGCCTTATGAAGTCCAAGATAAACAAATCCAATATATTTTGTTTTAATTATTGCTGTTTAATGGGCCATAATGAAACCATGGCGAGGGTGCACGAAAAGAGATCATTTAGAGCAGGCGCCGGTACCGAGCTGCTGGGGAGCGAGGGCCTTGCTGCTCCGATTTCATTTACTGTAATCCCGACTGCCTCCCCGTGCCCAGAAACCCATCACTTATTCATCCCTCTCTGCCTTTGGCTCTGAGCCTGCCACCCCAGCAGGATGTCTGCCCTCATGGAGAGCAACCAGGAACACCGGGACCAAAGGGACAATGGAAGTTCACCCTGGGCTGGGTGCTTGGGCGTGTTCCCCATACTCAGGGAGGCAGCGGGCAACTCTCAAAATAATTTCTGACAGTCTGACAAGCCACACAAAAGACATCTTTTTCTGTGTTCTCTCTCTCTCTTTTTAAAAAGATTTTATTTATTCATCAGGGAGAGAAAGAGAGAGCACAAGCAGGGGGAGCTGCAGGCAGAGGGAGAAGCAGACTCCACGGTGAGCAGGGAGCCTGAAACAGGGATCGATCCCAGGACCCTGGGGTCATGACCTGAGCAGAAGCCAGACACTCAGCTGACTGAACCACCCAGGCGTCCCTCTCTCTCTCTCTTAATCATTTTATGGGGTTAAACGATTTACCATACCCATATCACTTATATTCTATTGCATTTCTTTTGGGGTTCTTTTTATAGGGGGTCTTCTCATAGGCACCTGTTTTTCTGTTGGAGGGTTCATAATTTGTCCTGGAGGATTAGTGATTTGTAAGAACTCTAGATGCAATTAAGATTTTACTCTTCTGCTCGGTATCCACTTTGCAAACATTTTTCTTCGTTTATCATGAGCCAGTGGCAGGCAGTGTGTCCACTCACAATCCCAACCAACTGCTCAGTGAGAGAATTAAGGGGAAAGGAAACATCCAGAAAAAGGACAGCAAGGAGCCCTGGAAGCACTCTGCGTGATGATGGCTGGTCCTCGCTGTGTGCTCACAGAGAGATTTCTCCCCACCCTGCAGCCCATCAGCAAATGGAAGAGTGGGGCCCCCTTTCCGTCCTTGCCATCCCACAAGGCAGTGTTCAAAGGTGAGATCTGGGTGCGGGTGTGGGGGCGCCAGCTGCAGAGGAGCTGGGGGAACTGTGGAAACAGCCGAGGCCTCAGGGGACACTGGGATCTCCAGAGCCACACCCGATCCTGGAGCTGGAGTCCTAGAGGAAAGGGCAGGCCCCCTCACACAGGATTTCCAGAGGCAGCCCTCCACTGGTCCAGAGCACACAAAACCTTGAAGGAGCACTGAGGCAAGTCGGGGGCTTGTCTGGCTTCTAACCACAGCCAGGGAATTATTTGAAAACAGCGGGTGGTATGAGTCCTGCCATCCAACCAGTTGAATATCTGGACCAAGCCAGAGGGTCCGAGACACGCCCGGAGGTGTCCCACTGTCCTGGTACCAGTGGAATGAAGCAGCAGCAGGCTCAGGAGGCCCATCCCCATCGTGTTCTGCAAATGGCCAGTGAGCCCTAAGACTCCCTTCCGAGCAACTGGGCTTTCGCTGCAGGATCATGAAGCTTCTGTTTGGGATGGGGGCTCAGGGACACTGGTGGTTGGCCCCAGACTCACAGAAGGCAGGACAGGAGGGTAAAAGCACAGGACAAGGGAGGGACAGACCGAGCTGGGCCAGGGTGAGTCACTGCCAGTGGCCTCCAACCCCATCAGGATGGACTGGCAGGAAAGCAGCCGGGGCTGGAACGCTGGCTCTCCAGTGGGCCCTGCAGGCAGGACTGAATGGGGTGGGGGATGGGGGTGATTGAGAGAGCAGGGAGGGACCAAGCCCAGGGGTGTGGGAGGAAGACTCCGAGCACTCCTTCCACGGCACCCACTCCCCTTTCACCTTTAGGAGCTCCTCTTCATCCCTCTAGACCCGTAGTTTTCAACTGGGGCAACTTTACCCCCACGGGTCATTTGGAAACCTCTGGAGATGACTCTGGTTGTCGCAACCTGTTGAGGGGAGAGGTTGCTGCTGGGATCTAGTGGGAGAGGCCAAAGCTACTGTTAAACTTCCTGCGATGCAGAGGACTCCCCCCAACACACAACCAAAAATCATCCATCTGGCCCCAAGGGTCAACAGTACTGAAATTGAGAGACCCTGTTCCAGACCCAGCTTGCTCACCCATCCATCCCTTCCTCCAGCATGTACGTAGTCACTGAGTGCTAAGAGGGACCAGCCTTAATGACCTCTCTGTTGAAGAGCCTCTCTTCCCCCAGGCACACAGAGGTCCCCTCGCTTTCTCCTCTCCATCCCATGGTCTCCCCACATCTTCATTAAGTAGCAGACATGTCCCAAACCCCAGGTCTGGGCCAGGCTCGGTCCTTCAGAAGAGGGCCCAGGGAAAGAGCTAGATGCTTCTAGCCTGGCCCAGCACCATCTTCTCTGCCACCTTTTATGTGAATAGTGTTTATTTCATCTCCCTTGCTAGAGTGTCTCTCTACTTTTAACTTCCTTACAGCGCATTTACTCCTCCACTGACCCTGAGAGATGTGGCATTTCTGCTCTTTATGAATAAGGAGTCTGCCATTCAGAAAACTTGGAGGACTCTCTTAAAGTCACACAGCCAGCTGGCCAGGGGTAAACCCAGGTTCAAACATAGGACTTTGACCACATTCTCAGTGTGCAAAGGACTGGAAGCCAACAGCCTTCATATGTAAGTCTGCAGGTCACTGAGAAATAATCCTTGAATGGGATCTTAATTTGATCTGGGAACCCCAAGTTGTGACAGATCTCGGAGGTTACCAGAACCTTATCTGTACCAGGCAGGAGCCCACAACAGGCTTGTAGGCAAGGCCTTAGGATGTCACAGTTTCCCTGGCCCTCCCAACTTCTCCCTGCCAAGACATGCATCTCCCCTGATCAGTGTTCCATGCTGCCTGAATCA
Source organism: Lutra lutra (assembly GCF_902655055.1). Taxonomy (NCBI): domain Eukaryota; kingdom Metazoa; phylum Chordata; class Mammalia; order Carnivora; family Mustelidae; genus Lutra; species Lutra lutra. Next base: position 48,563,168 of record NC_062291.1, read on the forward strand.
ACAGTATATTTGCTTTAAGAATAGTTATTTTTTTTCATTAATATCTTCATTGTAGCAAAGGTAGAAAACATATGTGAAAAGAAAACAAAAAGCCCACAAGATCTCATGAACCAATTTTGTAACCAATTTTTGTAACCAGTTTTTTTTTTTTTTTTAAAGATTTTATTCATTTATTTGACAGAGAGATCACAAGCAGGCAGAGAGGCAGGCAGAGAGAGAGGAGGAAGCAGGCTCCCTGCTGAGCAGAGAGCCCGATGTGGGGCTCGATCCCAGGACTCCTGACTCCGGGATCATGACCTGAGCCGAAGGCAGCAGCTTAACCCACTGAGCCACCCAGGCGCCCCTGTAACCAGTTTTATAAGCAATTCTTTTTCATCCAATGATGTTGTGAACATCTTGTTATGGGCATCATCTTCAATGTCTTCTCCATAACTTAGACAGAAAAATGGATGGAAGATGGGTGGATGGAGGAAGGAAGAAAAGAAGGAAGGAAAAGAGGGAGGGAGGGAGCAAGGAAGGAAGGAAGGAAAGAAGGTCATCCTTTCACCCATTAGTTCCCTATAGATGGACATCTAGTTCACACCCATTCTTAAATTTTCAAATAAATGATTTCTCCTTGACAACACACTAAAGAATTTGCTGGCAGGAATCTCTTCTTTCTTCTTTGGTTCAATTTTATCTAGGCAGCATAATGCATCAACAGTGGACCACAGAAGAAGACTTCCTTCTCTTTCCATTACCTGCTTGACAGTGGTAGCTTACTAGCAAGGCAAAGTTCTTGTTCTGATTTCATTACACCTCTGGTGATCTCACCTGGGATCCAGGTGAGTGTGTCAAGGAGAAAAGGGAGGATCAGAGACACCTTCTGCTTTACCACAGTGTCTCAGCTGCATGAGGATGCAGGTGCCCCTGGCTCGCTGGCTATGCAAGGTCACAGGTGTGCCAGGAACCTACCTCCCTAAGGTTGATCAGCACCACTGCTCAGCCACCTCCTAAGGCTGACTGCTGCCACCATCCACCGTCCAGCCAGCTGGGAGAGGTGAAAGCCCCAAACTGAGACTCAAGACCCAAGCTCTGGGGGAGATGGAAGACATGAAACTCTTCCTCCTGCTTCTTCCAGATGTGGCCTTGTGAGAAGAATGACTACAGAAGCTTCCAGTTCACTTATTATTGATTCAGTACTATCAAGGGCTGACTCTGTGCCCAGCCTGTGTGGTCCCCAGGGACCCAGCAGCAAATGACCCTGCTGGAGAGGATGACACGAGCAGTAACAGCCCCTCGCAGAATGGAACCAGCCACCCTTTCCTCCCCAGCCAGTGTCATTCCCAAGTCCTCCGCTCAGCCTGTGAGGTCAATCAAGATTCAACATCACTTTGCAGATGGAGAAACCGAAGCCTAGGGAGCGTCTGTGCCTCATCGGTCACAAAGGGAGTTCGACACATCCTTAGACAAGATCTGATGCTCTGGGCTTCCAAGTGGATTTTTTCTTCCCCTCCCAGCTTCCTGCTCCCTCTACTCCATGGAGCCAAGTTTGGGCCAGGGCAAGGCCCCAGGAAGAACTGCCACTCACGCCTGTCTTACTGGCAACCACAACTCTCCACCAGCATGTCTGCATACTGCTGCAGCGCACCTGTGTCTTCTGCTCCTTGACACAGAGGAATCTGACAGCATTGAGCTTGTGGGAGACACAGGAGGGGCTGGAGGCATCGGGGTTCACCTTATAACAGGAGGGGAAAGACACGAAGGCGGAGTGATGAGACGCATTCATCTTGGTAGGGACTGTCCCCTGCGGTAGTTGACCTGGTAGCCGGAGGGCAGCATGATCCAGCCCCTACTTGCTGACATCCTGGGGTTCCATGTGGAGGAGGGGTTTCTGGCAGGCCACAGGTCCCTCTGAGCTGCCCCTCACACTCCACAGCCACCCGGGTGGCCACTGGTGACCTGAGACAGTGGCTCCCACTGGGCACCAGCCAAGAGATGGAGGTGTGAGCCACCTCCCTGCACCTACCCCTCAGCCTACACCTCCGTTCGCCAGGGGGTGGTAAGTATAGGCAGGGCTTTACCTGGGACCCACACCCAGGCACTGGCCCACCTCTTGCTGGCTGGGCAGCCATGAATAACAGTCAAGTGTCAGACATGATCCCTGTGCTTGACCCACATGCTGGGGTCCAGCTGGGTAGGAGTTAAATAGGCTCTTCCTACAGCCACACAGCCTGGGTTCACATTCTGGCTCTGGCTCTTACTAGCTGAGTGGTGTTTTGTGCCTCAGTTTCCCCCACTGTACAATAGGAATAATAATAGCATACTGCCTGCCAAGAACATTAAAGTCACTTGACTTGGTATGGGTGAGCTTAATTAAATAACTCCTTCAACCCTACAGGACCCCAACCTGACCCAGTTTTTGCAAAAGGAAATGAAGGTTAGAGCAGGTGAGTAGATTAACCACGATGTCAGGAGGTCAATGGCAGAGCTAGAACTTGAACCTAGGCAGTGAAGCTTCAGACCCCGTGTTCTTGACCACTCCGTCCTCCTGCTGGCCTCCTGGTGCCTCTGCTTCAGATGTGTAAAATGCAGACAGCACCACCTCTTGGCAGTTTCCGTGCTGGTGTGATCCAAGAGGGGTTCTTGAAGGGCCTCGTGAATGTGCATTGCGGCCCATGGACCGCGGCCGGACAGCATCGCAGGGGCCCCCTTCCTGGCCCACCCAGGCCCCTTCCCGTCGGATTTCTCCCCTGCCTGTCAGAGGGGCCCCAAGACACCCAAAGCACTGTCAACAGAATGTTCCCTTGCTCAGGCTGAGCATGGTTTGTCCTCACTAGCCGGCAGGGGCAGGGGCTTGCAGTCTCCCCCGAGGGGCTTCTTGTCCCTACTGTTGGTGTAGGCGGCCTGCAAAAAGGCCCCCTTCCCTTTCCTGTCCCTCCTGGTCAATCTCGCCTTTGCTACCTTGCAGCTTGCACATTCTTTGTGCCCAGGACCAGAGAGCTCCTGGCCGAGGCTTTCCGCTGGGTCCAGGCAGTCTCCAGGGGTCAATGTCCAAGTGCCAGGGGCCAAACAGGTAGGAGTTAAACAGATGGTCCTTCAGCCCCACTGCGGGGGGTCCAAACTCTGACTCTGGCCCTTATTAGCAGAGTGATTTTTTTTTTTTAATAACTAACATTTACTGAGAACTGACTATGTGTCAGACACTTGGTATTTTATGTGCATTATCTGAAACAATCTCCCCCAATAGCCTCAGAAGTAGGAACTATATTTATCCCCATTTTATATATGAAGAAGCTGAGACTTACAAGGTATGCAGAGATAAGTAAAAAGTCCTTATTATGTACCAATTCCCCTTAAGACAAACCGAGAAGGCAAGTCATGGTTTTCTGCTTAAACAGACCCAAGCCAGCATGTGTTTTTAATGGAAAGACAATCCCAATGAACATTTTATCTTTGAATATGAGCAACAGAAGAGACCTTAAATTTCATGCAGTCGCACATCCGACACCCCAGGTTAGGAAAGTGGAGTTCAGCATCCCTGGTCACCATTATAGACTTGAATTACCAAGGAGACCTCTTCACTGAGTAGCCTTTCGTGCCTCAGTTTTTCCATCTGTACAATAGCAATAAGAATGGTGTAGGCATTAACGGTCTGTTAAGAGAATTAACTCGTATGACTTGGTATAAAGGAGCTGATTTCCTTAGCCTAAGCCAACTTTCCCTTGAGTGGGGCCTTCTCAGTATTCAGTGTTTTGAGGGGGGTTGTACTCCAAAGTGTCCTTTGGTGTTCAAAGCCAAGTCCATACGGTCTTGGGTGTTCCTAACTTCACTGATTCATATCCCACTTTTATAATGTGTCACAACAAATACAGGGCTTACTATTGACTTTTTTTTTTCTATAAATTGCCTTATATTGATAACCCAAAATTTATTTTCATTGAACATTTTAAAGCACTATGCTAAACCACATTATTTTTCTGTTCATGAGGACAGCCTTAATACAGAATAAAAACAATATTCCAATAGCAATAAGCAAATATAGTACTTGGTTTCTAAACAGCATTCTGACTTGCAAATGCTTATGTAAGTTTGAAGTTATTTCAGAATAAAAAGTAAAAAATAAAAGGGAGAAAGAGAGAGGTGCCTGGGTGGTTCAGTCAGTTAAGTGTCCGACTCTTGATTTCAGCTCAGGTCATGATCTCAGGGTTGTGAGATCAAATGAGCCTCGCTCATCAGCTCATCAGCCCATCAGCCCACCTCATGCTCCTGTGCTCTCCCTCTCACTCTCTCTCTAAAAAAACAGAAAGAAGGAAAAAAACAAAAGAGAGAAAAAGAGAGAGGAGCAGATCTCCTCAGAGAAATGGCTGGTTCCAGCTAGGCAGGGAGAATACACAGTGAGCCTGAGACATCTTGCTGTGCCAGGAGGTAAGGAATTGGCCAGAAATGTTGGGAGCATGTCAAAAGGCCACACAACCTCACTTAGAGCAGCTCCTGGCCAGGACAGGGACTACCTGAGTATCAAACTAAGTGAGGATACTAATGGATTATAATCTACTGAACGAAGTAAAATTCTAGGAGTCCGTTCTACTGTGAATAAATATGTAAACAGTGACGGCTCTTCCTTCCAGTAAATGCCAGTAACAAACGTGGAGGGAATGGCAGAGTTAGAACATCTGGCAACCGTCAGAGCCATCATGGACCCAGACAAATGCCATCAGTGAAGGGCAAAAACGCAGGGCAAAATTTGATGAGAAACGGCTGCATAATCTGAAAGAATTTCTTCACAAATTACTTACTGAGCCCAAAGAGGGAAAGACAGAGTAAAGCAGAATGGAGGAGCCCACCACCCCTAGGCGGTCAAGGTCAGCACAACCCCCGTGGGGCCAGAGGCTCCTTGTGCTTGCCCCTGCCATGCCTGAGGGGACACCACACCAGCTCGGCTAATAGTGCTGCACCTGCCCCTAACCGTGAGGAAATTCCCCACAGGCTCCAGTGGAGAGAAGCCCTGCAGAGTCCGGGCTGGGGAGGTCACAGAGGCAGAGGAAAAACAGGACTTCCCAGTTGAAGGAAATTAAAAGGCTGGAGGACCCAGGGCAGGGTATGGTCCTGGACAGGTGGGCAGGGAAGCTGCAGGGGACAGTGCAGGGCAGCCGACAAGATTTGAAGATGAACTTTCCCTTGGGTGACAGTAGTCTAGCAATAGGACACTCCTTGACCTTGATAAGTATACTGAGGATAACGGAGAGATTTTCCTTTTCCCTGGGAAAAACAACAGATGTATTTAGGGGTAAAGAGGCATGAGCCTGCAACTTACTCTCAAATGTTCAGGAGCAAAAGTGTGTGTGTGTGTGTGTGTGTGTGTGTGTGTGTGCGCGCGCGCGGAGAGTGCACATAGCAAATGGGGCCAAAATGTCAACAGTTGGTGAATCTGGGTCAAAGGTCCATGGGAGTTTTCTGTTATTCTCATAACTTTTCAGTCAGTTGGAAATTATCTCAAAACAGAATTTTTTTTTTAAAGATTTTATTTATTTGACAGAGAGAGAGACGGTGAGAGAGGGAACACAAGCCAGGGAAGAGGGGGAGGGAGAAGCATGCTTGCTGCTGAGCAGGGAGCCCAATGCGGGGCTCAATCCCAGGACCCCGGGATCATGACCTGAGCTGAAGGCAGACGCTTAACAACTGAGCCACCCAGGATCCCTAAAACAGAAATATTTTTAAATTAAAGGTATTTATGTACTGACCCAGATTCTCTGCATGGGTCACGCTTGAAAGAATGAAAAGGGGGTATGGCTGACAGGCACCCTGAGGCCCAGCACCCATGACCGGGCACCCCCACTCCTGACCGCACCGCCTGGGCACTGGAGCCAGAAAATCCTGGGCTTCAGGCTGGAGAGGGCTGGGGGAGACGCGTCTGAGCCAATGCATACAGAAGACTGGTGTGGGGCCCCACACGCTGCAGGTGCTCAGTAATGCTGCCTCCTTTGCCCCAAGCCACTCTAGCCCAGAGACAGGAAGCCCTGTCCCCTTCCCGTCCAGAGGACATCAAGTACCAGCTGTTGTCAGAGGCAGGTTGCAGGCTGAAAGGAGGCCCCCTCGCTCCAACTCTGGGGTGGATCTCAGGACCTCATGGTCTTACGTGTGAGAATGTGGCATCCCGCCGCGAGCCGTGCTCACAGTCCCAAAAGAGAAGGAGGAAAGCTGCCCTCAGTGCCAGTAAGAAATAAGACCCAGATGCCAAGAAACGCCACAGCATGGACCACCAGGGAGCTGTCCACCTTCTTTCTGGGGAAGTCGAAGGGCCGCTGACCTGGGAATCCTTCCAAGAAACTAATCCAGAATGAAAGGGGAGAAAAAAACCTTTGTGCCTGGAAAGGTCCATCAGTATTATTTGTAACAGGAGAAACTGGGAAAGAGATATTAATTATGACCCATCTGCATGATAGAACATTATGGGACCAAAAGAGATCTTACCATCAGAAAATATTTTAGAGAAAACATCAAATGAAAAATATATTTATAAAATATAATCTGCCATCTGAATGTGACATCAGAATCTGACATCAGAAAAGTCAGGAGAGAAAAGGACTGCATATGAATACATCTAGAAGTTGTACTTACCCATGAGAAGTATGATCCTGGGTACTGTTACTAGTTCTTTGTACTTCACATAACTTCCCAAGTTCCTCCAGTGAGCGAATGTCTCCTTGTTACCTATGAAATAAAGTCCAGTGCATTCTTCTCATTCCAGGCTTTCTACGATTACTTCCAACCCACCCCCACCACTCCGGTTCCCACACAACCTTCCCTACCCCGCCCCCGCCCCTGCCCCCGCACCCACAAGACCTTCCCTTTGCTGCCCAGGAGCCCCTGTGCATATCTCTGGGAGCCCAGAGGGCAGGAACTTCTCTAGGGCCGCTGCCTGATAGAGGACTGCGGGATGCATGAGTACAATGCCAACCTCAACACCAGCTCCCTTGACATCCTTGCTGAGATCCATCCGCCTGTCTCTTGAGACCCTTACCAGGGTGTTGGTTCGTCCAACTTCTTGATAGTTTATCGAGAGCCTGTCTCCCCTAGGATTAGGGTCTCTGAGAACAGAGTGTTTCAATGGTATATACAGTTGACACATAATAAACATAACCAAATGAGAGGAAGGAGGAGAGAGGGGGAATAAGGAAGGAAAGAAAAGGTGCATTTGGGGGTTTGCTAAATTCACCCCAGAAACACAGAGAGCCCACCCTGTGCCATCTTGATTTCTGCTGTTGAGGATGCCCTTCCTGTCTGCTGCAGGAGACCCTCCATGGCTCTTTCCCCCTGCAACCTCCCCCAGAGGCCTCCCTAGTCACCTGAGAGTGAGGGCATTCCCTAGACAGGCTTAGGACCAGAAACCTCAGTCCCAACATGTGGGCCCATGGGCTGTGGGCAATCTGAGAGCTCAGGGAAATGTATTCAGAGGGGCCAAGGCCGGCTGTCCCTCCCTAGACATGCTCCCTCTGGCTCAGCTGGGACCAGTGCCAAGAAGCAAGCTGTCTCCCAGCCTATCACTGGTGGGTGGCTGCCCAAAGACCCTGCTCACCTGTGACAATGGTTCTCCTCACCTTGCTCCTCTCATGACTGTTTCCAGGCCATACTCTTTCATAAGGAAACCCTCACAGATACCCTCACCCAGACCTAGTGTGCTACACAAGAGGGACCCCGGAAGTCAGACTGGGCCCCTTCCTGTCCACCCTATCCCTCACCCGACTACCTCACCGCAAGCTCCAGAGGAAGAGAAACACACTCAGCCTCTCAGCTCTTCCCAAGAGCCCAGCGCAAGCCCTATTCATGCAGGTGGAAGGGGCCGGTTGATGAGGAAACCAAGCAACCATGGGGGAACCTTAAGATCAGTCTTCTGGGGCCTCTCTTGGCTTCTCCATGCACCATCAGCCCCCATTTGGGAATGTAACCAAACCAACAAGCCCCTGGGCCCTAGGTTTCCCTTACAACCCTCACCACTAGCCCAGCCAAAGTCATGAGACCCAGCCCAGGTACCACAGGAAGTGGGACTGCAGACACCACATCCCTTCTCCATCCTCCAGGCACACTTGGATGGAGCCCCAGGGGTATGTGACATGGCTCTGAAGCTGTGTTGGGGCCACTCATTCGAGGGAGTCCATGTGTGATTGGAGGAGATGAAAGTTCCTCAGAGCAATTGGGCTCTTTTTATCTTTCTTTTATTTTTTTAACAAAGCAGTACAAATATGTTTTAAAAGTCAAATGCTATTCCAAAGCCAGTCATTAACCAGTGGTACCCTATGCCTTGACTGGGGTGGGACTACTACACAGGTGTACACATTGTCCTCAAATGCTGGATCCTTCCCTCCCTGCTCTTACTGCATAAGGAGGCATCAAATGTGAAAGCTCCATGTGCAAGGACAGAGCTGGCAGCTTGATGACCTTCCTGGGGGTCCCCCACTATTTGGAGTCCCCTCCATCCTCAAGGTCCTGAAGAGTAAAGTCTTTTCTCTTGGTTATTCAGTTTTTTCCAGAAGAATCTGCCAATTTCCTAACTAGGGGATGAAATCTGGTCACTGGGATTCTGGGCCCAGGATGGAGAAAGTGGCTTGGCTCTCACCATCTCTACAGGCGTCCACTTGATTTCTATCTTGCCGATGTCTCTGTATCCCTACTCTCTGCTGTCCCCGCTGCCCGAAGCCCACAGCTCCCCCAGTTCACTTCTGCAGAGGATGCACATTCCTGCACTGCCTGGGAAGCAGAAGGGATCTGGCATTTCCAGACTTGGAGGAGATTCTGCCGCATTCAACCTCCAGCGAGCCCTTGTGTCTCTAATTCTGGCTTTCTGGCCTTCTTCAGCTTGTTGTCTTCCTCCCCCTTCAGATTTATTCTGCTAGATTATTGACCCTCCTTCGTCTGTACTGTCTTTTGAAAATATTTTTGGTATTCTCATCTCTTTCCTCTTCTGTTCTCATGCCCTTGTGGACCTACATCATGGTTCAGGAAGGAAGGGAGATAGCTATGACCTCAACCATACTTTCTAGCTAGAGGGCTCTGATCCATTTTCTAAGTTGTTATATTGCTTTGAAGTTTCTTAACTTCTCTGGGCATGAGTAACCACCTTTGAAAGCCAAGAATGATAACTTTTGGCAACTTCAAGATCGCAGACTGCTCGACGATCCAAGTGCCTGGGTGTGTGGTATAGCCAGGATTCAGCTCTGTCTTTGGAACAGCAACTTTTCACTCATCATGGAACAAGGCTTAGGAAATGGCAGCATGGGGTGAAGTTGCTGCACTAATGTTTGATGATGATGCTGAAAGGAGGCCCTAAAAAGAGGGAAGGAAAGCATGCACACTCTGCCCCAGCACTAGGTGAGTCACTTCCCTCCTATAGCCTCAGCTTCTACATCCTTCTGTTAAGAAGAAACCCTATATGCGGGCTGTAAGGACCAAGAGAGTCTTCTCGATGATGAATGGAGAATGGTGAGTGGAAGTGGATGACAGATGGTGAGTGGAAGTGAATGGAGGTAAATGGAGGTGGATGGTGGTAGATGGGAAATGGAGGTAAATAAAAGTGAGTGGAGGTGGGGAGACTGGGTGGCTCCGTCGTTAAGTCTCTGCCTTCAGCTCAGGTCATCATCTCGGGGTCCTGGGTTCGAGCCCCGCACCAGGATCCCTGCTCAGCCGGAAGCCTGCTTCTCCCTCTCCCACTCCCCCTGCTTGTGCTCCCTCTCTCGCTGTCTCTCTCTCTGTGTCAAATAAATAAATCTTAAAAAAAAAATTGAGTGGAGGTGGATGGTGGTAGATGGTGAGTGGAGGTGAATGATGTGTATTGAATGGAGGTGGATGGTGGGCAGGAAAGGAGGTGGGTGGAGAATGGAGGGGAGTGGTAGATAATGAATGGAGTCTGGGAAGCTCTTTCCCATCTCTGAGCAAATGGAAGACTTTTTCACATTCCTATAATTTTCATATCTACTTTCAAAAAATTTTTTTCTCCAATCCGTTGGAAAGAGTAGGGATTTAAGGTTGGCTCTCAGAGGGCCTGATAGGAAGGAGCAGAAAGACGACAGCATCCCACTACTGGAAGACAAGTTCCAAAATAACTAATCCCCAGAACTTAGGTCTAACCCCTAAATTTAGGTCCTAGGGACATATCTGGTTGTTACCTTCCAGAATATAAAGAGAGTAGGTGGCTCCCAGAGTGAGGTCCTTAAAAGCCTCAACACCATCCAGGATCTTGTGAAAAAAAGCAGATTTTAGGTCCCACCCCAAATCTACTAAATCTGGACTTCCAGAAGTGGGGTCCATTGATCTAGGGAGCCCTCCAGGACATTGCAATGCCCACCCAAGTTCAGAACCACTGATCTCTAACACTCACACAAATCGTAGAGATCTTGTCAAAATGCAGGTTCTGAGGCCTAAGGCCCTGTGCTTCTCACACGCTCCCAGGTGATGCCGATGCTGGTGGCCCAAGGACTTCACTCTGACTCGGAAGGCTCTCAAAAATATAATCTGAGCCATGGATTGAATTATAGATTTTTTGGTAGCCACATTTTTAAAAAGTAAAAGGACAGGATGCCTGGGTGGCTCCCTCATTAAGCGTCAGCCTTTGGCTTAAGTCAGGACCCCAGGGTCCTGGGATTAAGCTTTGCCTCAAGCTTCCTGCTCACCGGAGAGCCTGCTTCTCCCTCTTCTTCTGCTGCTCCTCTTTCCCCTTCTGTTTATGATCTGTCTCTCTCTCAAAAAAAATAAATGAAATCTTTGAAAGAAAGGAAGAAAGAGAGAAAGAAAACTCAACACTAGAAGTGGTTTATGAGGCCAAGAAGAAATCATATTGAAAATTAGAAATTATAACCAAGTAATGATGACACACAAGCTTAGAAACTATCAGATCCACCAAAGAAGTATTTAAAGGGAAATTTGTGGGGGGAGGAGTCAAGATGGCGGAGAAGTAGCAGGCTGAGACTACTTCGGGTAGCGGGAGATCAGCTAAATAGCTTATCTAAAGATTGCAAACACCTACAAATCCAACGGGAGATTGAAGAGAAGAAGAACAGCAATTCCAGAAACAGAAAATCAACCACTTTCTGCAAGGTAGGACTGGCGGAAAAGTGAATCCAAAGCGACGGGAAGATCGACCGCGGGGGGAGGGGCCGGCTCCCGGCGAGCGGCGGAGCAACGGAGCAAAATCAGGACTTTTAAAAGTCTGTTCCGCTGAGGGACATCGCTCCAGAGGCTTAACTGGGGTGAAGCCCAGGCGGGGTAAGCGAGGCCTCAGGTCCCGCAGGGTCGCAGAAGGATCGGGGGTGTCTGAGTGTCGCAGAGCTTACCGGTATTAGAACGGGGAAGCCGGCTACAGAGACAGAGCCGAGGAGTGACTCTCAGCTCGGGGTTGCCTTGAACCGGTCACAGGCTCGGTCAGCTCGGAGCGCGGCCGGAGGCCAGGGTGACGGGAGTCATTCGGCGCTGTTCTCTGAGGGCGCACTGAGGAGTGGGGCCCCGGGCTCTCGGCTCCTCCGGGCCGGAGACCGGGAGGCCGCCATCTTTATTCCCATCCTCCGGACTCTACGGAAAGCGCTCAGGGAACAAAAGCTCCTGAAAGCGAACCCGAGCGGATGATTCAGCGCGGCCCCGGGTAAGGGCGGCGCAACTCCGCCTGGGGCAAAGACGCTTGAGAATCACTACAACGGGCCCCTCCCCCAGAAGATCTACGGGAAACCCAGCCAGGACCAAGTTCACCTACCAAGGAGAACGGCGGAATTCCAGAGGAGAAGAAAGCAAAGCACGGAACTCATGGCTTTCTCCCCATGATTTTTTAGCCTTGCAGTTAATTTAATTTTTTTTTCTTTTTCAATTTTTTTTTTCTTTTTCTCTTCTTCTGCTAAATTTTTTTTAACTTTTACCGTTTTCTTTTTTTAACGTTTTTTAAATAGTTTATCTAATATATATATATTTTTTTTCCTCTTTTTATATTTTTTCTTTATCGGCTTTCTTTTTTTTAATAGTTTTTTTTTTCTTTCTTTCTGAACCCCTTTTTATCCCCTTTCTCCCCCCTCACAATTCAGGATCTCTTCTGATTGGCTAAAGCATATTTTCCTGGGGTTGTTGCCACCCTTTTAGTATTTTACTTGCTCCTTCATAAACTCTTATCTGGACAAAATGACAAGGCGGAAAAATTCACAACAAAAAAAAGAACAAGAGGCAATACCAAAGGCTAGGGACCTAATCAATACAGACATTGGTAATATGTCAGATATAGAGTTCAGAATGATGATTCTCAAGGTTCTAGCCGGGCTTGAAAAAGGCATGGAAGATATTAAAGCAACCCTCTCGGGAGATATAAAAGCCCTTTCTGGAGAAATAAAAGAACTAAAATCTAACCAAGTTGAAATCAAAAAAGCTATTAATGAGGTGCAATCAAAAATGGAGGCTCTCACTGCTAGGATAAATGAGGCAGAAGAAAGAATTAGCGATATAGAAGACCAAATGACAGAGAATAAAGAAGCTGAGCAAAAGACGGACAAACAGCTACTGGACCACGAGGGGAGAATTCGAGAGATAAGTGACACCATAAGACGAAACAACATTAGAATAATTGGGATTCCAGAAGAAGAGGAAACAGAGAGGGGAGCAGAAGGTATATTGGAGAGAATTATTGGAGAGAATTTCCCCAATATGGCAAAGGGAACAAGCATCAAAATCCAGGAGGTTCAGAGAACCCCCCTCAAAATCAATAAGAATAGGTCTACACCCCGTCACCTAATAGTAAAATTGACAAGTCTTAGTGACAAAGAAAAGATCCTGAAAGCAGCCCGGGAAAAGAAGTCTGTAACGTACAATGGTAAAAATATTAGATTGGCAGCAGACTTATCTACAGAGACCTGGCAGGCCAGAAAGAGCTGGCATGATATATTCAGAGTACTAAATGAGAAAAACATGCAGCCAAGAATACTATATCCAGCTAAGCTATCATTGAAAATAGAAGGAGAGATTAAAAGCTTCCAGGACAAACAAAAACTGAAAGAACTTGCAAATACCAAACCAGCTCTACAGGAAATATTGAAAGGGGTCCTCTAAGCAAAGAGAGACCCTCAAAGTAGTAGATCAGAAAGAAACAGAGACAATATACAATAACAGTCACCTTACAGGCAATACAATGGCACTAAATTCATATCTCTCAATACTTACCCTGAATGTTAATGGGCTAAATGCCCCAATCAAAAGACACAGGGTATCAGAATGGATCAAAAAACAAAAACCATCTATATGTTGCCTACAAGAAACTCATCTTACACCCGAAGACACCTCCAGGTTTAAAGTGAGGGGGTGGAAAAGAATTTACCATGCTAATGGACATCAGAAGAAAGCAGGAGTGGCAATCCTTATATCAGATCAATTAGATTTTAAGCCAAAGACTATAATAAGAGATGAGGAAGGACACTATATCATACTCAAAGGAACTGTCCAACAAGAAGATCTAACAATTTTAAATATCTATGCCCCTAACGTGGGAGCAGCCAACTATATAAACCAATTAATAACAAAATCAAAGAAACACATCGACAAGAATACAATAATAGTAGGGGATTTTAACACTCCCCTCACTGAAATGGACAGATCATCCAAGCAAAAGATCAACAAGGAAATCAAGGCCTTAAATGACACACTGGACCAGATGGACATCACAGATATATTCAGAACATTTCATCCCAAAGCAACAGAATACACATTCTTCTCTAGTGCACATGGAACGTTCTCCAGAATAGATCACATTCTTGGTCCTAAATCAAGTCTCAACCGGTATCAAAAGATTGGAATCATTCCCTGCATATTTTCAGACCACAATGCTCTAAAGCTAGAACTCAATAACAAGAGGAAATTTGGAAAGAACCCAAATACATGGAGACTAAACAGCATCCTTCTAAAGAATGAATGGGTCAACCAGGAAATCAAAGAAGAATTGAAAAAATTTATGGAAACAAATGATAATGAAAACACAACAGTTCAGAATCTGTGGGACACAACAAAGGCAGTCCTGAGAGGAAAATATATAGCGGTACAAGCCTTTCTCAAGAAACAAGAAAGGTCTCAGGTACACAACCTAACCCTACACCTAAAGGAGCTGGAGAAAGAACAAGAAAGAAACCCTAAACCCAGCAGGAGAAGAGAAATCATAAAGATCAGAGCAGAAATCAATGAAATAGAAACCAAAAAAACAATAGAACAAATCAACGAAACTAGGAGCTGGTTCTTTGAAAGAATTAATAAGATTGATAAACCCCTGGCCAGACTTATCAAAAAGAAAAGAGAGAGGACCCAAATAAATAAAATCATGAATGAAAGAGGAGAGATCACAACGAACACCAAAGAAATACAGACAATTATAAGAACATACTATGAGCAACTCTACGCCAACAAATTTGACAATCTGGAAGAAATGGATGCATTCCTAGAGACATATAAACTACCACAACTGAACCAGGAAGAAATAGAAAGCCTGAACAGACCCAAAACCAGTAAGGAGATTGAAACAGTCATCAAAAATCTCCAAACAAACAAAAGCCCAGGGCCAGACGGCTTCCCGGGGGAATTCTACCAAACATTTAAAGAAGAACTAATTCCTATTCTCCTGAAACTGTTCCAAAAAATAGCAATAGAAGGAAAACTTCCAAACTCATTTTATGAGGCCAGCCTCACCTTGATCCCAAAACCAGACAAGGATCCCAACAAAAAAGAGAACTACAGACCAATATCCTTGATGAACACAGATGCGAAAATTCTCGCCAAAATACTAGCCAATAGGATTCAACAGTACATTAAAAGGATTATTCACCACGACCAAGTGGGATTTATTCCAGGGCTGCAAGGTTGGTTCAACATCCGCAAATCAATCAATGTGATACAACACATTAATAAAAGAAAGAACAAGAACCATATGATACTCTCCATAGATGCTGAAAAAGCATTTGACAAAGTACAGCATCCCTTCCTGATCAAAACTCTTCAAAGTGTAGGGATAGAGGGCACATACCTCAATATTATCAAAGCCATCTATGAAAAACCCACCGCAAATATCATTCTCAATGGAGAAAAACTGAAAGCTTTTCCGCTAAGGTCAGGAACACGGCAGGGATGTCCGTTATCACCACTGCTATTCAACATAGTACTAGAAGTCCTAGCCTCAGCAATCAGACAACAAAAGGAAATTAAAGGCATCCAAATCGGCAAAGAAGAAGTCAAACTATCACTCTTCGCAGATGATATGATACTCTATGTGGAAAACCCAAAAGACTCCACTCCAAAACTGCTAGAACTTGTACAGGAATTCAGTAAAGTGTCAGGATATAAAATCAATGCACAGAAATCAGTTGCATTTCTCTACACCAACAACAAGACAGAAGAAAGAGAAATTAAGGAGTCCATCCCATTTACAATTGCACCCAAAACTATAAGATACCTAGGAATAAACCTAACCAAAGAGACTAAGAATCTATACTCAGAAAACTATAAAGTACTCATGAAAGAAATTGAGGAAGACACAAAGAAATGGAAAAATGTTCCATGCTCCTGGATTGGAAGAATAAATATTGTGAAAATGTCTATGCTACCTAAAGCAATCTACACATTTAATGCAATTCCTCTCAAAGTACCATCCATTTTTTTCAAAGAAATGGAACAAATAATCCTAAAATTTATATGGAACCAGAAAAGACCTCGAATAGCCAAAGGAATATTGAAAAAGAAAGCCAAAGTTGGTGGCATCACAATTCCGGACTTCAAGCTCTATTACAAAGCTGTCATCATCAAGACAGCATGGTACTGGCACAAAAACAGACACATAGATCAATGGAACAGAATAGAGAGCCCAGAAATGGACCCTCAACTCTATGGTCAACTCATCTTCGACAAAGCAGGAAAGAATGTCCAATGGAACAAAGACAGCCTCTTCAATAAATGGTGTTGGGAAAATTGGACAGCCACATGCAGAAAAATGAAATTGGATCATTTCCTTACACCACACACGAAAATAGACTCAAAATGGATGAAGGATCTCAATGTGAGAAAGGAATCCATCAAAATCCTCGAGGAGAACACAGGCAGCAACCTCTTCGATGTCAGCCGCAGCAACATCTTCCTAGGAACATCACCAAAGGCAAGGGAAGCAAGGGCAAAAATGAACTATTGGGATTTTATCAAGATCAAAAGCTTTTGCACAGCAAAGGAAACAGTGAACAAAACCAAAAGACAACTGACAGAATGGGAGAAGATATTTGCAAATGACATATCAGATAAAGGGCTAGTGTCCAAAATCTATAAAGAACTTAGCAAACTCAACACCCAAAGAACAAATAATCCAATCAAGAAATGGGCAGAGGACATGAACAGACATTTCTGCAAAGAAGACATCCAGATGGCCAACAGACACATGAAAAAGTGCTCCATATCACTCGGCATCAGGGAAATACAAATCAAAA
Source organism: Lutra lutra (assembly GCF_902655055.1). Taxonomy (NCBI): domain Eukaryota; kingdom Metazoa; phylum Chordata; class Mammalia; order Carnivora; family Mustelidae; genus Lutra; species Lutra lutra. Next base: position 48,579,619 of record NC_062291.1, read on the forward strand.
CCACCATGAGATATCACCTCACACCAGTCAGAATGGCTAAAATTAACAAGTCAGGAAATGACAGATGCTGGCGAGGATGCGGAGAAAGGGGAACCCTCCTACACTGTTGGTGGGAATGCAAGCTGGTGCAACCACTCTGGAAAACAGCATGGAGGTTCCTCAAAATGTTGAAAATAGAACTACCCTATGACCCTGCAATTGCACTGCTGGGTATTTACCCTAAAGATACAAACGTAGTGATCCGAAGGGGCACATGCACCCGAATGTTTATAGCAGCAATGTCTACAATAGCCAAACTATGGAAAGAACCTAGATGTCCATCAACAGACGAATGGATAAAGAAGATGTGGTATATATACACAATGGAATACTATGCAGCCATCAAAAGAAATGAAATCTTGCCATTTGCGACGACGTGGATGGAACTAGAGGGTATCATGCTTAGCGAAATAAGTCAATCGGAGAAAGACAACTATCATATGATCTCCCTGATATGAGGGAGAGGAGATGCAACATGGGGGGTCGAGGGGGTAGGAGAAGAGTAAATGAAACAAGATGGGATTGGGAGGGAGACAAACCATAAGTGACTCTTAATCTCACAAAACAAACTGAGGGTTGATGGGGGGAGGGGGTTGGGAGAGGGGGTGGGGTTATGGATATCGGGGAGGGTATGTGCTATGGTGAGTGTTGTGAAGTGTGTAAACCTGGCGATTCGCAGACCTGTACCCCTGGGGATAAAAATATATGTTTATAAAGCTGCAAAAAAAAAAAAAAAGAAAGAAAGGATGAATCCCCAAGTTTTGTAGCAACATGGACGGGACTGGAAGAGATTATGCTGAGTGAAATAAGTCAAGCAGAGAGAGTGAATTATCATATGGTTTCACTTATTTGTGGAGCATAACAAATAGCATGGAGGACAAAGGGAGATGGAGAGGAGAAGGGAGTTGAGGGAAATTGGAAGGGGAGGTGAACCATGAGAGACTATGGACTCTGAAAAACGATCTGAGAATTTTGAAGGGGTGGGGGGTGGGAGGTTGGGGGCACCAGGTGGTGGGTATTGTAGAGGGCACGGATTGCATGGAGCACTGGGTGTGGTGCAAAAATAATGAATACTGTTATGCTGAAAAAAATAAAAATTTAAAAAAAAAAAAGTTAAAGGGAAATTTGTAATTTTAAATGCATGTATTAAAATACAAGGAAGATTGAAGGATAATGAAACAAGAACCCAGCTCCAGACATTATTAAAAGAATAACAGGCTAAAACTCCAAAACCATAGAGGGAAGAAAATGATTTTTAAAAACATGTTCATTTGGAGAAATAAGTAAAATTGAACCTCTACCTCACACTGTACATAAAAATGAATTCCAGGTGGATTAAGTACTTAAATGGTGAAGTGAAATTTTTAGTAGAAAATATAAGTAAACATCTTTCTGAATTTACAGTAGGAAAAGATTTTTTTAAATAGGAGACAGCAAGTACTGGCATTAAAATTATGATAAATTTGACCGTATCAAACTAAGAATTTATGTTCAATTAACACCTTAAAGAAAGAGCAAAGACAAGTTAAACACTGGGAGAGCATATTTGCAACATGGAAAACCTACACCAGATTAGTATCAAGAACCCCTACAGATCAATGAGCAGGACAAACAACCCCATAAAAATGAACAGGAAAAAATGAAGAAGGAAACAGATATTGAAAAATGTACAATAGCATTTGTGAATCAATGATCAAGGGAAAAGCAAATTAAGATTAGGAGGAGAACGGTGCCTGGCTGGCTCAGTCCAAAAGACATGTGACTCTTGATCTCAGGGTTGTGAGTTTGAGCTTCATGTGGGATGTAGAGATTATGTCATAAAACTTAAAAAGAAAGATTAGGGGGAGATTTTACTCATTTGATCCACAAAAACTATGAAGTCAATAGCATCAGCTGTTGAAAAGAATATGAATCAACAGGATTTGTTATCATTTTCTTGAAAGGGTGATTTTTGGAACAACGGGTATAATTGTATTCCTGGTTATGTCCAGTAAAATATGTCCCAGAGATGGTCTTACTCATGGAATACCAGGGAGCATATATCAGAATGTTGATAACGCAAAAACATGGAAAGAACCGAATGCTTTTCAAGAAGTGAATAAATAGATAACTTACAGAATATCCACCAAATGGCGTATCATACAATGGTGAAAATGGAAGAAGTAGAGCTACATGCAGCAACACGTATGAGACGCAGCAGCGTGATACTGACTTTACAAAACAAGTCCTGGGGGCACCTGGGTGGCTCAGTCGTTTAAGCATCCAACTCTTGATTTTGGCTCAGGTCATGATCTCAGGGTCGGAGATTGAGCCCCATGTTGGGCTCCACACTGAGTGTGAAACCTACTTAAGATTCTCTCTCCCTCCCCCTCTGCCCCTTCCCCCCACCCCCACCACTTGTTCACACTCTCTCTCTAAACAGACAGACAGACAGCTCTCGGAATATCATGTAGTACAGAATGCCCTTTATTATATTAAGAATACTGAAAAATAAACAATGTACGTTCAGAAATACCCACAAATACAGAAGCAAGGAAATGAAAAGCACAAGATTCAGAATAGTGATAGTTGGAGGAGAAAGCTGAGAGAAGGGGGAGGAATGAATGGGTAGATGTGAATGGTTGTGGTTGTCCTTTCTCTCACGTTGAGCAGTGGGCTCCCACATGGTTATTACATACACAAGCCAATAAAACAGGCCTTGACAGCATAATGATGAGAATCCTGAGCTAAGAATTCTCGCTTATCCCATTCTGAGCACCTGAGGTCTGTTAGAAAGTTAATAACATAGTAATCAAAGAAATAATAGAGAGAATGACAAAACCTAAAAGCTGGTTATTCGAAGAGACTCATAAAAGAGACAAACCTCCAGCATGATAGTGAGAGAAAAGAAGGAAAAAACACAAAAACAATCTTGGAAACATAAAGGAAAAAAATTACAGACACAGTCAAAATTAAAATAACTATCTGAAAATAAGTAAGTTTATGCCAATAAATTAGAAAACCTGGATAAAATGAAGCATTTTCTACAGAAATATAAGGAAAGTCATATTCCAGATTCATTTGTGAACACATAGTATAAAAATAATACTAAAGGAATGAAAACGCAGAATAGATTCATATCTATTTCTTTAAGTAGAATCAGTAGTTAAAACTCCTCCATAAATACAGATACACGCAGTGAAACAGGTGGGTTCTTCCGAAATTTCTAGGCACAGATAACTTTATGCAAATTTCTCCAAAATGCTGGGAGAGCAGGAAAACTCTCCTAACTCAACATATGTTCTAAACAATGATAGTATACAAGAGGGGCGCCTGAGGGGCTCAGTCAGTTAAGTGTCTTCCTTCGTCTCAGGTCATGATCCCAGGGTCCTGGGATCCAGCCCCGTGCGTTGGGCTCCCTGCTCAGTGGGGAGACTGTTTCTCCCTCTTGCTGCTGCTCTATCTGCTTGTGCTTTCTCTTTCTCTGTCTGTCAAATAAATAAATAAAATCTTCAAAAAGAAAAAGAACAGTACGCAAAAGGAAAATCATACTCCAGATTCATTATGAACACAGATGCAACTACCCTTGATAAAGCAGAGGCAAATGGAATCTAACAGTATATTCAAAAATAGTAGGAAAGTAGGATTCATCACATGAAAAGATCAAAGAAAGAAATAAAATCATCACCTCAATAGATGAAGAAAGAGCATTTGATAACAATTAACACCATTTGTGATTATGATTCTTAGTAAAATCAGTGAAGGAAATTTCCTTAGTCTGATAAAGGCCAGCTATCAGAACCTAAAGCAAAAACCATACATAATATTATTACCTTTTAAACAAGGATTAAGAATTTTCTGCTAAGGAGAAAGTAAGAGAACTTAATGGATAGAACTAATAGGTCTATGTTCATCATCACTAGCCATCAGGGAGATTCAAATCAAAACCACATTGAGATACCACCTTACACCAGTTAGAATGGCCAAAATTAACAAGACAGTAAACAACGTGTGTTGGAGAGGATGTGGAGAAAGGGGAACCTTCTTACACTGTTCTTGGGAATGCAAGTTGGTACAGCCACTTTGGAAAACAATGTGGAGATTTCTTAAGAAATTAAAAATAGAGCTTCCCCATGACCCTGCAATTGCACTAGTGGGTATTTAGCCCAAAGATACAGATGTAGTGAAAAGAAGGGCCATCTGTACCCCAATGTTCACAGCAGCAAGGGCCACAGTCGGCAAACTGTGGAAAGAACCAAGATGCCCTTCAAAGGACGAATGGATAAGGAAGATGTGGTCCATATACACTTTGGGGTATTATGCTTCCATCAGAAAGGATGAATACCCAACTTTGTATCAACATGAACGGGACTGGAAGAGATTGTGCTGAATAAAATAAGTCAAGCAGAGAGAGTCGATTATCATATGGTTTCGCTTATTTGTAGAGCATAACAAATAACACGGAGAACATGGGGAGATGGAGAGGAGAAGTGAGTTGGGGGAAATTGGAGGGGAAGAAGAACCATGAGAGACTGTGGACTCTGAAAAACAATCTGAGGGTTTTAAAGGGGCGGGGGGTGGGAGGTTGGGGGAGCCTGGAGGTGGGTATTAAGGAGGGCACGTATTGCATGGAACACTGGGTGTGGTACATAAACAATGAATTCTGGAACACTGAAAAGAAATTTAAAAAAAAAAAATAAAAATTAAAAAAAAAAAAGAACTAATAGGTCTAATCAGAGGATTTAATCACCTGACAAATACATTAACAGGTAACAAGAAAATGTAAATTGTTAAAAGGTATGAATCCCAATAGCAACAAAATCTGTAGATATCTTTAACTAAATCTAACAAAAGATGTGTATGAATTTTTATTGTTAAAACTATAAAACTTCATAGTAGGATATAAAGGACCTACAAAAATGGAGTTTGAATAGACTATTCAAATAATAAATATAGCACTTCTCCCTAAAATAATCTATGAATTCCATGCAATTCTAATTTAAAAACAAACAAGATTTTTCATAGAACCTGAAAAGCTGATCTTAAAGTTCCAATGAGGAAAAAAAGAGAGAACAAGCCTGTTCTTAAGACTGAGATGATAGGGGCGCCTGGGTGGCTCAGTTGGTTGAGCGACTGCCTTCGGCTCAGGTCATGATCCCGGACTTCCAGGACCGAGTCCCGCATCGGTCTCCCAGCTCCTTGGGGAGTCTGCTTCTCCCTCTGACCTTCTCCTCTCTCATGCTCTCTCTCACTCATTCGCTCTCAAATAAAAAAAAAAAAATCTTAAAAAAAAAAAAGGCTGAGATGATAGACTCTCCACTTCACATGTCAAATCTTGCCATAATGCTACAGAAATTGAAACAATATGATAAATATACATGTCATATATATAAAATCATATACACACACATTGCGTGTGTGTGTATGTGTGTGTGCAAAACCTGTTGTCTGACAGAGGTAAAATTGTAAGTCAGAGAAGAAATAAATAAATAGTGCTGGGTCAATCAGCTATCTATATGGGAAAAGATAAAATTAGATTCCTAGTTCACATCCTCCACAAAAACAGATTCCTCACAGACTGAAAACATGAATATGAAAAATAAAACTTTAAAGGAAAATACAGATGATCTTTATGAGACTGGGGAGAGGGAATGATTTCATAAACAGCACAATATGCTCAAACCATAAATAAAGAGACTGAGGGCTAAAAACTTCTCTGATAAGAGATAAGTTATACAAAGTAAAAACACAAGCTACTCAGAGGCAACTTTTGCAACATACAGATAAAAGACTGATATCTAGACTGTGTAAGTCATGAAATCAGTAAAAAAAAAAAAATTGTGGGGGAGGGTAATAGAAATAAGCAAATGATACAAGCAGGCAATTCACAGAAAATGAACATGATGAACAGCCTTTTGAGCAAATAAAAAAATGTTCAACTTTTCTAGTAATAGGAGAAATGAAAATAAAACAATGAGATACAATTTCACTACCCATTTAAAAGACATTTTAAATATGTATTACACTTAACAAGTTGAATTCAATGAACATAGGTAAATATCCACAAACGTAAGGTTTTCACCAACAACCCTCCCACAACAAAATCATTCACAGTAATTCAACTGCTTTTGCATTTGGCAGTAATGCCAGACAAGTGAATTGGCTGATGACTAGCAAAAATGACCCCAAGGCCACATAATCAAGAGTCTTCGCAACAACGAAACCCTGAGCACCCATGTCAGGACAGGAGGTTGGAGCTGGCCCCATGTGATATTATTTGCCTAACTTTCACTTAGGTCTTTGCTACAACAAATGAAATGTATGTCCTTTAAGTTACCAGAGAAGAAGAGATCAGAACAGATATTAGTTATCACCATTCTGTAACGATGAAATGAAGATATTTCCTGACTGTATAATTAAAAGGAAAAAAGTCTTTAAAAAGAATATTAATCATTTCTATGTATTCATCATAAAGCTCTATTTCTGAATTTAAAACATTATTTGGGGGGCGCCTGGGTGGCTCAGTTGGTTAAGCATCTCAGGTCATGATCCCAGGGTCCCAGGATTGAGTCCACATCAGGCTACCTGCTCAGTAGGGAACCTGCTTCTCCCTCTTCTCTGCCCCTCCCCCCACTTGTGCTCACTCTCTCTCTCTCTTAAATAAATAAAATCTTTGGGAAAAAAAAAACATTACTTGGTATTTGCTTAAGAATCACATTTAGATAATATGGCGTTTGACATATTAAAGTTCTACTGGAAAAACAAGACATCTTTTAATGTTTTAATATCAAAGTAAAAACAAATAAATACTTTTTTGACTGTATAAAGGTTCTCAAAATCTAACAAGTATTGGTAAGGGTGTAGCTCTCATAAACTGTTGGCAGGAAAGTAAATCAGTATGTTTACAGAGAGCAATTTGTTAGTTCTTAAGGTAAGCTGAAAATGCAACCCCACAGCCAGACACCTGTCAGAGAGAAGCCCTTGCCTTGTGCGCAAAGAATCTGGAACAGAGCTATTCACAATATTATTCCTAATAATAGCAAAAATGTCTATCTGTAAGGAATTCGATCACAATAGATATTACACAGCAGTAAAAATGAACAACCAAAATACTACATTATACGTTAATTAAAAAAAGATATTGTGGTGTAAAAATTTTTAAAAAATGAACAACCAAGAGCAATGCATTACCAACAAGGAACGTATCTCAAGAGCATACGGTATGTTAAAAAGTAAGTTGCAAAAAATATGCACAGAATGACACTATTCTGTTTAATTTTTTTTTTCTAAAAATTACTCTATTTAGTGTATGGCTAGGTATAGAGTCAACGAATAAAATGCCTAGAATAACATATGTCAACTTTAGAAGATCAACGTATGTCAACATTAGGTAGCTAGTTACCTCAGGGAGAGGAAGCGAAAAGGAATGGAGATGGTTGGTTCATTTTGTCACTATTATTTCTTTAAGAAAAAAGATCAGAAAAAAAATTTGCATAACCTTCATATTTTGAAAGCTGGTCAAAATATCATTTAATTCTGCTTTCATGAAAGAGCATAACTTAAAAGGCACTTCATTGAAAACTAGTAACTTAGAAATAGGAGAAAGGCAGGGGACAAAGGCACCTTACAAATGAAGATTTATCCTCAGGAATGAGAAACTTGAGGGTGGAGGACTGAAATGGCTGAAGAAAGAGGTGAGCAGTAAGGCGGGGAGTTATAGGCCTGGAGAGACGGGAAGCAGTTAGAAACCTTATTAAAATATTACCTTCCTGCCTTGATATCTCAGGGTGTTTGAGGTTCCAAGAGGTTGTTATTAAAAGAAGGAGGGCACCTCTTTTTTAATGCAAATTAAAATTATTCTGAAATGTAACTACTATAGAAGGAGGGCTAATGAAAAAGAATTTTAAACCCACTTTGTCCTCTTAAAGGCAGAACAGTTGTTTACATCTTTCCCTGTTCCTTTGTATCTTTACAAGATACAAACTCATTTTACACAGTGTACAATTCTGCATCCTGGTTTCTTAACAGTAAAATGTGTTGTCCCACGGAGGGTGCAGCGCGGGGGTGATGGGGGGAGGGGGCGGTGCTCTGTGTGCTGCTGGCGCCTCGCCGGGCTTGCATTTTCCACCCCTGGATGCCCCAGAGCTGATTCCCTCCCACAGCACCAGCAGCCTGTCCAACCCTAGTGCAGCTTTACAAAGCTGTTTTCCCAGTTTCGTTGGTTTAAAACTGGAGCTTTGGTTATTTTGATTACTGGTTATGAGCCACTAAAAACCAAAAGGAGATGAGACGGGACCGTGAGAGAATGAGGAAGGAACAGGTGAAGAGAGGGAGAGCTGGTGCTTCAAATTTAAAGTAAAACTTCATCTTGTGAGATAAGCCAGGAAAGGCTCCCAGGAGCCAGGGAAACCTGGGGCACCTAGGTCCCTTTCAGGGAGATCTTCTCCCACTTCAGGGTGTTAAGGACTCCTGCCCTAGAAGCATCCCCCTCTGGCCCGGAGAGGGGGAAGAGGGGGTACGCGGATTAAGTAAATAGCAACAGTTGCAAATGTACAACTGCCTTCCCCCGACCCCTTGCCACCCTCCCCCCGCCTCCCAGGCGGAAGAGTTAAACTCTAGTTTTCCTAGTTTGCATCACTGTGGTCTAGGTTACCGGGAACTATGGACTATACCCCTCTCCAGGCCTCCTCCCTCTGCCTGCCCGGTGGGAGTCCCCATGCTGAGCAGGAGTGGCCTGGTCTACCCTGATTGCTGAGAAAAACAAAAAGAAAGCACATTTGTAGACTTCCTCCTGTAATACCTACAAGGTTGAGGGTACCAAATTCACTGTCCAAAAGAAAACGATAAATGGCGGTGGCCAATAATCAGATAACATAGTTTCTCAAATCACGGTACAGGTTAAAGCGCTGTCCTATCTCCCACTCCAAAGAAGCAGAGGGTTCTAACAAGCAACTTAGCAGTTCTTGAAGGCAACAATACGAATGAGATGCAGTAGTCAGTTGCAGAGATGCATTTGTCTTGACTCGGGGCTATCCAAAGCAATAAACTAAATTTTAGAAGCTGGGGTCTAGCCTCTTCTTCAAATCCGAAATCCACAACACAGGTAAAGGAAATATGCAGAACAAAGGTTATCAGATCTGAAATCTGAATACACAAAAGAGGAAATACGCAAAACATAAGGTTTGGGGCAAAGGGTGTCCAGCACTCTTGCTGGGTTGGTCTTGCTAAGGGACAGGTGGTCACAGAACTACGAAGGATTTCTTCTGTTAAGATGGACTGAGATTACGATGCTGTTACATGCTTCACCTCCAAAATTTCATTTCTATATTTACTGAAAAATATTATCCATTTAATCTCAGACTACTTGCTCAGCAAAATGAAATTTTTATTCTCCTGAAAAAAAAATTCAAAATTATACTCCATTAATTTGAGGATGAAAACATATCCAATCGACTAAGAATATTAGTGATGCTCTTCGCCTGTCGTTCCTTTGTTTGCATTCACTTCATACACTTGTGCCGGTACAGGTATAAAATGTCCCCTTGGTGTGACTGGATCATCAGGAGGTTACCTTCCCGGCCCTCTCTGCATAAATGAAGTTCCCAGAGATTTAACAGCAGAGGACACTGAATGCAAAAGTGAAACTACTTCTAAAAGAACCTTTCCCACTTGGGCAGTAAATTAAGATTCAGATAAAAAATATGTTCTAAAATTACTCTCATGAATTAAGTGTTAATACATTTAGGTTAAAGAAGTTAAATCAGAGTCATTATATGAAGACTGATCAAATGGTAGACTGAGCATAAATGCTTGACACCCCTTCCAGACAAAATATATATACACATATAAAAACAGTCATATATAGTTGTATGATATATATACATAATCAATATCAGTAAGTGTTGGAAGATGAATAAAGGAGGGCCACTGTGAATCAGAAATCATGAAGCATCCCTGAAGGGCAGACCCCAGGGACGAGAAGGCAAGCTTGGATGGAGAGGTGGTGGCTGCCATGGTGGCAGCTGCTGGGTGTCGAGCCCAGAGGCAGCAGGAGGTCATCGTCTTAGGATCAGCCAGAGGTTGGGCCCTCCCTCCCCCACCTTTGTCCAGTCACTGCAGCCATGTGGGCAGGCACTTGGACAGGGCTTTGCCATGCCCTCTGCTAGAAGCAGTGAGGAGAAATGGGGTGTCCTCATGCACCTAAGACTTGCTTTGGAACTCTCTCCCCTACAGCAGAGCCCAGGTCCCTCCCTCTCCAGGCAGGTTCAGATCAACAAGAGCATCTCTGAGCAGAACCACAGAGGAGCTCACACGTATCCATGCAAACGTAACTAAGAATCAATCATCAAAGAGGGAAACCAACACCACAAAAAGGAAATACAGAAACAACCAGCTGCAGCACTGGAGTTCCCAGAAATGAACTGACTAGAGGAAATGAAAGGAGGTATTAAAGGTAATGAACACACCTGTGGGACAAGAAATCCTACCGCATCCCTGACAAAGGAAAAAAGGACGAATGACAAGTCTTAGAGACGAACAATATATTGTGAAATTAGAAGAATCACAGGAAGGCGTAGACAGAGGAACAGAACGGATACTGTTAAAAAATCAGTTCGATGAGCATTCACCCAAAGGCACCAAACCCAGAGCTTTACAAGCATTCTGTCAAAGGTTCACGTAACTCCTATGTGGTACGAACTCGTCTTAGAACAAGGTGAGAAGTGTCCCATCTCATTTTCCAAAAGTAGAATAACCACCCCCCCACATACACAGAGCACATCAAAAAATGAGAGAAAAAAAAATCTATAGACCAAATTCCTTTATGAACCAAAGGGTTAAATCAAAATATTAGCCAGCTGAAACCAGCAATATATTAAAAGCAAAATATTCGTGACCCAATAGGGATCTCCCACCTCCAACCCAGTATTGAGAACATCCCAGGAATGACTGAATGAGTTGACTCAATGAAAACGAGATCTACTTTACTAAACCAATTCAGAACATTAGCAGATTAAAGATTTATCTTTAATCTTTAATTAAAGTTATCATCTTAGTAAATGCAGAAAATGCAACTGAAAAATTAAACATTTGTTCTTAATAAAAAATAATTTGCAAGCTAGGAATAGGAATAAAAATTCTTAACTCATTAAAAAGTATCAACCAGGCTGCCTGGGTGGCTCAATGGGTTAAGCCTCTACCTTCAGCGCAGGTCAGGAGCCCAGAGTCCTGGGATTGAGCCCTGTGTCGGGCTCTCTGCTTGGCAGGGAGCCTGCTTCTCCCTCTCCCATTTGGGCTTTCTCTCTCTCAAATAAATAAATAAAATCTTAATAAAAATAAAAGCTATCAACTGAAACAGTGCAAATATACTTGACACATGGGAAGTATCATTCATTCAAGTAGGAACAAGACATAGGTGGCCACACTGTTCACCATTCCTGGCTAGCAGAACTAGTAAGAAAAAAAAAAAAAAAGGAGGTAATAGTATTGAAAAGCAAGAGACAATCCTGACATTATTTGTAGATGGTATTTAGAGTACTAGAATATATAAAAGAATCAGCTGTAAATTAGTAAAATATGTCAGCAAGATTGCTAGATACACACCAGTATGTAAAATCAACAGTATTATAGTGAACTAGAAAACGTCTTTTCTTAATGTCATTTACTATAGCAACTAAAAACATAGGATAATCAGGCATAAATGTAAGACGTGTATGACCTTATTATAAATGAAAGATAATAGTGCAATTATGACTTCATAAATGTGTTAAAAAAGGGGTAATATCTCCCATTCCTTGATAAGAAACTCTAGATCATCAACAGTCCTCCCCAAATAATCTGTATAAATCATTACAGTTTTGATAACAAGAATCTCAAAGTGGCGATCTGATCCTCAAATTTACATGGAGTCAGGAACTACGGCATCTTTGGAAGATGAGAGGAAATGTTCTACCATATGATAAACAATTCTAAGGCTACAATGACTAGAACAGTGGTTTATTAGCAAAGGTAGCTAAGTGGACCAATTGTACAGAATACAGAACCCAGAAATATTCCCATAATCATATGAAAATTTGATATCATAGAGACAGCTTCACATCAGAGGGAAAGAATGGGCATTTTTTTAGAGGTGTTAGGAAAAGTAACTATCTATATGAATTTATAAGAAAATTTATGAGAATGTAATCATGACCTCAGATTAGGAAAGGGACTCTTACATAAGGAAACAAAAAAAAGGGAAAGACTGAATTTGGCTATACTTAAATTTAAAACTTCTGTATGATAAATGACATCATATGCAAAGTAGATACATGGATGTTCTAATTCTCCACATTTTTATGTAAGAAAGATCCCCAACCAAAACTAAAAAATCTTTAAGACCTAAGAATAAGCCTAATATGAAATGTGGCAAGACCTTTATGAAGCAAGTTATTAAAATTTTACCCAAGAATATAAAATACTTTAACTAAGAAAATGAGACCTATCATGATCCTAATGCGAAAAACTATATTAATTTGAAGAAGCCTATTATCCTCAAATCAATAAATACACTAATGCAATCTCAATCAAAAGAGCAACACAATCTTAGTGACATAATAAACTGATTCTAAGATTTACCTGGAACAGGAAATGCACAAGACAGGGGGGCAGAGGACCAGAAGGACTAGGAACTTGCCTGTAGATAGCAAAACATGGTACAAAGTCAACAGTGAAGAGTGTGGTTGGCAGAATAGACATCTGGATCCATTGGTCCAGGAATAAGACAACTTAGCATACAATAAACTTGGCATTTCAGATGGATAGAAAGAACGAACAGAGAAACGAATGAAGAATGCAAAACTTCAATAATAATTGGGGGTGATCACCTTTTCATTTTTGTTTGGGGGGAGGGACCCTATAAGATCTATAACCAATTGTAAAACTAGACAAATGTGATGTGAGCAGGGAATACTCAAGATCTACAAATGGTCAACGAACATGGAAATATTTGGTTGTCTAAGTAATCAGGGTAACTGGAGTTCAAACAAGGTATTTTCAACCATAAGATTGGTTAAGAACAAAACAAAAACAAAAACCTCCCAAGACTGATTGCTGCTAAGGTTGTGGAGAATGGATCCTCTTATGGGGTATAAATGGAAGGAAGCAGTTTCACTACATCAATTGAAACTAAAAGTCTGGGGCGCCTGGGTGGCTCAGTGGGTTGAGCCTCTGCCTTGGGCTCAGGTCATGATCTCAGGGTCCTGGGATGGAGCCCTGCATCGGGCTCTCTGCTCTGCAGGGAGCCTGCTTCTCCCTCTCTCTGACTGCCTCTCTGCCTACTTGTGATCTCTCTCTCTGTCAAATACATTTAAAGAAAAAAAAAAAGTAAAAAAAAAACAACAACTAAAAATATAATTCTGTTCAATTATGTGGAATTTAAGAAACAAAACAGATGAAATAGGGGAAGGGAAGGAAAAATAAGGAAAAAACAGAGAAGGAGGCAAACCATAAGAGACTTAACAAGAGGGAACAAACAGGACTGCTGGAGAGGAGGGCATCGGAGGATGGGTAACTGGGTGATGAGTATTAAGGAGGACACTTGAAGTAACGGGCAAAGCTGGGTATTATATGCAAATGATGACTCACTGATTTCTCCCTTTGAAACTAATAAGACAGTATATGTTAATTAAATTGAATTTAAATTAAAAAAACTTTTTTAAATTTAAAAATCTATGTCAGGGGCACCTGGGTGGCTCAGTGGGTTGGGCCTCTGCCTTCAGCTTGGGTCATGATCTCGGGGTCCTGGGATCGAGTTCCGCATCGGGCTCTCTGCTCAGCAGGGAGCCTGCTTCCTCCTCTCTCTCTGCTTGCCTCTCTGCCTGCTTGTGATCTCTCTGTCAAATAAATAAATAAAATCTTTAAAAAAAATTAAAAAAAATAAAAATCTATGTCATTTTTAATCCAGCAGTTCCATGAAGGTAGAGCTATTAATTGCAAGGAAGAAAAGATGTCTTGCATGTAACATTAAATGAAAAGTTAGCTGCAAAGCAGTAAGGATGAGGGGCGCCTGGGTGGCTCAGTGGGTTAAAGCCTCTGCCTTCGGCTCGGGTCATGATCCCAGGGTCCTGGGATCGAGCCCCGCATCAGGCTCTCTGCTCAGCGGAGAGCCTGCTTCCTCCTCTCTCTCTCTCTGCCTGCATCTCTGCCTACTTGTGATCTCTGTCCGTCAAATAAATAAAATCCTTTAAAAAAAAAAAAGACAAAAAAAAAAGCAGTAAGGATGATGTAATCGCATCTACGTTAAATCACACCTGTAAGACAAAGCTGTTTCTATAATAAAGAGACTCCAAAAGATAGTGGTTTAAGCAAGTCAGCAATTTATTTTGCTCTCAGGTAACAGGTGGAAGGAAAGCAGTTCAAGGCTGGCAGGCCAGCTTCTCCAGCCTCAACACACCAGCTCCACAGCTCCCATATCACTGCTTAAGGTCCCCCAGAATCTCAGCCAGCAGAAGAATATACACCCAATCCCTTATTTAAGGGACCAATCTGGAAGTTCCATTCACAGCCCACGGCCCAGTCGGGGCCACAATTTAACTGCAAAGGAGGTGGGGAAGCCAAGTCTTCAGCAAAGCAGCCAGGTGTCCTGGCAAAACTCCAGAAATTCGTCAGTAAAGGAAGGGGGAAACACATGACAGCAGCCATCTCTGCCACATGTATTTGCAAATACATGGAAAAACAACCTGGAATAAATATACACTAATTGCCTGAAATTGTTTTAACAGTGATAGTATATTTATGTATGAACTAGGAAGTTTTAAAATTTCACAAAATTTAAAAATCCTTTATTGTTGCTTGATACCAATATAAAACATTAAATACATTAAATCTGTCTACATCGTACGAAGCTTTTTAAGTTCCAAAAAGTAGATTCTATCTAAACGAATAAGTTACTCTCTATTGTTAAAAACTTTACACTTAGAGTATCTTCCTCTAAGCCTCTCCACCTGGGAGGCATGATGACAATGTTTATAGATGTCCACACTGAGACACAGGCAGGATGGCAACCTGCCCAAGGTCCCCAGCATGCTGGTGCAGAGCTAAGAATGAGAGTGAGGACCACCCTGCTTTTACTGCATAACTTTTGATGGCATTTTCTATTTGATGAGAAGGTTACAACTTCTCTCACTCTTGGGGCACCTGGGTGGCTCTCGGTTAAGCACCTGCCTTCGGCTCAGGTCATGATCCCAGGGTGCTGGGCAGGTCATGATCCCAGAGTCCTGGGATCCAGCCCTGCATTGAGCTCCTTGCTCAGTGGGGAGTCTTCTTCTCCCTCTCCCCTGCTCATGCTCTCAATCTCTCTCAAATAAATAAATAATATCCTTTAAAAAAACACACACACACACAAAGATAAACCTCTCACTCAGTAGAGTTCGAATTTCAGAAAGAAAGAGAAAATGAACTGCATTCAATCTGAAAATAAGGGGGAAGCGATTTCCTTACAGGCTAATGATTACAAAAATAAAAATAAAAAAAGAACTTCCCAGAAACAAAAGTCATGAGTTTGACTCCCTTCTGAGCCAAATTCTCAAGTTTAAGATTTATTGAGCTGTTTAAAAATCCTTTCTATGACTTCCAGATAATGACAGGAGGCCGAAGAAAATAATAGAATCTTCTTCCCCTAATACATAAATCACTCTAAAAACAGAATAAGATGAATAAGCCAGAATATTTTTAAAGAGCAGCAGAAAATCCTGGTGGGAATCATAACTCTAGGACATCTCCTCCCTACCTCTAGGATTCTTTGGCCCGAGCTATTTAACAAAATCTCCGGAATGGCGGAGTAAAACGCAAATCCTCCAACCAGAGCTGTGTGGAGCCCAGCAGAGGCTCTTCCCCACTCCCAAACCCCTTCTGTC
The DNA here is from genome assembly GCF_902655055.1 of Lutra lutra. Lineage (NCBI taxonomy): Eukaryota > Metazoa > Chordata > Mammalia > Carnivora > Mustelidae > Lutra > Lutra lutra. The sequence goes on from NC_062291.1 coordinate 48,595,530, forward strand.
TGGGTCACAGGGAAGGGCATACAGATATGGACGGAGCTGCTCACGACATAAACAAGGTGTAAAGAAACGGCATGGGAGGAAGGCGAGCACGATACACGATACCGAGAAAGCAGAGAGGAAAAACAGCTTGCCACAGAGAACAAGCCCAAGAAAGAACTCCACTGTGACAGCTCGAGAAGAAATTTAAGTAATGTAATGAATTTAAGAAAAGACTTGAGGGCTGAGACGATAAAACATCAGAGAAAGGGAAACAAGAAAATCGAAGCTAAGAAAGTAAACTGAGGATCGAAACAACACCATCACAGAACTATAAATGCATAAGCAACAGCCAGAAAACAGCTAAAAACCAAACGTATAGAACAGGAGCATCGCAGGGAAGGCAAAGGACAAAGAGAGGTGGACACAACTGGACAGAAGATAATACGTAAGGAGAGTGATGGTGCCCAATACAAAGTAATCAGCATCCTTAGAGAAGCAAACAGTAAATAAAATAAAAAATGCTCCAAGGGGCACCTGGGTGGCTCAGTGGGTTAAGGCCTCTGCTTTCGACTCAGGTCATGATCTTAGAGTCCTGGGATCGAGCCCCACGTCAGGCTCTCTGCTCAGCATGGAGCCTGCTTCTTCCTCTCTCTCTGCCTGCTTCTCTGCCTACTTGTGATCTCCGTCTGTCAAATAAATAAATAATAAAAAAAAAATCTTAAAAAAAAAAATGCTCCGGGGCGCCTGGGTGGCTCAGTGGGTTAAAGCCTCTGCTTTCGGCTCAGGTCATGATCCCAGGGTCCTGGGATCGAGCCCTGCATCGGGCTCTCTGCTCAGTGGGGAGCCTGCTTCCTCCTCTCTCTGCCTGCTTCTCTGCCTACTTGTGATCTCTGTCTAATAAATAAATAAAATCTTTAAAAAAAAAATGCTCCAAGTCCCCTCCAGCACATAAGCAGAGAGAGGGGGCCACAACAGTGGTCATGACATGGTAATGGTGGCACACCGGCTGTGGTCCAGAGTGACGTTTGTATGCCTGTGTGTGTTTTTATTTGTACTCACTTTTGATTCTGCTTAAGATTTGTGTATTTTTTTAAGACAATATATTTTATTTTCCTAAAACCAACAGTCCCCATAGAGGGAAAAAAGATGTCCTTTGCTTCAAGTTAAGCCAATGTAAGCTGAGTACACTACAACCTTCTGCAAGGACAGGCCCCGTTATTTATTACCGAGCTATTTCATGCTTTACTAGTGAAAATGCCTGCCGATTTACAGTACCTTAAAAGGAAGACTGTTTAAAGGCAATTAATATATTCAAAAGACAGTAAGTCTCATTTGTTTATGGGTGGCAAATGATAAATTTAAACATTTAAAAGCTATGCACCAAAAATAAGTATCTGTTATCAGATATTGGTGAGCTAATTTATTGACTAGGTCTGACTGAATGTAAGACATGTTTTTAGCACCAATAAAAAGAATTCTTGAGATTTCTTGCCTACAAACATCTAAATGAGTAGTAGTGGGCTCCCTGATGGCATCTTTTGGGTGAAGGAACAAATGTGATCCAAGCATTAACTGTTAGGTCCCTGATTTTGTAACATAATTCATAGTGCCAAAATAAAAAAAAATCAACCCAAGTATTTTTAAAACTTAAGTTTTAGAGATGAATTTCTTCTTCCTTAAAGTTTTAAATTATGAGGTAGATATCAAAGTAAACAGACACAGCCAACTTCTGTTGACAAACATGATTATTAATCATAGGATTAATAATCAGAAATTCCCACTAGGAAATTGAAAGTTTAAAAAGTAATGTTGATCAGCAGTATTCTGGCTTAAGTTTCCAAATTCCTTCACCACTAGAAGTTCTATGAAAAGTGCAAAGATTTCGCAACAGTTCTCGGAAGACACAAGACTGTGAGGCTGATAACTTGGATTCGAACTCCTGCAGTATCTCGCGAGTGCTGGCCTGGCCATCCACGTGGGCCTGAAAAGCGATGAAGTTTCTCATGTCCACCAGCAGGTCATCGTGTTCGGTGGTGGAGGGTGGTGGCGCAGATGCCTCGTGGTGTGTATTTTCACTTTCCAGCCGCTCTGGCAGAATCAGGTGGTTCCTAGCTCTCATTTTAGCCAACAGTGAAGACGAAGAGAGGGCCGCAGGTGAAGACTCTGCATTTTCCATTTTCCCACTGAAGTGCTCGGAAGCATTATCCTTCCCATCCTTTCTTGTGACACCGTCCTGGAGAAAGAAGACCACTGCAGTGATGCGCCAGCTTCTAGTTCATGCTCCCACTACTTCCCCAAAGGCCCCGAGGAGCCATAGACCACAGACGAACACTCAGGCCCCAGGCAATGAGGCTGACAGCAAAGAATGAGAGATCATCAAACAAAAGGGGGGGGGCGAGAGACAAGCACTGAAATCCACCCAACATTAAAGAACATTTCTGGAAAAAACCCAAATCCCCCAAACTACACTCTTCACTTCATCATCATTCTGTGCGGTGAGAGGAGGGAGGGGAGGGTAGGGGCACCGAGCCTCCCTTTGGCGGGAAAGCCGGTTCCAGGAGGCACGGGTTCTGTAGGCTTCTCCTGCTCTTACTCCCAAATCCACCCTGACCTCGGCACTGCGGGACAAGGAGCTGTTACACAGCTGCGCTTCCTTCTCCTCACTTTTCAGTCTTTTGACTCTTTCCCTCTTTGCACCTCATGTGAGTTGCCCTAGAACAAAAACACAAATCTAACTTCTTTCCACATCCCTACTGCCAAAAGAACCTTACATGGGAAGTCAAAAAAGGTTTGCTATGCCAACTTTTATCAGCAACATAGCCCTTGACTAGAAAAGACCAAAGAGAACACTGAATGACAGGGTTTGGTCTAATCTTTACTCAGTGAAGCACTCAAGGCATCCGGGGGTTACAGGACGGGGAGAGACGGGCGCAAGGCTCCAACAGCCAGTACATTACACACAACATTCGAAGGGCTTTTCTCCACCTTCGTTTTAGAGGGTAGTGTTCTCTGGAGCTGGTACTTCACCTCTGGATGGGGCAGGCAGAATGGGCAGCAACTCACACATCACCTATCCCCTGTGTTAATTTTCTCAAGCCAAAACACATTCTGCTATAGATTTGAGGTTAATACTTGGTCTTTTACAAAGTTGGCTTTTAGCTTCAAATGTAAGTGCTTCTTTAATCAGAGCCTACAACACACACAGCAGGTGTCATTATGCCAGTGTTTTTCCTCACATTGGACTCAGGTGAAGTTTTCATGGCAATGCAGTCACGTAAGTCTCCGACAAGAGAAGCAGCTAGGCCATTGTATTACCTGGCATTTCTCCTTTGAGCCTGTTGAAGAAGGGTACTGCACAGAGATGTTGGAATTCCTTTTCTGACCAAATCTACTCCTAAATAAGGAAAAGAATCACAGTAGATAAAACGTTTGCTTTTGTGACTTGGACATGAAAATGCCCTTTCGACAACTTAATCTTTTCCTGGAAAAGTTTTCTTCTGCAAGGTTATTCTTTCATAGCCACGATGCTCATCCCCTTTAATTTTTCTACTTTACCCTCCTAGGAAGTAACTGCTGCATTTCAAGTAAGAACCACTCAATATCTTATTCAACACAGGATGGAGACTATCCTCAGATTCGAGGTAGGAAGATTATTCTAAACGAATATACCGAATAGCACAGGGGTTACTGACTGCTGAACACTGGCTAACCATCTCATTAAAGTGTAATCGCTATTCTGTTATCTTATTCTTAACATCATCTCTTAAACAAAACAGACCATGTCTCCTTTCCCTGAAAACTCAGCTTTGGAAAGCAGGGGACAATGTAAGGCAAAATGTAAGATTATATGTCGTTCCCCATGTCCTCCAAATCTGGGTGACCCCATTGCTCCCTGAGCAATTTTCTACCGCGTCTGCTCTGGCTGTACTCCTAGCCTAGGTGGTCTGGTCTCCTCACATGCATGGCAAGGCAGTCATCTCTTACTTGATTCCTGCTGGCGCACCAGAAATGCCCCGGTGGCCCGTCCAGGTGGGAACACCAGACACTGCCCCCAGACACCGCTGGCGAGAGAGCCTCAGCGCTTTCAGGGCATCCTGGGCTACCCGGTTGGCCTCTGCCTCCACCAGCACATAATCTGGATTGGCTCCGTCCATGATGGCATCATGTTTCATGACACTGTGCACTCCAACTAGCAAGAACAAAGGGAACAGTGACATGTTGTTTCAGTTTGTACACAGTCACATTTTTTTCCTCTGTATAGTATGTTGTGGGTAGGGAAAAAAAAATGAACACTTTCAGCTATTTGCCGAGGTGACTCTCATGACCCAGGGACTTTACAAATGCCACTGTCACTCACCTTCATCACTACCCTAGGGTAGGGACCAGTCACTATCCCCGTTTTGTAATAACCGAAGTATAATGCCTTTGTCACAATTTCAACATCCCTGCTATCTGGAAAATTTTAAAGCCTCCTATTAATCAATCAATTCTTTATTCAAAGGAAAAATATAAAAATATAAACCAGAATTATGGAATTCTTAAAAAGTAATGATCATGAAAGTGCTACTTATCAGCAGAACTTAATACAGGCGCCAGTGGAAAATTCACAGCCTTAAACATTTATATATCAATAGAAATGAAAGAATAAAAACAAATGAATTAAATTTCCAAGTCAAAGAGTCTTATAAAAGTTCAGCAAAAAAAAAAACCTCACCAAAACACAACAAAAACAAAAGCATAAGGAAGAAAGTAATAAAGATAAAAGCAAAAACTAATGAGGTAGAGAACAACCATAGACCTAATTAATAAATTAAAATGCTGGTTTATCAAATAATCCAATCAAGAAATGGGCAGAGGACATGAACAGACATTTCTGCAAAGAAGACATCCAGATGGCCAACAGACACATGAAAAAGTGCTCCATATCACTCGGCATCAGGGAAATACAAATCAAAACCACAATGAGATAGCACCTCACACCAGTCAGAATGGCTAAAATTAACAAGTCAGGAAATGACAGATGCTGGCGAGGATGCGGAGAAAGGGGAACCCTCCCACACTGTTGGTGGGAATGCAAGCTGGTGCAACCACTCTGGAAAACAGCATGGAGGTTCCTCAAAAAGTTGAAAATAGAACTACCCTATGACCCAGAAATTGCACTGCTGGGTATTTACCCTAAAGATACAAACGTAGTGATCCGAAGGGGCACGTGCACCCGAATGTTTATAGCAGCAATGTCTACAATAGCCAAACTATGGAAAGAACCTAGATGTCCATCAACAGACGAATGGATAAAGAAGATGTGGTATATATACACAATGGAATACTATGCAGCCATCAAAAGAAATGAAATCTTGCCATTTGCGACGACGTGGATGGAACTAGAGGGTATCATGCTTAGCGAAATAAGTCAATCGGAGAAAGACAACTATCATATGATCTCCCTGATATGAGGGAGAGGAGATGCAACATGGGGGGTCGAGGGGGTAGGAGAAGAGTAAATGAAACAAGATGGGATTGGGAGGGAGACAAACCATAAGTGACTCTTAATCTCACAAAACAAACTGAGGGTTGATGGGGGGAGGGGGTTGGGAGAGGGGGGTGGGGTTATGGATATTGGGGAGGGTATGTGCTATGGTGAGTGCTGTGAAGTGTGTAAACCTGACGATTCGCAGACCTGTACCCCTGGGGATAAAAATTTATGTTTATAAAAAATTAAAAAAAAAAAATCACAAAATAGTCAAACCACTAGCTTAACCCGACCAAAAAAGGGGTGGAGGAAATATACAAAATTAGAAATGACAAGGGAGAAAATATCTTGAGACAGGAACAAATTTTAAAAAAATTATTACAAGAATATTTTCAATGCCTCTGAGCAAATAAACTTGAAAATTAGGCAAAAGAGATCATTTCCTAGGAAAACAGACCAGGAATTATAGAAAAAAAGAGAAAGTCATCAGTAAACTACCTTACAAAAAAGTTTCAGGCCCAAATGGTTTTTCCTGAAATACCATATAGAAACCTGGCCCTCCTTCACCAAGAACGACAGACAGTGATCTCTGGTAACTTGGGGCCATCATGCTCTGAACACAGTGACTGCCAAGGCCTGAACAGGATGACAACCCAAGGATGACGATGCTGTGCAGGACTGCCTGTCCTCCCCAGTTCTGAGCAACTGTTGAGTCTGCTTTCCTGAGTTTTCTCCTTTGACAGGAGCAATCAAGCCTTCCGACTTCCAGGAAGCCTGCCCTGCCTCTCCCCTACGGCTGTTACTTAATCTGCAGCTGGAAAATCAGGTGAAGATAGCACATATAGAAACTTCCTATCACTGGTCAGTAGTACAAACCTACTCAGAGCACTGCACCCCTCCTGTGTGTGGCTGTAAGTCAAGTACTGTTGTGCTCCAGAGTTTCAAACTCCTCTAGGTCTTCAGAAGAGAGAGGTGAATACGATTTTCAAAATGTGGATACATTTCAAATCTGAATTTTAGAAGAACAGATACTTCTAGTCGCGAGCCCACTCTGCCCTGGGAGTCAAGGCTGTACTGCTAGAAACAGCCTACTCCTCTTCTGTTCCTAGCACACCTGTGGCAAAGTCAGCAAAAAGATTACCTGACTTTTTGAAAAGCTTTTCCAAGACATAATCATCATTGCTCTGTTCGCTGGTCTCATTCTCATTTTCACTGTCCCGCTTGTGGTACCGCCTTTTTTTCACTAGGTGTGGAATCCGAGTTCCTTCAAACTTGGCATCTCTGCGATGCTTAGAGCTCTTCAGCTTCTGCGCAGACCTCCCAGGCTGCTCCGGGGGCTCCTCCTCTGGCACACTATGTTTCGTTTTTGACTTGTGCTTACAAAAATTACCTTCCGATTGCTTTTTCTCCCAAAGAGGCTCTGTCTGAGCCTGGCAGTTTTCTCTTCTGTCAGAAAGACCCTGCTTTTCATTGATACTTTCCTCACTAGAGACGCCATCCGCTTTGCTGATTCTCGGAGAATCTGGACAATCCCCCTGTCCGTTAATCACGGATGACTCCTCCAGGCTAGACACTGCGTTCGTCCCTTCTCCAGGCCCGTCACTGCCAGGTAGATTCTGAGGTGTTTGGGGGGCATCTTTCAAAGGATCACCTGGATCAGAAGTTACTGCATTTACTTCGGCTCCTGTCACTGTAGACTTCTCTTCAGTGGATGGGGCCTCATTTGTGGATGCAGTAGAATCAGGAAACTTTTTGCATACTGGAACCTCATGGTCTGCTCCAAAGGCTGGCGGAAGTTTTCTTTTTAAATGGAGCTTGGAAGCCTGAACTTCTGAGCCAGTTCCTGTAAAGAGGAAAAACACGCTCAAGTTACATGACATAATTCTTCTGGACTTTATGATTTTAAGTGAAATTATTTTATGTAATACCTGCAAAAATCGCGCTTGTTTCAGTGCTCTGGGAAGGGTCAGGACTCGTTAGAGTGAACAGCTCATAAAGATCATTGGACTTGAAAAATCGCCTTTGCTTTGGATCTTTTAGCACTCTGTTTGTCAGAAACTGCTTGAAAATTTGTCTAAAAAGATAAAAATTAAACTGGTATAAAACAATGTTTAGCTGTAGCTCAAAATCCCAGCTATAAAACAACATGAGAGATAGGGTAACTGTAGTTGGACAAATGTGTACATCATCCTCAAGCTTTCCGCCTTGGAAAATTACAATTCAAAGTTCATAAAATATCGGGTGGTCTCCCGTGCTTGACGGAATTTAAATTACAAAGAGTATCTTATTATTTATACCCAGTGAGCTTTTTCATCTCCAACGTCACATGTCAGGAATCACCTTTCTACATGCAATCACATGACTGGCAGCCTCTCCAAGCTGGAAAGAGTTGGATTCCAGGACTCCTGGGCCAAGAGTCCCCTGCCCTGCCCTCCTCAGGACCCCTCTGTGATGGGATTCAGGATACTCTCTTACCGGGCCTTTGCGAAGCCTTCCCTGGGAGCCATCTCACCCACCTTCCTCCCGCTGATTCACACTGCATGCTAAAGCTCCACACCATCATCACTCTTGCCCAGACACCCCCACAAAGCAGTTCTGCCCCTCCCCACACCCCCTCCCACCCTGAGGCGAAAGCACATCTGAGAGGACATTCTCCCTCACAAGACACAGCTCATCTCCTGCCCTCTCAGAATAAGGCCTGGAAGAACACACACCTATCTGGGAGTGCCCCAGTGCCTAGTGGAAAGCAGGGAGCTTCCCTTTAAGAGCTGGGGTGCAGTTCAAGAATAAAGTCCCGGCAGAGGAGGGGGAGAAGGTGGCCGTATCTCCACCCCATTGTTTAAGAGCCCCTTGTCTAAACCCCTACTCGTACAGAGAGATGGAAAAAGAAACAGGTGTCCTGGTCAACCTCCTCCTCGGGGTCATTTGAGCTAAAGACCATGCTGAACACAACGGCAAAGTGTGTGAAAATTCCAGGATGTATTTCAACTTTGTTGCTTCTTAAAATTTTTTACAAAAAAGGGCACCTACATGGCTCAGTGGGTTAAGCCTCTGCCTTCAGCTCAGGTCATGATCTCACGGTCTTGAGATCGAGCCCCACATCAGGCTCTCTGCTCAGCAGGGAGCCTGCTTCCCATCCCCCTCCTGCCCCGCCTACTCTGTCTCTGCCTACTTGTGATCCCTGTCAAATAAATAAATAAAATCTTAAAAAAAACATTTTATGAAAAAAAGATGGTACACTATAGTAGGTATGTACATTCTCTTAAAGAATAATTAAGATGAAGTTGACACACAAGCAGTCCTTGAAGTTTTATAAGGTAGAAGAATGATCAAGTTCAAAGACTTTAAAAAACTCACAATAAGCCATTTAAGCTTAGTGAGAAAGAAAAAAATACAAAAATGAAACAACAAAACACCCCCACATATCCTTTAAATTACAGCAACTATTGCTCTAAGATAAGAACACTTTTTTAAAGCAATGCATTTAAAAAATTCCCAGCTCAACCCTGGTGGCGTACTTCTATAGCTATACCCTGACCGCACGGCAGCCAGGAGAGCCGTCTCCAGTCACAGCCGCCACCTATACTGACCGGTGGTAAATCTTTTCTTCAATGGTGCCGGCAGTCAGAAGCCTGTACACAGTCACTTGCTTCTTCTGGCCGATCCTCCATGCTCGCTCCCGGGCCTAGGGCAGAGAGATGCACTTCAACAAGCACCCTTCCCGACGACAATGCTTACTGAAAGAAACAGTTCCTCTTTTCCTCCCCCTGCCAAAACCCAAATTCTGCCTAATGCCACTAAATACACCTCAGGCCCATTAAGGAAGATAAAACAGGCAGATGATAAAGACAGGCTGAGCCACCTCTAGCTGAAAAACAAATGTGTGTCTGTAACTTTGCCCTCTCTCTTTGTACCCCAGACACGGTGAACGCTACAGATAAAACTGCTGGCGACTCTGCCCACCTGTGAGGCCGAGGGTGCCTTCCTCCATGCCTAGGACTAGGCAACAACCAAGATGGGGACTCCGTGCGCAAGCTGACAGGGGCACCAAAGGCCCCTCCCAAGGGCTGGCCACTCAACTGTCACGCGTACACCCCTTTACCTGTGTGTCTGTGCTTGGGTTCCAGTCAGGATCGTAGATGATGACTCTGTTTGCCCCCGTCAGGTTGACTCCTATACCACCCACCCGCGTAGTCAGAAGAAACACAAATATGGATGTGTCCTAGAGTAAGACACACAACACTGAGCACGCACAGTTAGGACTAGTTTCAGCTCTTCACCTCTGTCTTTACATATTCTACACACTGAAACCTCCTCCCAATACAAAGGACGAGTTATGACCTAGAGACCGCTGGTCAGTCAAGACGTCATCTCACAGCTTCTGCTTTTAATCCCAATTATAGTGGCAATAGCTCAGAGGTGGCTTTTCAAGAAGGAATACATTCTTTGTTTACACACACAAAACCCAGCAATGCCCAGGGGTAAAAGCAAAAAGTCCCCCTCTACCCGCTGCCCATCCCCAGGGTAAGCAGGGCTCAGGTGGGTGAGGCTGCTCTTCCTTCCTCTGCACGGAGTAGCACTACTGGGCTCTACTGTTCAATTCCCTTGTCACCTCATTGTATCTTGTAATCAGTGGCTGTCTTGAAGCGATTGCAGTGGTACCATCCATCTTGAGATAAGAATACTTCTGAGCTCTAAGGAATACTTCAAGGATGTCCAACATCTGTTTGGGAGAAGGGGTAGGGTAAGAGTTTAAAAATCAAATACACACCTTTGGTGAGGTCCACCTTTGTCTAAACAGTCATACCTTCCCACAGGCTTAAATTAAAAGGGGCTTCTTGCTGTGAGGCAGATAAATGTAACTACTACGAGAGTATCTGGTTTTTCCCTACTGTTCATTCTTATAGATCATCTACCTGAGTTCAGACCCAGACTTGCTCACACCCTAGAATCACACGGTAAGCCTTTTAAGAAAGCCAACTTCTGGGCACCAACTCTAGAGAAAGAGCCAAGCTCCCAGAGAAATTTGCAGGCTGCCCCCTCAGTATCAGCAGGTGAATTTGCTTTTAGAATCATTATTTTAGATCATAACCCATTTTCTTCATAACTGGCTGTAAGTCTTAAAGAACCAAACTGTTTCTTGTATGACGTCTGTATACTCACTTGTCTTGACTGAGAAAACAGCAATACTCGTTGACCCTGCTTGTGCCATATCTTCAACAAGGACTCAACTACTATCATTTTCCCCGAACGTTTCCAGTATCCAAACTGATCTTCTTCTGGTTCATCATCTGGAATACCTTTAGCATTCTTTGGACCTCCAGAAAAGAGATCAGGGTGGTTGCAGATTTTTCTTAGGGCTACAAGTCCAGAGAAAATCTATAGTATAAAAGAATTAGGTGCATTTGGATTATGCCATATAAAATAACATTCACTTGGGAAGGAAAGGAAGGAAACTATTTGATATGTAACACAGATTAAGAAGTAATTCTTGGGGCACCTGGGTGGCTCAGTGGGTTAAAGCCTCTACCTTCGGCTCAGATCATGATCCCTGGGTCCTGGAATCGAGCCCTGCATCAGGCTTTCTGCTCCGTAGGGAGCCTGTTTCCTCCTCTCTCTCTCTCTGTCTGCCTCTCTGCCTACTTGTGATCTCTGTCAAATAAATAAATAAAATCTTAAAAAAAAAAAAAGGTAATTCTTGGGGTGCCTGGGTGGCTCAGTTAGTTAAGCATCCATTCCTGATTTAGGCTCAGGTCATGATCTCAGGGTCATGGGAACTAGCCCGCAATGGGCTCTGTACTCAGCATGGAGTCTGCTTGTCTCTCTCCCTCTCCTCCTCCCCCCACCCACTCTCTCTCTCTTTCTAAAATTAATGAAAAAATCGTAAAAAAAAAAAAAAAAGAAATTTTTTTTTTTTTTAAGATTTTATTTATTATTTATTTGACAGAGAGAAATCACAAGTAGACAGAGAGGCAGGCAGGCAGAGAGAGAGAGAGAGAGAGAGGCAGGCTCCCTGTCGAGCAAAGAGCCCGATGCGGGACTCGATCCCAGGACCCTGAGATCATGACCTGAGCCGAAGGCAGCAGCTTAACCCACTGAGCCACCCAGGCGCCCCAAAAAAGTAATTCTTTATCAGCTTCTTAGCTTCCTCCCTATTCACAGCATATTAGGAGCTAGAAGAAATCAACCTTCATTAACCTTCATTCATCTTTTCTTGACAAGGCAAGTTCTCTAGAAACAAAAACATTCTATTGAATCAAACATCTACTGGTCATATTTAATTGCTAATGACTTATTTTCTCTTACTAGGAAAAAAGGTACATAATTCACAGTATATAAAAAAATGACTCATCTTTTATGTGAATAAAAAAATGTCAGGGTGCCTGGGTGGCTCAGTGGGTTGAGCCTCTGCCTTCAGCTCGGGTCATGATCTCGGGGTCCTGGGATCAAGCCCCACATCGGGCTCTCTGCTTGGGAAGCCTGCTTCCCTTCTCTCTCTGCCTCCCTCTCTGCCTACTTGTGATCTCTCTCTCTGTCAAATAAATAAATAAAATCTTTAAAAAAAAAATGTCATGCCCATCTAAACTTGGAGAAATCAGGCAAATGACTTATAGCAAATGCATTCAAATACTACACTAAGTACCCCTCATTAAAGGTTCTGTAGTTTAACATGAGTCAGAGGTTGAAGTTCCACCTACTTATAGATTAGAATATCAGACAACATATCTGGGAAAGATATGGCGGTGGCTCACGCAGCAGAAGGGCACAGGAGACTGGGGGTGCCTGCCCTCCAGGCCCCAGCAGGAAGGCATCCTTCATAGCTTTCCAAGTGTGACCCAAATCCACCTCATAAGTACAAAAGCTCAAGGAGAAAAAGATAAACCATAATTTAAGCCAAGGTAGTTCTACTGGCAAACAACAGTTAAACAAATAATAAAAAATCTGAATAAATCAGGAATATTTCAGAACTCCCCTGAAGAGTCATGTGTAACTCCTCTTTCTGCCTCCAGATCGATGCTTCCAGTACAGCGGCCATAAGCCACAGAAAGCCGGTCTAAACTGAAATGTGCTGCAAATGTAAAATAGCCAATTTGGGAGACATAGTTTTAGGGAAAAAAGGGTAAAATACCTCACGAATAATCTAAAATTTTTGATTACATATTAAAAATGACATTTTAGGAACGCCTGGGTGGCTCAGTTGGTTAAGCCGCTGCCTTCAGCTCAGGTCATGATCCCAGCGTCCTGGGATCGAGTCCCACATTGGACTCCTTGCTTGGCAGGGAGCCTGCTTCTCCCTCTGCCTCTGCCTGCCACTCTGTCTGCCTGTGCTCGCTCTCGCTCCTTTCTCTCTGACAAATAAATAAATAAAATCTTTAAAAAAAAAAAGACATTTTAGATCAAATTAAATAAAATTCATCACCAAAATCGACTTCACCTGTTCTTCTCTTTACCTTTTCGAATGTGACTGTTAGCACAATTTAGAATCACACATGCAGCTTACATTCTGTATCTACAGGTCAGTGCTAATCTAGACCACCTGAAGCTTCACAACTTGAAGGCACATGAAGATAAGGGCAGATTTAGGAGAGATGAATAAATGTGAATGATATAAGAACCTCTCATAGAGGCCAATCATAGATGAAATAAGAGAAACGGTGAGCTATGGCCAAAAGAACTGAAATGACTTCCTCTGGAAGAAAAAGCATGCAGACATGACGGGACACAGGCAGCCACGACACCCACACTCATCTCTTTAGCAACCTCTGTGTATGAGCAAGAAGTGTGTTTCAGAGAGTAAGATGCTTGCTACTCAGCTGTACCTCCCGTGAGGACAGACCCAAGACTAAGAAGTTTTATATGTCTAATAAATAAAAAACAATTCACACTTTAAGACCCTGAGGCACAAAGAAACTGATTAGTTCATATGGAACTTCAAAGTATATGCTGATTATAAACCCACTACATATGCTTACTGAACAGACCTTTACCAACATCTATTACTGAATATTGCCAATAACTAAAATGTTATTACTTACACAAACACTTATGATAGTAATTCTTCCTTCAGGGCCACTTCCCTGTGTTCTGCTAAGACCAGACATCCCTGCAGGACTCAGCGTTACAGACCCTGTACCTAGCACTACTCTTCTGCTAGACCACATGATGTGGGGTTCAAGTGAAATGGTGCTGCAATACAGACAGAGGCAAGTGTGCTCAAATGTAACTGCACGTTGTCTTACTTCTGCAACAGCTCTGAATTAAGGGATGGTTCACACCCTAGTTTTCCCCAAGAGGAAACTGTGAAACAGGACTAGTACTAGCTTCCTTTCCTCCCCACTTCCCTGCTTTATAATTCATTTCTGACCTGCATATCTCCATTGAGAATTCTGTAAACTTCTTTGGAATCAATAAAATTTTGGTAGACTTTATGTTGTTCCTCTGTAAGACGGCAAAATAAGACCTATGGGGGAGAGAAAAAAAAAAAACCCAGAGAATTAAAAAAAAATAATTAAAACATCAACAAAGTTTCCTAATCAAAAAAGGACAACCTATACAATATTAACAATGTACCTCTTTTTTCAAAAAGCCAAAATGGTGTCCTATCCCAGAGCTAAACAAAGACACAGTCACCCTTCTCATCAGCCCCTCCTCTTCTGTCATCCATCACCTCTTGGTCCCCACCCACTATCCCAACAGTCCCTGAAGATTGGCTTCCTTCCCAAAACAACGTTCAGGACCAGGTGCACAAACCCTCCTCCATCATAGCCTCCAAGCGCTCAGACAGCACATGCCCCTCACTCACACTTCACTTCAGCACACCTGACCAGGGTTCCTACCCTCACTTGACCTGCCCCCTTTCCTAGAGGTCAAAGCACAGGTCCACGAGTTTACCAGACCTGTCCATCCTTCCAGCCCAACTTTGCCTATTATTCCATGCGAGAATGTTCCCTTTCTGCCTCTTAATCCTCCTCTCCTTCTTCATGTCTACTCTATTCCTTGGCTAGTCATAAACCCAAGACATTTTCCTTTAGCTACCCCTCTGCCACCTACTACTTCTGCCTTGTAAACTTCCACATGAAGACTGACTCCTGCCTTCAGGTCATAATCCCAGGGTCCTGGGATCGAGCTCCTCATCGGGCTCCCCGCTCAACAAGGAGTCTGCCTCCCTCTCCATCTGCCCCTACCAGCACCCCTACCCTGCTCATGCGGTCTCTCTCACACTCTCCCTCCGTTCAAATCAATAAAACTCTTAAAAACAAAACAAGACCAAAAAAATGGACAAAACATTGAAGACAGAAATCAAAGCTATCAGTCATGATTCCCTAATTTTCACCCCCTAAAATTTACTACTTTATCTCACCTTTTTTTTTTTTTTTTTTTTTTTTTTTTTCAGGGGAACAGCTAGTTCCCTGTTTGGGAACTGGGACAACCCTCTGACCTTCACACCAGATCTAAAAACCCTCTCCTCTTCCTCTGGACAGTGCTCCACCACCTTACTCTCTCCAAAAACCGACGGGGGGGGGGGGGGGGGACAACTCCCTAAAAGGATTATGTGTGCTCTTGATCCCCACACCCTCACCTTCCACCCTCTTCCGGGACAAGCCTGGAGGGCATACCCACTGAGAAAGTGCTAATGATTTCCTAGCAGTCAGTCACACCGAGTTCCCAGGCCTCATGCTTCCACTTCCCCCAACTCCCTCCTGCCTTTCTGCCTAGGCCTCTGTCTTCCCAGCTAGCCCCTCCAGATACCGGCTCCACTGTAACTTCTTTCCTCTTGGTGTATGTGCCTTGGGCAACCTCACCCCTGCTCATAACTTCCACACCTTCCTGGCTCTGAGGTCACAACTATATCCCTGCCTAGAACTCTCCTCAGAACCCAAGACCCACCTATAACTGCCTTTTGGGCAGGCAGATGTGCCATGGACACTTCAAATGACCCAAATCAACTCATAACTATCTCCTCTATGCTCTGTCCTTTTGAAGTGTCTGTCAGCAGATCCATCCCAGCATCTAAACAGGAACCTGGGAAGCACCCGCCAGCCCCACACCCTCCACGGCTCAGGCCCATCCCCTCTAGTCCCTCCCGACCCCGCTATGGACTCTGGAAGGACCACCTAACTCATCCCTTTGCCTCCACTTTCCTTCCCCTCCAATGCTTTCATATGCTGCCTGAGTCATCTTTTGAAAATATGAATCTGAGTATTTCTAATTCCTCACTTCTTAAATTTGTATTTCAGTCTTTAAATACAATGGCAACAGAGAAAAGCCTTTTCTCTGTTGCCACAAGGTTAACTGAACTAATCATTCACCAGATGCTTAGTGTCTGCAAATCGCTGTTTTAGGTGTTACGTGGCACTTTAAGGTGGATGACACAAAGTCCCCATCTCAAGGAGATCTAGTCAAGAGCCTAGTGGGATCTTACAACTTCTGTGTGTGGGAAAGCTGGAGGGTGGGGTGGAAAAACCTCCAGGAAGACGGAACATCACATGCGAATGGAAAGACAAGTGGCACATGTCTGGAAAACAGGAACTGTTTCCAAGCCATTTGCCTTGGCTGTCACATGGATTACAAAGAAGAGACATTCTGGGACCCCATAGTGAAAATAAATTGGTGCAAAGAAACTAAATCAGGATTCTTGAGGGGAAGAGGGTCATGAAGGTATGTCAGCAGGAAGATGAGCCTGGGAAAACAAAGCCAGGGATGCTGCACGATACCGAGTGAGGTGGAGAGTGCCCACGGCTGGAGGCCAGTAAGACCATCAGATGCCAGCCGCACTAATTTATGAGGATGCGGCGTAAAGTGATCATGTGAAAAAGGACAAAACAGCACAACTGACGGATTCGGACTGGCCACGGCACAGAGCACTGTGGCCTAAGACACTGGCGGCAAAGGGAGACCTGTCAGGGGAATGCTGAGATCAAGGGTTGACTTTGGAAATGAGTTTGGGGGGAGGGAAGAGGCGGGGATGAAACCAACCTTGGTGACAGATCGCCGAGACCCTAATAATAGTTTCAACACTGAGAATCTACAATATGTTTACTGTTCGATGTTGAAAAGAGGGTGCAGTCATCTATTGCAATAACAGAACACCAGGATGGGTTTTAAAAGAATGCCCCTTCTACAACCTAAGTCAGATAACGTCACTCCTTGGCTCCGTCTCTACCTGTGAACTGCTTCCTCACTCACAGTAAAATCTGAAGTCTTTACCAAGACAGCAGGCCCTGGTGACCTAGCCAACTAACTGACTTCTCCCTCCAAGTACTCTCATCCTTCTTCCTGCCCTCAGGCCACAGTGATCTCCCTGCTGGTCCTTGGAGGTACTGACACCCTTCCACTTCCATCAACCTGGAATGTTCTTCTAAGAACCCCATGATTCGCTTCCTTTACCTTCTTTAGGCCTCTGCTCAAATGTCTGTTTATCAGAGAGGAGACATCTCACCATCCCTTTTAAGAAGCCCACTTCCGGGGCGCCTGGGTGGCTCAGTGGGTTAAAGCCTCTGCCTTCAGCTCAGGTCATGATCCCAGGGTCCTGGGATCAAGCCCCGCATCGGGCTCTCTGCTTAGCAGGGAGCCTGCTTCCCCCTCTCTCTCTGCCTACTTGTGATCTCTGTCAAATAAATAAAATAAAATCTTTAAAAAAAAAAAAGAAGAAGCAGGCCACTTCCCCAAATCCTCACCCTATATGCCCTATCCCCCTGACTCTGCTCAGGGTTTCCTCCACATTACTGCTACCTGCCAGGTGGCATGTTTGTCTGTGACTGCCTCTCCTCCTCAAGAACGAAGGTGAGCCAGGAGAGCAAGCAGTTTCTCTGTTCACTGCTATCTCCCAGGAACAGGCCTGGCACCTCCGATTTATGGCATGAATGAGCTGGGGCCTGAAGAAAATGGGTAAGTTCAAAAGTGCAGCCGCAGGAATCTGTGTGTAAATAGGACAGAGATCACAGCCTGTGAACTAATGAAGAGTCTTGCTGAGGGCAGGTGCCACAGCAGGCTCACTTGTCCCATACAGGTGTATACAGATAGACACCAGCTGCCCTGAGCACAGCAACCACACCTGTTAGCCTTACCAATTCTGCATGTGAAAAGCAGAATAAACAGACAGGTATACCCACACATTAGGAGTGGGTTGGTAACTCCTGGATTTACAGACCTGTTCATTTTTATCTGGCAAAGAAAGGCTCATTTTGACATCTGACTTCATTCTCCGCAACAGGTATGGATTTATGGTATCTCGTAAGACACATGCACATTTATAAGCAGTTTTAACCTTTAAAAAGAGAAAAGGGCAAACAATTACTTATGTTTAACAAATGCATTTGTTCTTACCTCTCAACTGATCCCAATGTTTAAAAAAAATTTTCCAAAGACCTATGGTTATACATAATTGGCTGGAAATGGTTGAAAATAGTTTGGAAAAATTAGGATAAGTTCCATATACTCCAGAAGGTGGTACCTTTCCAAAGGTATCATCAGTTAAAAAAAACTTATTACCAAAACGTACAACAAAAGAACTGGTAATCTTGTGTCCAATTCTTCCTCCATACTTTGCTTTAATTATTATTATTATATTGCTAGACCCTACAGTAGAGATTTCTTCGGTTCTGGACTACCCTCTAGGGAAAAAAACGGCTTTCAAATGAATCTCTGTTTATAATCTTGCATTCTCCTAAAGCTATAAGGAAAGTGCTGCTCTGCAAGACTGAAGATCAAAAGCTAACTCTGGGGGAAAGCTGCAGCTATGGGAGCAACCAGATAATAAGCAGAGATTACTGCCCACTGGGGACTTAGGAGAGTAAGTTCAAGAAAAGCCCTATGATCCCAGAAATGAAAGGTCACTCTAGCCTGAGATGGAGCATATGGTTCTGTAATGGAGCATAGCCACATGAGATGGGTATTAACTGTATGTAGAAAAACAAAGACCCACAGCTCTGGAAACACTCCCTCTGCAATTCACTCAAAGGCAAACAAAGAATTCAGTAAATTCAGTAAATTCAGTAAGTATTATTGATACTTAAAAAAAATTCTGAATAGGCTTAACAACCTAGTAAATTACTATTTAACGGAACAAGAAAAATTCTAACCAAAGTCTAACAAAATTAGCTGTAAAATGAATGAAAATAAAAAGAGTCTGAATGTAACACATACAGAAAAATTCACGTTAAAAAATTAACATAGGGTGCCTGGGTGGCTCAGTCAGTTAAATGTCTGCCTTTGGCTCAGGTCATGATCCCAGGGTCCTGGGACAGAGCCCCACATTGGGTTCCCTGCTCAGCGAGGAGCCTGCTTCTCCCTTTCCCTTTTTCCCTCCCTGCCCCACTTATGCTCTTTCTCTTTCTCTCAAATAAATAAATAAAATCTTTAAAAAAAAAATAACAGTGAAAAATATTTTTAAAAACCCTAAGAACACCCCCACTCAAGTACGTATACATGTATACACACATATGTGTGCTCACCTTGTGTGTATGTGAGCACGTACAGAGAAAAAAACAGGATTTACTTGGAATAGCAGACAATAACAAATAAGTTCAATTAATCAACAACTTCTAGTTACAGGTAATCTTATAACTGTATCATTCAGCCACTGATTACAAATTATCCTTAAGAGGATGATCAGGTACATATTATGGTTTGGAATACAGAGATAATAAATTTCAAAATTTAACATGACATTACAGTCCCACCAAGAAGTATACTGTTAAAATTCTTCCTAAAAATATATACAGTATGTTAAGGAAACTATCTCCATATCCCTACCTCTACTCATGTATTTCTCCTCTAGAAGCACGGGTAAGCTGGATGATGATGCTGGAAAACTAGGGCTGGGCTGGTGAGTACCTGGCCGCTCATTCCCACTTTCTCCTGCCTGTCCACCCCTCTGGACAGTTCTCCTTCCACCACCCCTCCCTGCTCCTGGCAGGGGTCAGACCTCACAGTGGCTGGGGATGGGTCTGTTTTTCACACCCAACTCTCCTCAGAGGAAGAACTGAAACTCTGGAATGTGGTGGGGATAGGAGAGCAAGGAAGACTAAGAAACCCAGTTGGGGTCTTGATGTTCAGCCACGTTCTCAGTCTAACCTTCCTACGCAGTCCTGTGCTTCAGGCAATAACACGGATTCTAATTTTTTTTTCCCATCTGCCTCTCTGTCTCTCTGACTACACACATGGTAGGGATCCAGAACTGTATTTCTCTTAACTATCACTCCCAACTTCCCAGTGCCATGGAAAATGGAGACCAACTGAACATCTAAGTTTCCTTCCTATTCCTGACAAGGCAGAGTGATACTACTCACCAATTCTGCCTTTTCCAGAACTGAGAGACCTTACCTTAGGCCAGTCACCAAACCATGGAATCTCAATAAACCTTGAGCAAGAAATGAGGAGGTTCTTTTCAGTTCTAAAATCTAAGCTTAACATGCAAAGCCAAGAAGCAGGCCATATTCTTGGTAACTAATATTCTCCCCCCTCACCTTCCTCAGCCTAGCATAGTCATCTCTCCTCCAGGAATCCTTTCTTGACTCCCACAAGCTCTGATATTAGATATCTCCCCTGATCATAGTCCTCATTACCCTGTACCACAATCATCCTACTGGACTGAGAACACAATTCAAGGGAAGGTTCTGGATGCCAGCCACCTCTCATCATTTTAGCCCCAGCCTGACACAATAAATAACTGCTGACAGATGATCTTCTTGGGATTCAGTAACTCATGGCAACCATGGACTTAAACAAAAAAGCAAATACAAAAGCAACAGCTTTGGACCGCCTGGGTGGCTCAGTCAGTTAAGCATCTGCCTTCAGCTCAGGTCATGATCTCAGTGTCCTGGGATCAAGCCCCGTGTCGGGCTCCCTGCTCAGTCGGGAACCTGCTTCTCCTTCTGCCTGCCACTTCCCCTGCTCAGGTTCATTTCTGTCTGTCTCACTGTCTCAAATAAATAAAATCTTTAAAAAACAAAAAAACAAAAGTTCTGCTCCCAAAGACCTTATAACCTACAAGGGGAAAACAGGTAAGTACATAGACTTCTAACACAAGGATGTCAAGGAAAAAAGAGATAATGTTTAGAGGGTTTCCAAGTCTCTCTGTATAACTGATTTATTAATTCCAAAGGAAGTAGTTAATTCAAAGAGTTTAGAAATCTGGTAAATACCGCCTCACCCAAGTAATCAGATACCACCAACTGCCACTACCCATGAAGGATAAACCAACAGCACGTGCCTCCTAAAGTGAAACACCAAGAAAGACAAGTCACAGAGGGTGGAAGACAAACCCAAAGGCAGGCACCTTCTACAAAATACAAGGCTTGTCGTCTGGAAAGTCATGGAAGGCAAAACAAAAACAGAGGAACTGTTGCAGATTAAAGGAAGACTAAAGAGACAAGGAAACTACTGGAAGAACTGACAAAATGTGGATGACTACAGTCTAGACCTCAGAGTTGTATTGTGTTAAATTTCCTCCAGATTTGGATGTTTTTACTGTGGTTATGTAGGGGGCCATCCTTGTTCTTAGGAACTACACACTGAAGGATTTAGAATAAAGGGACATAATGTCTACAACTTGCTCTCAGATGATTCAGGAAAAACAAACAGTATAAATTTGTGTGTATGGGTACACAGAAGTAGGGAAGGAAGGAAAGATAAAACAAATGTGGCAGAATGTTAGCAGATGCTAATAACTGGTGGATCTAGTAAAAGAGTACAGGAGTTCTTTTTATAATTTTTCCAAATTTTATAATTTCTACCCCATTTCCTTGATCTTAGGGGCCCCCATGTCTTATTTGTTTTATGGGAAAAGATGCCATTTGGAACTTTTGCTCCCCACCTTCTTTCTCAGAACCACCACCCAAGTCCAGGTCCAGGTCCTCACCACCCTCACCACCCTGACCCCTAATAATTCCTGGAGGTCCCTCAAAGCCAGCCTCGGTCCCATCACCACCTGCAGCCTGAGAGGCCCTAGAAGAGCAGCCATCTTTCAACCTCCCGCTCAGACACCTTCGGTGGCTCTTCGCTGCCTGAGAGCCTCTGCCTCCCTTTCAAGGCCCCCATCTCTGGCACCCACACCTTCCCGGCTACCTCACAAGCATCTCCAGGGCAATCAGGCATGTCTCTTCACTGTGGCCCATGGCCACACAATATGGCTGTGTTCACACCACTGCCCTGATCTAGAATGCCCTCACTCTTCTTGGCCTGTTTTCCCAGAACTGGGTTAAAGGACATGTAAGTGTTGCACTAAGTCCTCTCTGAACAACTCAATCCTCCCTGGCTTTCCCTTCTCTAAGCTTTTACACTATCTTATAAGATATACTAAATTATATAGTGTCCAGAACTGATTCATTCTTGTTTCACACTTTCTGACTGGTTTTGAAGACATTAGATAATTTTTTAAAACTCATCTGGA
Source organism: Lutra lutra (assembly GCF_902655055.1). NCBI lineage: Eukaryota > Metazoa > Chordata > Mammalia > Carnivora > Mustelidae > Lutra > Lutra lutra. The sequence continues at coordinate 48,617,372 of NC_062291.1, forward strand.
AAAACAGGAGCTCTCAAGCAAAAATAATTTTGTGATTTGGGGCAGATACCAGCTTATAAGCTTGGCCATTTCCCTTATATTATGAATGACTCGGCTACAAAGTACAGTATATTAAGTAGGAACAGTTTAAATATTAAAACGCCTAGAAGTGTTAGCTGCCTACTACATTACCTGCACCGGGGAGGCGTTTGAATACCCCCCCATGGTGATGGGGACTGAGAACTGTTCCATGAATACAGGCAATGTGCCTAACTTTCCTGGGAAGACGAAGTCGAAGAGCGACCACAGCTCCCGGAGGTTATTTTGCATCGGTGAGCCGGACAAGATGATACGATGAGGGGTGCGGAACTATTTGGGGAAAGAAAACACTTTTTGTTAAATCCATTTTTCAAGAGATGATCACCATCCCTACCCCAAAATACGTCCACACAATCCTGGTTATTTAACATTTTTACATATCACTTTAATCTCCAAAATGTAGACATTTTATGCAATATAGAAAAAATAAAGAGGGAAGAATATTTCTTATTGTTCAAGCTGAATACTAGGAATGAGAGTTGAATTCGATGACATTCTAACAACTGATCCCTACGAGACACAGTCAGTAATGTGAATAATTTGAATTTTTTAAAACCATGATTATGGGCAAGAATAAAGAATTTTCTGCATTAAGGCAAAACATGTATTTCAAATTCCTTATGCAGAGGCACAAGAGTCAATAAGTGTGTTACCAGAGTTTATTCTCAATTAAATACTATTTTCCACCTGGAAATCTCCCTTGTTATAAAAGCTCATACCTGTTTGCAAGCAAGGGTGACAGCAGCGTTTGGATTTCGAATTTTGTGTCCCTCATCCAAGATCACGTAGTGCCAGTCATGCCTACTAATGTCATCTTGCATCAGCCGAATGTAGGAGTAAGAAGTAATCAAAATGCCATGACAATGAGCAATATCTTGAATTAGTTTCTCCTAAAATGATGATAAAATGGTAAAACCAGTTTTAAATAAGCTCCTTTAAATAAACTAAATGAGCATGATTCTTTAAATAGTAATCTTTCAATGATGTAATCTAATGCACTTTTAAAATATGTATACAATCACAATACATACAATTACAACTATACATTATCAGCACTGGAAGTTTATGTTTCGTTACTCTGTAATCACTGACTACTAGATCTACTTAAGGAGGAGGGCCCTCAAAAGAAAACTAGAAAAAGTTACAATAAGTAAACACTTACCCAATATTTATTTTTCTAAAATATCCTTTGTGTCAATTCTTGTTAAACTTAAAACAACAAGATAGATGGGAAGTGATTTATTATTTTAAAACCAGAAAAAGAAAATGAGAGAAAAGCCAGAGAGACCAGAAAGACAAATTCAGGCGCTGTACTGATGCAGAACATGAATTCCAGAAGGAGAGAATAGAAAAGGATATAAGAACAATGATTTTTTTTAAAAGACAGAAAAAAGTTCTGAGGAGAAACAGGAGTCTATAGAGCAAAAAGTAATGGAGTGTCAGGGAGAAACACTGAAAAAAGACCTATCCCTAGGAATATACCTACTAGAATTCCAAAAGTAAAGAGAAAATGCTGTAGCTTCTAGTCAGAACAAAACAGAAGATTCCCTTCAGAGGAAAAAGACTCCACCTGAGCTGGACACCTCTTCTGTTACACTAAACTGTCAGAAAGCAAAGAGACAGACTTTCCATAATTGTAGGGGAATGACCCCGGAATTCTGCACTGATCCAAACTAGCAGTCATGCTTGACAGAAAAAATAAATTCTACCTCCAGACAGGCAAAAACAGAAAATAAAGCAGCCAGAGAGAGGCCAGGTATAGTACGCGATATATCCAGCCAGGTGTGGTCACTGAAAGAACACGGTCCCTTTCCAAGGACAGAAGAAAGTGTGCCCAGAACATACAGCACTCTGCAGAACAGCAGACCGCAGAGCTCCCAGGCCCCAAATGCTCACTGCAGACAGAGCACTCCCAGCAACTCCCTGAAAAAGGACAGAGTCCTTATGAACCTCTGGTTTACGGGGGGAGACTGTAATAATATATCAGGTCACAAAGCTGGTAAATGGTGGAGTCATGATGTGAACGTAGACGGGCAGCTAACTGCAAAGCTAGTATTAACTAAGTATCAGGCAATGCTGCCTCATACCTAACGGTGAAAGAAAAAAAAATTTAAGGGTAAATTACATGTAATATGTACACCAGTTCTTCAAATATTACAGGTATCCTCTGCTTTTCCAAAGTTCAGTTAGCTTCTTCGCGGTTACAAAAGACCTACATTAGTACCCGTTTTTGCCGACCCAAAGAAAGCCAAAGAAGATTTTCACTTTTATAAAAAAGGTGAAAAGCAAAAGCAGCGTTCCGTCTTTGTTGTACAGCGAGCCTTTATAGAGGCAGCCCACGCCCCGAGCACGAGAGGGGCGCCACCAAGCTCCTTCCCTGAGAACTACACTCAGCATCTGGGCAGCAAGCGCCGTAGCTTTGAAACGGATCTATAAGCATCTATGCATTATCCGATTTATTTTGTGCGTGTTAGCAAGACGTATCCTAAGGTATCAGAAAAGCCTAAGAGAGGTTACTATTTGGGTAGGGAACGCTCAAGAACTTTTCCATATAAATTAATGATAAGTGCTTCTTCACTTCAAGCCGTTTCAGGGTACGAAAAGATTTTGTAGGAATGCTCCACTTTGGAAAGCAAGGAAATCTGTTTTAAAACAGTAAGTAAATGTTTAAACATTGCTTTAAATATTAACGAAACCGTTAAGAATAAATCTAAAATATAAGGAGGGATATATTTGGGGACACCTGGGTGGTTCAGTTGGTTAAGTGTCCACCATCGGCTCAGGTCATGATCCCAGGGTCCTGGGACTGATCCCCATATCAGGCTCCAGCTCAGATGGGAGTCTGCTCTCCCTCTGCCCCTTCCCCTGCTTGTGCTCTCTCTCACTCATTCTCTCTCAAATAAATAAATAAAATCTTTTTTTAAAGGGGGGGGATATATTTTTAAGTGCCACTATAATTCTAGTTTAGTATAACAAAATCTTGAATAACAACAGGAGAAATACATGTACTAAAAATCCCGCCCTGTCCAAGGGTAGAAAGGGGCAGAGATGACAGACACTGTCCACTTTTTAACTGTGAAAGAAAAACAGGTTGGATTATATTTGTAAAAAAACAAGCCCATCTACTGATCCACAGCTGCTACTTCCACATGAATACAAGAAAAGAAACAGACTGTAGAACTGTCAAACCACTCTAGGGGAAAAAAGTAATAGAAAATAGAAAAAAATCAGGAAAATAGAAAATATAATCGCTGGTTTCAGACGAAATGTACCAGGAGTCTCCACAATGACAGTGGGTTATTAGCAACGAGACTTTCCCGTGGGTACACACGGCCCAACCCTTAGACCCAAACGAGCCTGGCACTGAAAGCTGAAAATATGGGGGTTACCCAAGAAACACAAAAAGAAATGGGGCAGGACTAGAAATACAAATAGCAGACAGAAAGAACTGAACAGAAAAAAAGAGGGATATTTTATATTTTAAAGGAGACCGTGCACACCGGAGAAGGAGCCCCGTACCAAACCCGGGGCGCAAAGCCGTCAGAGCTGTGCTGATGAAGCAGGACATCCACAGCCGGCAGGGGACCCGGCACAGCCTCCCAGAGTTTGACAGACCAGAAGAGAGAAAGTAAGATTAAAGAAAACAAGAGGTCAAAACTAAGATACAAATGATGTGAGCACCACCATCCCCGAGCTCCTTTTAATAGTATCAGCAGTTTCTGACCACACAAAGAACACTCATTCTTCGCACGCCACTGACGTTAAACTTAGGCGGAACAGTCAGTCAGCGCAACCTGCTAAAAAAGGAAAATGAGAGAATAAGATAAAAACAAAACTCAGTGGACCCTAAAAAAACAAAACTGGCAGAACTGAAAAACCATAAAATGAAACAGCCCACTGAAAAAATCAAATAAAACAAAGATCTGTCAAGTCAGCCCAAAGAGCAGACTCAGACACAGAGCATGAGAATGTCGAAAGAGCAGAACCGAGATGGAGACACTACATAAATGTGTCTTCTCTCCACTACCACTAGTGAGCTAATCCCAAAACCCTGAACACTTTGACAGAGGACAACTGTTCAAAAATAATAATAATAAAGTACCAAAATAGGCCCAAGAAAAATGAGACAAACCGATCAGACCAATTACTGAAGAACTTGAAAAAGACAGTATGCTCTTCTCACCAAAAGCCAACCAGACCCAAAGGGTTTCATGAGCAAAGTAGAAATCCATCCCATTGTTTAACCTATCTCAAAATGCAGGAAAAGACAGGACGCATTTCAATGCGTTACTATAAGGCCAACAGAACCCTGTTTCCAAAACTAACAGGCACAACACACACGTGTACTCCCTAGCAGAGATCCATTACTTATAAATGAAACCTAGCTGTATATTAACCTAATAAGGCTCATCACAGTAATATAAGAGCGAAATATCAAGAAACCTAACACAGTAGTTCATGTAATTACAATTATACAAATTTAAAAAATTCAACATCTTCAAAAATGATTTTAATATGTTAATAAACTAGGACTGAAATATTTTTTTTAACTCAACAGAGTTATAAAAGGGTGTAATAAGAGCCAAAAAATTTTTGAAAGAGAAAAACAAAGTGGGAGAAATTACTTTCTCATGTCATAACACACTCAAAACTTCCCAGTTCATAAAACTACGATACCCAGTACACATCAAAGGTTCGACAGGGAGAGCTGTATTATCTACTACTACTTTGACTACTACTTTGCTGTCCTATTCACGGTTTTCTTTTCTTTTCTTTTTTTTTTTTTAAATAGAGAGGCAGGCAGAGAGAGAGAGAGAGAGAGAGAGAGAGAGAGGGAAGCAGGCTCCCCGCTGAGCAGAGAGCCCGACGCGGAACTCGATCCCAGGACCCCGAGATCATGACCTGAGCCGAAGGCAGCGGCTTAACCCACTGAGCCACCCAGGCGCCCCTATTCACGGTTTTCAATGCCTGCACAGTCCTACACTGAAGACCACACCTGACTAACCATTTCCCAACTCTGTACCTTATGGTGAATGCACAGTAAAAACCTCAGGGCTCACAGCTTTCCAAAAACAGAGACAGGTTTCTCCTGGGACTCACCTCTCTCCCTTTCGCCCTGACTACACTGCTTATCTACCACCACCGGCCCCCCCACAGCTACCAGTGTGCATGTAGGAAAGTGGGCTGTCCAAAGACACACTGCACCACCTCGATCGCCTCATTCCACAAGTCCCGTGACTTTCAGAAGCCAGAGCTGATCCTAAGAGCTCTTCTGCATCTCAACTTCCCACTGAGACTGGGGACAGGCAGCTGCCACCAACTCTACCCTCATTTTCCCCACCAAGAGAGCAGTGGCTATTAGAACTCATGAAGCAGTTAGGACCCAAGAAGGCAGCAGACTGAAACCGAGAATGTCCGTGCCTAACTCCCCTCTAGACCTGGAACTCTGTGCGTACACAGAGACAAGAGGGGGATGAAAACAACTACCAATGTTTGGGGCTTCACAACCAAAGGGGGTCATATTACCACCCACGTTTATAAAATGTCCACTGGGTTACAGACAAGCCCTACAAATGGGGGTCCACTTGCTTGGGACCCTGAACTCCTGTAACTGCTGGACGCAAAGACTCGCCATGGCCATTCCCTTAAACCCCGCCAAGGAATGCCACCCCAAGCTGGATTCTGGATGTCACTTCACCACAGGAGAACAAATGAGATGCCACCCCTCTCAAATACACACCACTGGCACTGTGGTCACCTTCTTCTGCATGTTCAATAAGGACTAAAGTTTATTGGGAAAATTCTACAATGTTACGCCACAGAAATACACTAATTCCTACCATACTCAGAAAGATGTATGATGATGAGTAAAAATCAAAAAGACTTTTATAAGAAGCATAAGAAATTTTTTTTAAATGTCCTATTGAAAATGTAACTTCCACTTAACAGCCACTGGGTAAAAAACACCATGTAAGATTTTTTGTTTTCACCTGATTCAATCTCAGAATTCTATAACTGCCTAGACTAGAGTTTCAATAATGGCGAATTGTTGAATATTATGGACGTCTCTATCCAAACACTTAAGACAAATCATCTCGGGTGGTTTCAAATTAAAAGCTTGTAAAATATGTAACCTCTCCTAGTTTTTGCAATTAATAGGGTACATCTGCAATTAGCCTGACTTACTGAATGCAGTGCTGTTGTCATTAAAAGATGTCTGTGAAAGTGCTGCTGTTATTATGGAGGCTCAGGAGACCAATCCCTCCTAGAGGGCAAACAGTGGACTGGTAGAAAACAACAGCCATAAATCACACTGTCAGGCAGCGGGGAGAGCGGAGTGGAGCACAGGCACATGAAGGCCATTCACGGTAAACACAGCACGGCAGCTTCCCAGGCAGGATTTACTGCACCTGTAATTAATTAAAATTTCCTTCAAGCTAAATCTTTAATAAACAAGGATTTGTGCTGACAATGAAGAAAAAAAGGGCTCCAGCAACATAATTTTACAATATACCTCACAGAACAAGCATAGCATCTATCATTTCTTGTATCAGGTGTATACACCGTCTCTGAAGTTAATAGGAATTACATCACTTTGTGTTGTAATTTGTGTACTTGGAATGGGTTTGAAATATTTAGGATGCTTGAGGGACCATGTGGCCCTTTTCTACTTTAATTTTTATGTTTTTTCCTGACTCCCTTCCAGCTCTTTATTTTTTTTTTTTTAAAGATTTTTATTTTTATTTATTTATTTGACAGAGAGAGATCACAAGTAGATGGAGAGGCAGGCAGAGAGAGAGAGAGGGAAGCAGGATCCCCGCCAAGCAAAGAGCCCGATGCGGGACTCGATCCCAGGACCCTGAGATCATGACCTGAGCCGAAGGCAGCGGCTCAACCCACTGAGCCACCCAGGCGCCCCCCTTCCAGCTCTTTAAAAAGTCAAGTCCTTTGACTCTAGTGTTCCAGAAAAATGGGCCTTTTTATTTTTTTTATTTTTTTTTTTTAAAGATTTTATTTATTTATTTGACAGAGAGAGATCACAAGTAGAGAGAGAGGAGGGAGCAGGCGGAGAGAGAGGAGGGAGCAGGCGGAGAGAGAGGAGGGAGCAGGCTCCCTGCTGAGCAGAGAGCCCGATGCGGGACTCGATCCCAGGACCCTGAGATCATGACCTGAGCCGAAGGCAGCGGCTCAACCCACTGAGCCACCCAGGCGCCCCCCTTCCAGCTCTTTAAAAAGTCAAGTCCTTTGACTCTAGTGTTCCAGAAAAATGGGCCTTTTTATTTTTTTTATTTTTTTTTTTAAAGATTTTATTTATTTATTTGACAGAGAGAGATCACAAGTAGAGAGAGAGGAGGGAGCAGGCGGAGAGAGAGGAGGGAGCAGGCGGAGAGAGAGGAGGGAGCAGGCTCCCTGCTGAGCAGAGAGCCCGATGCGGGACTCGATCCCAGGACCCTGAGATCATGACCTGAGCCGAAGGCAGCGGTTTAACCCACTGAGCCACCCAGGCGCCCCAAAATGGGCCTTTTTAAAGAACACGTGATGGCAGTTTCATCAAACAGCTTGTGTTTGAATCACAACTTGTGTTTCGCCAAAAGAACTTCAACATGCTATTTCATTGTTTCCATTTGGGGCCAAATCCATCTGGATTTGAGAAAAAAAGGTCTAGACAGGAACGCCTGCGAACGTGTTTGATAAAGCAAGTGTGAACCTTCAGTTTAGCGAGTATTTATACCGAATCAGTCAGCAACAGCAGAGCATCTTCTCTTCAGACTACCACAGAAGAATGGGTCTACAACATTCTTTGTTTCTAACAGTAAGAATTACTTGAGTAAATGAATGAGTAGAAGAATTACCTGAGACACTAAGCTTCTCGTGCATACCTATTACCTCAACAACCCTTCACAAAATTACCAAAAATACTAATTTTTTGGGAGACCAATCTAGGCTCAGAGAAGCTAAGTGATTTGCCCAAGGTCACAAAGCTTTACCATTCAAACCCGGGTCTGGTCATGACAAAAGCTATGCTTTGAAACCTTTACGCTATTGTTGCGATTCCCTCTAAATGCCGTGAGTTTGTCAAAATGAGATAAAACTCTTTGAATTATCACAAATATTCCACAGAATTACTATATCTGTAGGATACAGCAGGGAAAGGTGGGAGAGACAAAGTGACAACTGTTTCAAAATACAAGCAAGACATTTCTCATTAAACATCTTCCAAAAAACTGAAAAAAGGGTCCTTAATAATTAAATAAACTTCATAACACAGTAGCTAAAGATGCCACCATCCACTGTGAGTTACGGCATAAGTACCACAAAACTCCCTTCTTTTATTATCTTTTCAGGCATTTTCTCTCCCCAAGAAAATGGCTAGATTTTCAAGGTCAGTTAAAAACACCATAACCATTTTTTGGAGCCCTAACAGCCTCAAATACAATGCAATGCAATGACAACACAAATGCAATGTCATGTTTATAGTTACTCAACAAATAAGTGTTAACTCACATATCAAGTTTCTCTATGTTAGAAAAAAGGGATCACAAAACATAATGAGAAAAAGAAAAATCTTAGATTCCTATGAAATGAGATTTCAATTGACCATTAAAAGAAGATCCAGAAGACTGAAAATGTCTGTATCTGATTTGATTGTTTGGCTGAAATACCAGCCACATATTTTTCTGCATGGTTGCTGGGTTCACATTTGATAATTCTAAATTACGCTGTCAATCAAAGAGAGTATTAACAAAGATAATACAGGGTCATGTGGTGAGAGGTGGGAAGCTAAAAGGCAATGTAAGGAAGAATGACGGATGCGCTCCATTCAGAAACTGATCATCTGATGCCTGTGCTCTAAATGGAAACTTTAATTTTCAAAATTTTATGTCATATCAATTACAACAAATCATTAGGAAAATAAAGACAATCTACTTGAATGATAAGCAGAACAATTCTTGAATCAGTACTTTCAAGTTTTCTAAAGAGAAATTCTCTTCTCTTCCATATTTTCTCCAGCACTGAAGGTCCCTATGCCAAAGTGCCGTTATCTGGACAGGCCCGGGGGCACAGAAAGCTCCCCCATGGAGAAAAAGAATCCTAGCTGATAAGGACAGAAAGGAAGTCAGGCATTAGATGCTGGGTTGAGATCAGACAGACACTGACAGAATATTTGAGATATGAATTTTAAAAATGTATTTAACTGCAATCTAACACATTATCTGCAAGTCAACAGGTGTGCAGGGGTGGTAACAAAGATCTTCAAGAACAAATATTAAAAGGAATGAGAAAACGTATCAAATGTCACTTTGGTTTTTTAATCTAGCAGCTGGAATTCTGATCTTGGAAGTGTTACTAATGAGGTCTATGCAAAGGATTTAATGTATTTTCAATATCCTCATCACAAATAATAAACTGACATTAACAATAATAAATAATAAACTGTGTTTCTAAGTCGAGAGTATGGTTTTTAAGATGCAAACAAACATCTTTTTGGTCTTTTGCATAACAAATTACATATTCAGAGATCTGGGATTCTTTATAATGAAAAAGAAACAAGAGGGTTGGGGGCGGTGGTTGGAGAGGGTGGTTGGGTTATGGACATTAGGGATGGTGTGTGCTATGGTGAGTGCTGTGAAGTGTGTAAACCTGGCAATTCACAGACCTGTACCTCTGGGGCTAATAATACATTATATGTTAGTAAAAAAAGAAAAAAAAAAAGAAACAGTAGAGTTAATTAAGGGTCAGAGGAAAAACACACATCTACTGCTTTTCCTCAAAAGTTAAATAAGAAACTTCAAGTTAAGGTCCTTAGCAAATTGTAAAGCATCAAACAAAATTATGAAAAATCACATGTATACATGCGCTTGTGTGCACAAAACAACCTCAGAAGATGGAATCCCTGCGAAGAAGTGAAGCATCTCTTCTCCAAAGCTCTACCCTCCAAACAAGGAAGCAAGGCACCAACAGAGACATTTGGTTTACATGAAGATAGTTTTTCAGGTTATAATAAAAGAGGAAATGTAGGTAAGCTATGATAAAAGTGAAACTGAATATATACCCTTCAGTAGCCCAAAAGAAAATAAAAAGATAAAGAGAACCTATGAAAAATGTGCCTTTTCAAGAGAAACATCAAGTAAGGAATCCTGCTGGATTTTGCAACACAAAACATTAAGAAATGTCAACAGATGATGGAAGTGAAAAAAGGCATCAAAAACATTTAATAAGGGTGTTCAAAAAGATAGTTACAACCATTTAGTTTGACAAGAAAAACAATCAAAATGGTTATTTTCTGCTGTTAAAAATCACTGTTTTGTTTCATTTTGATCACAGCATTAACCCTACTTCATTACTTTAACTCAGTTTGTTTTTCATTTATCATTTAAAATTCGGGACAAAGTCACTTGGCTTTAACAGCAGCTAGTATAAGCAAGATTCCACCTCACCGAACTTGAGCTACCCAATTACAGACACTCCTGATTCACTTCTATCGAAAGTTCCATTTACTCATAATCGTAAATAAAATGGGAGTTTGGAGGAAAGGGGTACTGGGTCAAACTCCAGAAACAATGGAGTTCAGGGGCTCACGTGTGTCTAACTCAGTGAGGCAAACATTCAGCAGCTTTTTCAGGCACACTGCTCTTGTGGGGGTACACAAGGCTCACTCAAGAACTCCAAAGACTTGGGAAAGAAAGAACTCATAACAAACTACCACTTCATCTCAAAAAAGTAACCTGCAAACCCACAGGGAAGAAGTGTAATTATCAGCTATTCAGCAAACGCTTATGGGCAATTCACACAGCTCACAGTCCGGATGGTCAAAGCTGAAAATTTAAAAAGCATAATACAATCTCTCCATGCTACCCATCTGAGCACAAATAAACCTCCTTTTTAATCAGGTGACTAAAACTACAAATAAGTGAAGAAATCCAACTTTCAAAATATAGTGGTTAGGCTTACATGATGACCAAGGATTCAGAGAACACAAAGCAATTTAACTAAAAAACAATACAAATTAAGAAATTCTCATAATTGTAGAGGTTGTTCCTTTGTTCATTAAAAATATGTTGAAAACCATGTTAAATGTACGTACTTACCAATGATGAGTTATTACATTACTTTCCTAAAACTGTGGAAAGCTACTAATGGCCCAAATCCGATGACTTAACCATTCTGGAAGCCCCCAGGGTATGGTCCCACTCATGCTAGCAGGCTTGTGGTGCCCAGTCTGTGCCCAGTTGTGTTTTGTTGGACAACAAACACGTCTCAAGGCACTATAAACTGTCAGAATGATAAAGCCTACATTCACGTATTGTTTTGAAAACATACAGCTCTAAATTAAATCAGTAACAGTAAGTTAATGCATAAAAGCACACAGGAACATACACTTGAGAAATACAGGGATCAAAGGAAAAATATGTAAAGTGGAGAAGTTTAAAAGTAAGCAAACCAACAGGTACTGAGGTACTGTAGTGTTACCTTTTTGTGCACATAGGAGCCAGTTTCGTGTAGAATTGCCACTCGGAATGGAGGCCACCACGTGTGAAATTCCTTCACCCACTGATGCATCACTGTTGTTGGACAGACAATTATAGTCGGACCCAACCCCTTGAACCTGCACCCAAAACGTCCAAGAAAACACAACCATGAATGACAGCATATGGATGAATAACCACCAAAAAACAAAAAAGAAAAGAAATAGAAAGGTAACAGCTTGAAATAGAAAAGCCTAGCTGTGGAAATTTATTGATATTTTCTGTAAAGAAAAAGCTGTTGAAGTTAACACCCAGTAAATGAAATCCAGAGTAAAATAAAAGAAAATGAAGCAAAAATTACTTAACAAATTCTAAGTGAGGGAAGATATTACATAGCTCTTCAAACCTAGGAGAATCTTAGGAGTTTCTACCACACAATTTCCACCAACCTCCCAGCTGTGGGAAGTAGGCAGGACAGAAGTGCTCTGAAGGTTGGCAGGCCCAAAGGGACATGGTTACCAGTGGACGTGGCGATGTCTACAATCAGTCTTCAAACTGCCATGGCTCGCTTCTCCATGGTGTGTGTGTGTGTCGGGGACGGAGGGAGGGAGGTGATCACAGTGAGCACTTCCCCTGGAAAGCCCACACCAAGAGTACAGCTGCGCTGTTCTTGTGGAAAGCAGCAGAGCACAACACAGCAAGAGTATTAAGGGCAGTCCCCCACTGACCCAGCAGTCCCAAACACACACTGATGTGCCAGGATACCCACTGCAGCGTTATCTACACTGTGGGAAAAATGGACGCTACCTAAACATCCATGAAGACGAGGGTTGGACAAACCATTCCATTTCTTTAATTCAGCACAAGCTCGTCATTAGGAGCACTGCCTGGGTCTGAATTCCAGCTCTGCCCACATTAACTGCATGATCTTGGGCACATTACTTAACCTCTCTGAACCTCAGCTTCCCATCTTAAAATAGGAATAATAATAGTACCGATCACACAGGATTAAATGAAGATTAATTCAGTTAATACCTATAAGGTGCTCAGAACAACACTGCCATATAGCAAATATTATAAGGGCTTGTTAAATAAGATGGAATATCACAGAACCATTAAAATCACTTTTGAAGAATATTTAAAAACCTGGAGAAATGCTCCTAAGAAGTCTTAAAAAACAAAACTTTACAGAAATCACTCCAACTCACTTTCACAGAGAGCTGGGAGATTGGTCATGGTGGCCACTATCTCAACATCCCTCTCTCCCTCTCCCTCCTTCCTAACAGAGCCATGACTTTGTATAGGTGTCCCCTCTTCTGTCCCACACTTGTACTTGATGGGACTCTGCCCACTGCCTGGCTGCGGTGGTGAGATGGGAGAAGCAGGAACTCGGGTCATCCACAGCTGTCAGCACACAGTACCCCTTCTCCCCACCCCGGCCTGGTACCACTCACTCTCCCACTCAGGGCCTAGTAAAACCGGTTCCTTCAGTGTAGGGAAGGAAGGACTTCCACTGCAGGCTGGAGGAGAGTTTTCTCTCTAGGTCTCTCCATGAACAAGGAAATATCACCCAGTGGCTGCGGGGCAGTTGGGCTACAGTGCAAGGACATCTGATACTTTAAGGAGAACTGACCTTGGGAGAAAACTGCAGTCTCTGGGTCCCTGATGACAGCACTGAGCTGCAGATCACACTGTGTCTACCGCCCACTTCCTCTGGAGGTTCCTAAATGTATCACACATTTGGGAATATCTGACTCAGTGTAAGGTTTTGGCTACTTGCAGCCAAAATATCCTGATACACTGCATACCACAGGTAACTGACTAAACCTGCACCATCCTGCCCTCCTTCCCCCTATTACAGTGGAACAAGTGTCCTTCTTGTGTAACTAATCCTTCTGTCTGTGCCTAGGAGCCCACACCCCACTACATCAAGGCTTTAATGTCTGCCCACTGTTCTTGAATAATCTACACATCTTAAACTGGCCTATGAGACCAAAAGGACTGACCTCTGCTCACCTTTTCAGCCTCACCTGTCTCACTGCCCCCATCCCAACACCTGCCTCTGTGGTTCGGCACTCCACCTGCCAGCACTGTCTTCAGTCCCAGCAAAGTGCATATTTCTCTCATGTCTTGGCATTCCCCTTGTCCCTTCTTACCCTTTATCCGAGCTGCCATCTACTTGAGTGTTAGCCCCTAGCTTCTCTTAGAGTCTTCCTTTCTCTCTCCAAATGGTTTAAGGATCCTTCCTCGGCATACCCACACTAGTTAGGACCCCATACTAACCCTACCACCATACACATATCACTTGTATTGTAATTGTGTGTTAGATCCTTTCTAAGCCCCGAGGGTAGGAATGGCTTCTTCTTCAGATACCTAGACCACAAGACGTAGCTCATGAATATTGGCTTTATTAAATGAAGACATTTTCTTAAAGGTTGTTAGAAAATAATGTTCAAAGAGATTATTTCTGAGTTAGGGAACCATGGGTAATTTTCATTTTTTTGCTACAGCTCAGTAAATTCTGAGCTTAAAAAATTTTTTGTAAGTCACTCAGAGTAAATCACACAGTGCTTGAAATATTAAGAATAATCTTCCGCACAACTCAAAAATACCTGAGGTTCTAATACAGAAACAAGCCATAACTGAAATGAGGCTACCCTTGTATTCCAATGTGACAAAAAGCCTCCACCCACTTCTAAAGCCTCCACCCACTTCTAAAGCCTCTCACCCTTCAACTACAGCGACTGCCCCAGCCCACTGCTCCATATTAAGGGCTCACTACAGCAGACTTTGACACTTCCCAAAGAATTCCCAAGGAGGCCCTGCTCCTCACAAAGGACAGGGCCCGTGCAGGCGCCCCCTCAAGCTCCCTGGGGATGGCATAACTCTGGTCTGGCCCCTCCCATGACAATATTTCTTTCTAAAAGGATTAAATGCACCAGCTTCTTTATACCATCCACAGGGAACAAGAGTTATTATCAATAAGCACTTAGCGGGGATTAGGAAACAACCAATCAAAACCTGTTTAAAATATTTACAAACAAAGTCACTTTCAAATAAGCATAAATATATATACATGCTTTATTCAGCTACATAGCATTTTTTTTTCTTTTATTACATGCTTTCTGCAAACTGCTACACTGATGACTCACGCTGTGTCATTTAGGGCCAACACTTTATCCTAGCTGAACACGTATCTGGCATTATGATGCCCTTTCACTGCTGCCATTCTCCCCCTATTAGAAGACTATGGAGGTTTTCACAGAGTGGAAATCTAGGAGCAGACCTAGATTGTTCCTGAACCACAGGAGGGGCAATCAAATCCATTAACAGTCACATCAACTGAACCACCCTTTTCCAACCCTCAAAACCAGTGAGATGAGCATAAGAAATGGCTAAATGTACTAGAGTGATTAGCATCAATTACAAAACTGGCTAAAATTCCTTTCATCTTTGATCAGCATTGATTATCTAATGAGTTTAGGCCAAGCCACTAGCTCCATCGGTCAAATACCTCAATCTACAGGATGGAAATCCTGCTATCCACAGGCTAGGACTTACCAGGAATTACAAAGTAAAATATTAACCTTTGAAAGTTCATTAATTTTTTCAGGCCACTTTATTTGTAACCAGGAATTTAAAGTCTTGGATATCATTTAGTAAATTACTAACTGAAGTTTGAAAGGTAAATAATTTATTTCATCATGAAATTCAGGGGACCCAGCGTTATAATATGAATGGCCAAGGGAAGAGAAGGCAGTATACACAGGATGAAATGGGAGCACAAAAACCAGTACAGACTTTTACAGGTGCATTGTAATACACATCTCTCTCTTTTAAAAACACACATGCAGGGGACGCCTGGGTGGCTCAGTTGGTTAAGCAGCTGCCTTCGGCTCAGGTCATGATCCCAGCGTCCTGGGATCGAGTCCCACATCGGGCTCCTTGCTTGGCGGGGAGCCTGCTTCTCCCTCTGCCTCTGCCTGCCATTCTGTCT
Source organism: Lutra lutra (assembly GCF_902655055.1). NCBI lineage: Eukaryota > Metazoa > Chordata > Mammalia > Carnivora > Mustelidae > Lutra > Lutra lutra. The sequence goes on from NC_062291.1 coordinate 48,632,915, forward strand.
GCCTGTGCTCGCTCGCTCTCCTCTCTCTCTGACAAATAAATAAAATCTTAAAAAAAAAAAAACAAAAAACACATGCAAAACACATTAAAAAACAAAACCAAAAAAACTTCTTTAAAGTGAAGTTTCTTCTTGGTATCCCAGAGACTTAAACCGTTTCAATGATCACGGACCACAAAATGCAACACAAGTTAGGGCCCCAAGTCTAAAGCTCACGGGCGTTCAGAGAAACGTAAAGAGCCAAAATGAACCGCGTCAGCCCACTGAGAACTTCATTTGACTGTTCATCTATTTTTCTTTAGGACATAAACACAGACAAGAACTCCAGGTTCATCTAGTTGCAGAGGTGGACAGGTTATAAAATTGTGAGAAAACTGTGATTACAAAATGTGCTCTGGCACACGGACGTGGAGGGGACCAAGCTCCCCCAGCACACCTCCATTCATAAAGAACCTGATTGTTTGGCTGACACATACTGCATTCTGGGAAGCCACTTCTACCAGTACTATTTTAATAAAGACAATCTGGGCTATTGTCCAACATGCCCCACTATTTCATTATGGAAAAGAGGATATGAGCATTGATGGTTAATTGATTACAGCTGCTGCTCATTATTAGCCCTGCCTTCACTCCTAGTAGGATTGCCACCACTCTGGAGAGCATGTTTTAATTTTTAGATCAAAACTACACTGCAGGGATGACTTGAGTTTTCGTAGGCCCACAGTAATAGACTCTGCACAAGTTTCATGATAATAGGAAGGGAAGGAAAGATAAGAGATGGGAAATAAGAAAATCCCAGAAATCATTTAAGGAAAGAAAGACAGTCCTAGAAACCATCTGGGGCAGCCTGGGGCATTCCAGTTATCCAAAAAGAAAACAAAGAAACAAACAAACAAAAAATAGCCAGGTAGAGATGCAGAGCCAAGCCAATCAAAGAGCTTATGTAGAACAGAGAAAGCACTTTTTAAAATCCTAAACTAAGGACATTCATAGATAAGAAAACACTAAATGCTCATTTTCAGCTCCGACTTTTCCCTTGGGCTGGGCTGTTTTCACAGTTCCAAACAAAATATGCAGTAGAATTCTAATATTTGAAGGAAAACCTCTGCTTCAATACAACTTCCATGTAATAACAAAAAATACGGTATTTTAAAAAGCTTCAAATGCTTTTTTCCCTTTCCTACATCATGTAAAATATTCCCAAAATAGTCTAGAACTTTAAATACTCATGAGAATTGTGATCTTTTAAATTAATGGAAAAGTAAGGAATAAAAACAGAGCACTACTGAAGATCAAAAAAGAAAAAAAATTCTATACTCAATAGTTTATGGTTTGCATTTGGCTCCATACTAAACATTTCTCTGGAGCTAAACCCATGTTACAGGACAGTCACTTTCTGCGGTTGCTGACTTCAGGCACAGCACACTGTTAAAGGTATCTCCAAACCCTATATTGTATTTGAGGTTGCTACAACATAAGCCATCTCGTAAATACACTGCTGTTATTCATTAGATAAACCTACTGGAATCCAAGGAGCTCTCAGATTATCTGGGTTCAAGATTAAATAACCTATATAATTCACCTCATATTAGTTTTACCAATGCTGACTTACATAAAGCCGATTTACAGCTTCAGTATGGAAATAAATGCTCACTGTACTTCACGATAAAATAGTTCAGTCCCAACATACTGAACTTACACAATCTAAATGCTGATTCTTTCTGAATATCACAGCTTTAATAATTCAACTAAATTCCTAAAGAGAACAAAGATCACAATCTAAACAATTTTCCATCATTTTAGGCAATCATTTAGGCTCTGGCTTTAGGGTTGATATAAAATTCTGGAAGACTGGAGAGGGAGAGAGAAGCATAGCGAGCAGACAATTTCATGTTACCAAAAAAAAAAAAAAAAAAAAGAGCCACTACCACTATCTATAAATGCTATCACACATAATGATTATAAAAGAAATTCAGGAGAATGGCTTCTCCAGAGCTCCAACTTTCCCCAGGAAGAGACTTTGTACTTACTGTAATGCTTACCTGGTCTCCTGCCAGAACAAATATTTTAATGTAAAATTTAATAAATGGAACTAAAGGTATTATGCCCAATTTAAAATTCCATATTGTGTAAACTATCGATATTAACATAATTGAGTTTGTAAACAATCCATTTGTAGAAGCTAACCTTAGACACTGTATTGACCCAAAATATCTAGTGGGGCTCATCTGCAAAATGAAGCATCAATGCCTGGAATTCATTAAAAGTGTTACATGTTTAATTTCTCCTGCCCTACAGCTCCATTGTCTCGTAAAAATTTTCCTTTGATGTCCCCCACTAAAAGAATTAAAGGAATATTGTAATTGAAATGTCATCAATAATTCACAAGACCCTCCTCCACAGCAATACATCTGATGAAATATTAATTGAGCTCCACAGACTGACAGTCTGCAGAGGAGCACTTGCCTGTAATTTGAACCACGAGTCCTGATCTTGCTGTAGCTCAGACCTGCCAAGAAGGCAATTATCTGAATGGTCTTGCCCAATCCCATTTCGTCTCCCAGAATTCCTCCTGCCTGCTGGCAGTGCAATTCCCACAGCCACCTAACACCTGTCTGCTGGTACCTACAACAACAAACACCAACAAGAAAGAGAAAATGGCAAATGGTGGATAATACAGATCATAACAGAAAGTACTCATGAATTAATCATTTGGCTAGGTTCTAGTACCAGTCAGAGAAACATGCCGGATGTGTGTTTTACATGAGTATTATATTTATAAGGTCATACATTTTTGATTACCTAGACATAAAATCACAAATTTTTCTTTATAGAACATGTTAACACATTTCTAATTAAACTGATAGATGGGGTAATTAGGGACTATTTCATTTCTTTTTCAACATTAGAAATAGCGTGGTAAACAAGCATAAGTTTATTATCTTTTATTCAGTATCTTTCCAGGAAAAATATCTCAAATATTTTTAGTTATATAAAGTTCCAACATTTTTTCTATGAAAAAGAAGCATTAAGTTTTCTATCTCAGCAGCATCAAGAAGCAAAAGACAGAACACAATTTACAGCCTATACTGTTGAAAAGTCACTTGACAATTATATTATCCTTTATAGGAAAAATTTAATTGAATTTTAAGGCCATAAACAAGTCTGAATAAAAGGGTTGCTCACAAAATTAGTATATGACAGATGATTCTCTCATATTATTAGCAGATGCAAAAAAAAAAACAGTTTAAAAACTCAACAATACAAAAAGTCTTTTTAATATTTTAAAGCAGAACTTGATTCAGGGGCTTTATCACAGATACAGAAAGAACAGAGCTATTAAAACTTTAAATAAGGAGTACAAGACAAAGAAAAATAGTATGTTCTCCTCTACAAACAAAGTTGGTATTTTCCTTTCTCCATCAATGGCATATTTAATCTATAATCAAAAAGTGAAGGTAAAAAAAGGAATAATGCAAGAAACATTTTGAGAATGAAGGCAAGACAATATCACAGAATGGTATGAAAATTATATGCCAAGTTTAAAAACAAATCTAAGGCAAAAAATATTTAAAAGACCATGAAATCTAAAGTCTTTTTTCTTCCAAAGAAAATATCAAGGCTGATGAGCTTCCCATCTTAAACACAGGTGGTTTTGTTGTTGGTTTACTGGCCTGATATTTGCTCCAGTCTGTGTGGTATGTCAACCTAAAATCTCACGTGAACCCTAGTCCTTGCTGCACTAGTTTTATTTCATCTCTTAATCATGTGTTATAATTAATTTCCCCCAGTAGTTTCCCCAGAATCAATTCCAAAAGTTTACCTCTAGCTGTTGCTATTACTATTATATAAGGAAAACTTTGTATAAGAATGTTGCTGCTCGGTGGGTTAAACCTCTATCTTTGGCTCAGGTCATGATCTCAGGGTCCTGGGATCGAGTCCCGCATTGGGCTCTCTGCTCAGCAGGTAGCCTGCTTCCTCCTCTCTCTCTGCCTGCTGCTCTGCCTACTTGTGATCTCTCTCTCTCTGTGCAAATAAATAAATAAAATCTTTAAATTAAAAAAAAAAAAGAATGTTGCTGATTATTAAGTTTGCTATTATATACCCTGACTATGCATCCTGAAGAAGAGAATTAAAATTCAAAACACAGTAAAGTCTAGTATGGATAAAAGATCACTAAATCGAGGAAGAAGTATAAGTTCTATTAACACATGGTACATAATCAGAGAATAATGGCTAACTAACTCCTTAAGAAGCCAACTGCTGGGGAAACAAAGAGCCACATGGTTTGGATAGAGCCTCAAAACCACCCTACATAAAGATAAGCAACCCATTTCACAGTTAGGATATGAAAGCAGACAGAGGTTAAGTAACCTGCCAAAGGTCACACTGTTAGGAAAAAATGAGCAAGCCAGAACTGAAATCCAGAGCCTCTCCTTCCAAAGTGTCTCTACTTTAGAGATAATCTTGACCAGCAGTTCTTGATGGGGAATTATTTTGCTCCCTGGGGGACATCGCACAATCCCTGGAGTCATTTTTGGTCGTTCAAACTGGTAAAGTACAATTGTTATCTAGTAGGTAGAGTCTAGAGATGCTGTTCAACATCCTACAATACAAAGAATAGTCCTCACAACAAAATAATTATTCTGTCCAAAATGTCAGCTGTGCTGAGGGTGAGAACGCCTGATCTGGACTAAAAGCTGATTGTGAACCACTACAGTAGACCAATCTCAGCTGTGGATAATGATATAGTGCAACAAACTGATGTATGATCAGAAGCACTTAATACTAGCTAACCAACCTCCTTTTACTGAAGTCGAGAACAACTATGGGATCAGCTCCTCCAGGCAGAGTAAGGACCAAAATCTCCCAGAGGTCATTCTAGTGTTCCACCACTACAGCACACTGCTTCCCCAACATGGGTCCAACACCTCTTTTTGTTTGGAGTCAATCAACTGAAGGTGGGGAAAATCCAGAGGAGCACTTGAGAAACCATGAAAGGAATAAAAACTAGCAACCTGCACAGTATCCCAAAGGGAGTTTAGGAGGGCTTTAAGACGGCTGCATCCTATGTGACCCAGGAGAGGCAATAATAGTGTGATGGGTGTCTCCTCCTCTACAAATGTCATCTCCAAGGGCATATGATTGTGTGTTTATGAAATGACTAACACTAAAGAAATGGTTTAAGGAAAATTATCTACTAAGCGGCCCTGTAAGTCACATCACTACACAGAAATTCCCAATAACTGGGGCATTGTACAAAGATGGCAAAGAGTGGCTCTTTCTTTCTACAATGGCCGTCAAACTGCATCAGCACACGGGCTGGCAGGTGTGTGTCACTGGAGGAGGAGGCGTTAGGGGGCCTGGGTTCTGGTTTTAGCAGTGCCACTGACTGACTTAGGTTTTGTTGCATTAATTTCCTAATAAATACTGTAAACAATGAAATGCAGGTTACAGAACACAGTTTTCAGAAAATTTGGAAAGCATATAAAAAAATTACTCCTTGTAAAGATTTTTTTACAAACTATTGTACAATAGTTAAAAAATGATGATACTCTGCTTCCCCCATGAGACTGAAGTACACAAAATAACCACAAATAATTGGTATATCTTGGCATTGTCACACTAACCCAAGATTGCATTTGCTAGTGTGGCTAAATGTAAGGTCAAAGATTGAAGTTTGTCATCTGATTGCTAAATTACACAGATGAATGCATTTGCTGGGCAAACTTTCAAAATAGAATTTTAAAAGTTAAACATGACCTTGCAGAAAATAGCACTTAAATGGATAATTGTACCTTCTGACTCCCTTGTGTACAACTATACCCTGTTAATTTAATTCCACAGAGTGCAATAAATACAGCAAAAAATATATCTATGGTTTAACATTAAACTGGCCTGGCTAAAACTTAATCATAAAAGAAAAATGGAAACTTATCAATCCTATTAATTTTTTTCATACCACGAAAGAAAAGGAACAGAAGTTTAATAACACTTATGAAATATTTAAAAACCCATTTTTGAGAAATAAACACAAAATAGTTTCCAGAAATGTGTAATTAAGACTAATTAAAACAAACTGACATGTATTTATATAAACATATATAAATACAACTATATAAACAATGTATTTATATGTATACACCTCTATATAAACTACATATTTATACAACTATATAAATATAACTACACTATAGAGTTAATAGTCAATATGCTGAATCCTATAGACTCTTAATAAGCGAAGTTTGGTTCTAATAACTGAAATTTCTTTGGCAGAAAATCTCACACTTATACAACAATGTACATTCAACTTGACTCTTGAGGATACATACCAACTTACTACACATGCGGAAGTATCCATCTTCATTAAATCAATTTAATTTATAATGTGAATATTCCTTTTGCTAGTACAACACTGATACTATTTGGACTGCTCCTTAACAAGCAATCACTTTAGAGATGATAAAAAGAATTGTCAATAAATGTTGTTTACATACCCTTCCATAATTAATTTTCATTGGGAAGAAGCAATAAACAAAGTAGCCACCTCTCTGGGCTACAAAATGATTTGTCTGCAAAAATTACTAGAGCGATTCAGATTTGAGCTTCTACGTAGGTCGGCTTCTGTCCCGTGATGGCAACCCCACCAAGATACTTCACATTTTTAGGATTTCAGCTTTCCTGTATATTTAGCGGGATAAACTAACTACTCCCAACTCCTTTTGCCCACCCTACCCTCACTGAGGTAAAAATTAAAACTATAATATAAGCCCTCTGAGGGGAAATATAAAAAGCATGTTATTTTTAAATAGACATCTTGCACGAGTTTAAGGCATGGCAGACAACCGAATCTATGAAGGAGAATAAACATAATCATCTCAAAGAAAGAAGTTAAACATCCTCCAGCCAATTACCAAGTGATGCTACGAAACGGAAAGTAGCTCTTTAATGGTTTAATTTCCTATATGCATGCATCAAGAAGTCTTCCTAAAGTATCTTGTTAAGTAAATCCCAGGAGTGATGAGACTGAAGCTGCGCCTCAGTATTTTCATTCATCATGGGCGACTGGCCCAGGCCACGCAGGCTAGCAGCATCTATCACACAGCTTCCAGTTATCTGGAACACTCGGCCCCACTTCACATATGAAATAGTCAGTTTCAAGTAACAACTTAATACTGAAGGTGTTTGCCTTGATCTTCTCTTTTGACATTAGAACAAAATCTACATAAAATATTTAGATGCACATTTGGTCAGCTCAAAAGTATTATACCCTTAGGTACAATATAAAACACTCAAACTACTCTCAATAGTTTTTATTTCTACATGGAAGAAAAAAAAAACACCCCAATATTGATTTTAACATACAGCTCTTCTGACTTAATTCATCTGACTTAAGAAATTAAGAGGTTTGGTCCCTTAGAATCACTAAGAACAAAAAAATACTTCAGTGTAGATGGCTTTTAAACGTGTTGCTTTAGCCGGCCGAGACAGGTCCACATAGACTCACCAGCTTCCAAACGTGCCCCATGCGCACTTTAGTCAATTTATTATCATCTACTTTTAATGAGCAGCACATGCTAAAATTTCATTTGACAGTATCTATATTTGCAATGAATTGCTGCAAGTACCTTAAGGGCCCATAGGTAACTACTGTGTCATATCTAAAATATCAATTTGTACACAATGGCTTGATGACAGATATAAAGGAAAGAACACAGGCACATACTTAAAAAGCTTTTTGAACAGAAAACCCGGCATTTTAAAATCATCAAACTCTGCATCGCTCTCCTCAGAATCGTCTTCCAGCTTCAGAGACTTCTCTTTGTCCCGCAGCCTCAGCTTATTCCATCTCCTACCATGAAAATAAAAATCATATTTCCATTACTTTGGTTACAAGACAGATTAAAATATAGTTCTAGATAATGCACAGGAAAAAGAAGGAAATTAGAATGGTCTTTTAGCTTTCTGCTACTGTCATTACCCGAAACACTGATAGTCAAAGAAAAAAAATTCTCTTTTCCTTCCTTCCTTTTCAACTCAATTCTTCTTTGAATTATTACATCTGCTTTAGAAATATTTCTGTAAGGTCCCATTTCATTATCAAAACTACTTGTGCCTCTTCTGACTTTACCCTGAGGGGAAATTTCTCTGCTACTTCCTAAGATATATGAATTTAATTCTAGAAAAGATTCAGTGAAAATTTCAATATAACTAAGTATCTCCAAAATGGCAATATAACAAAAAATAGATTTTATTTATCATTATTATTTCTGTGCTAAAGACATGATAGTCATAGCATAAAACAGCATAGTACCTTGAACATAAAGCAAATTTTGTGTCAAAATTGCTATATATCAGATTAACATACTGTTTACTTAATGGGGGGCATCACCAATATCAAAGGACTAATAAGTAAACAACTTAGAAAAAAATGTGTTCACTAAGCAAAATCTAAGTTATAAATTTAGTAATATGATGCTTTTCGGATATAAAATGAGAGTTTACATTTCATAGAGGTGATGCCATGCATGTATACCAGAAGAAACGTCTAAAGATCTGAAAGTCTTAATAAAGACACACTGAGGTTTTTGGGAAGATATAGTCATTTAAACAGACTAATTCTGCATCCAAATAACTACATAATGGACACCGGTGTCATCAGTTAATATGTGTGTGTGTGTGTTTGTGTGTGCTGTGTGTACAACTTACACACACACACACACACACAAACACACACACACACACAAACTCAAGAGCCTCACATTCCATTTACTTCCAAAATAAAAAGATGATCTTTCTCAGTATGCATGCAGCTCACAGTGTGAATTTCACAAAATGGTGGTAATGGAATAAAGCAATACAGATAAATGCCCTCAAGTAAAAACCTCACAGGAGGGGAATGAGAACAGCAACATGTATGAGAAGACATGTAACCACCACTGATTACACAAGAACACTAAGAGAATGTGTGGGGGAAGGTAAAATGAGAAAATGGAAGGATAGTGTCATACATGCTGCCTGGTTAGACCAATGGTGTTTTCCAGTATCAATGACCACACCAGCACAGAGGCCAAGTACAAGAGCAATAGGCAACCCGATCGGGGTAGCTGCCCAAGGACCTTAAAGCACGTCCTCCGATAGAGTCTTGCCTTGAGAATGTCAGCTCTTTACAGGAACAAAAGGAAGGGCTACCTGAGGTCTAACTGTAATCGATAAGGAAGAAGTCGCTGGTGATCTGCAGCTGCTTCTCAGGCTACTGAGAGTCCCTATAAATAAGCACTGTTGGTAATTTCCAGAGAAGAACAGCTAATGTAAGAGGCAGTACATAACCAAGCCTAAGAAAATAGCTGTCACATAACCATGAGATAGTTTCTTTGTATAAAATATTTAATGACCTTTCTGTGCTTAACTTCTAAAGGCAATCTCTTCCGCCCTTTTTTTTCCTCCTTAAAAATTATCTCCGTGCAACTGATGAAATGAAGTACCTCTTGGTGGCTATAACTGTCTTTACTATTCTTCTGAGTTTTGTATTATCTACAAATGGAGTTACGTGTGATGGTACACAGCCAGGTGGTCCTCAAACAGGGGCAGTCTGGCCATCCTCCCCACCCCCAGGGTAATCTGACCATGTCTGGAGACATGTGACGACAGTTGTGGGGAGGGGGACGCGCTACCAGCCTCCAGCAGGTGGAGGCCAGGGATGCTGCTAAACACCCTACAGTGTACAAGCCAGGCCTCCACAACAAAACGTTCTCTGCTCTCAGATGTCCATAGTGCCAAGGCTGAAAAACCCTGGTGTGTAAGTAGACCCGCTACTGAAACTTAGAAACCAAACTGACGTACATACATTTTCCTGGTGTATATATCTGGATTCTTGCTACCTTCTAACTGATTTAGTAAGCAAGCAATTTCACATAATAAGATATTCCTCAGTATCCAAACTCCTTACCATCAGAACTCAAAACCAAACATCTGCAAAACAAAAGATACTTGTATTTAGCAATTTTATGACTAATACAAAACTCAAAAGAATCACAAAATCACAAAAACTACCATTATCCGCTTAAAAATACTCCATTTTGCAATTACGCAAAGATGATTTTACAGGAAGAAAAAGAAAAACACCACAAGATACTGGTGTTAGAAGTTTGGCATAAAGTCAGTAAATATTTTGCATAAAGAGTATCACATATTAAACTCCATTGATAGATGATAGCTATTTCCTCAGACTCAGCCAGTAAGTCTTTGTGGCTGTTCAATTTCCCACTGCATCACTCTGAGTCAACAGGGTTTCAGCTTCCTCCTTCTCCTCCCTTCTAAAATCTTCAGGCATCATGTCACCACAGAACACAGCACCTAGGAAACCACATAAGCCACTGCAGAAATGATTGCATTCCAGGGCCTTCCGCTTCATAAAGATGAGAAGAAGCCGAACATTTATTCAGTCTGGCTAAAGGATGACTAAAGGTGGTAGGGAAAAATCATTATTGCCTACGAGCATCTGAACCACTGTGAAGACAAATCGCCCCAGTAGAATCATATACACATATTAGAGACAGAAAATACCAGGGTTATAAAACCACATGCACATGCGGCTCGGGCTAAGACATCCTTCTGTTATATAAAGCAGTAATTCCTCATGTGGCTTGTGGCCAAAACAGACGTCTGACCACCTAAACAACGCCCACCGAGGCAGTGCAGCACCGAGTGCCGACAGACTAGAAGGATGCCGTGGCCGACCAGGGAGGTGGAGGAGCGCCAGATTCATCTGAGCTGAGAGAAACAGATACCCTTCCCATCCAAGATGCCATCAAGGGTCTTGAAGTTGCTCTCTGTTGTATGCTTAACTGCTTGTCCTGCAGCCTGGCGGGCTGAGCAATCTGTCTGGCCAGCAGGTGTGAAGAGATCTCTGCGCTATGAATAAACTGGGTCTGACGCATGGCATCGGCACAAAACCGGCAAAGCCCGTACCCGGACGGTCTAGAATCAAGTCCTGACTGCTTCTTATCAGTTCTTTAACCCTCAGCAAGTCACTCAGCCTCTATGGCACCTACCTTTCCTCATGTGTGAGGAGGGGAGAACAATGGCATGTACTTCCCCAGATTTAGGGAGGATTAAATGAAGTGTCACATGAAAGCACTTAGCATGAGCCTAGACTGTAAATATTCAACGAATAAACACACTGTTCTGCATAATCACATCTGCTCACTGAAATCCTCACCCAAGCTCACACAGGACCCTCAGAGGCTGGTACTGTTACTCTGTTCCCGAGAAGAGAAGGAAGGGGAAGCAGTACGCGTACAATACAATCTGCCCGCAATAAATCAATGCACCATAAGGCTTGACAGAACGACCTGAACATGTACATTTGAGCAAAAACCATGCTTATGAATCAAATGGATGCTCAGAAAATTGTTACGAATAATGTGATCACTGATCACTGTGAGTAAACACACCTTCCCCTGTTCCTGCTGGAACACCTCCATTTTAAAATTCTGTAGTAGGTGTGTAAACAGGGAGCTGTCATGAAGTATGGCTGCCTTCAAACTGACGGCAACAAAAAAACAGATACAGAAAGACTTAAAATTGGTTGGGGGTAGGTGAAGATTAAGATCTGGACCCCAGTGATTTAAAATCATAAAAATCAGATATGGTCCCAAAATGTCTAAATTCTGTTATTTCAACAAATAAGCTAGATAATGGATTTTAAAAGTGGAAGGGGACAGTCAATATTTACATTGTGGAAAAGAAAGAACAACTTCATATTTTCTATGCTCTCACTTAAAGACCTCCACACATGTCATCGTCACAGCTGCAGCCACATAAAAGCAAGTGGGCCCGGTGTTCCCTGGCAGCGTCTCTAACGTCACATGCCTGCCATCATCAGCCCGCTAGCAACTCCACTGGCAGCAACTTAGAAAAGAACCCAGCAATAAACATATACTTACAATTCCAATCAGATGCAGGCAGAGAAACTGCTCCCGGCTCGGCTACATTCATGCAAGAACGAGAACCTGGCCCAGGCTGTGGGGCCTGGGGCTGAGACCCCAATAACGATCTGTCAGAAGCAACTCAGACCTAGGGCCGGGCCGCCGGCAACAATAACCAGTTGAACCATACCAGGAACAACACTTCCTCCAGGTGCCACGCCACCTTGTCAATGGAACCTTAAGAATCCACCTGGCAGCTGGTTGCCACCATTTCAGCTTATTTTCAAAGGGAAATTTCCAGAATGCCAAGGATGTTCAAAATACCTAAGTGGGAAAACATAGCTAGCTGTCATTATGCCACTGCCTCGTGGTTTCCCTCCTTCCTGTGCCATCTGTATCTTGTACTGTCCCCAGCCTCCCTCTCACAAACACACACATACACACCTTCTATGGGGTCTTCAGAGCTCTGCTCAGGCAGTGCCTTCAGAGGAGGAAGCCTTCTCTGACCAGCCCGAGTTAGGTGACCTGTTCTCCAGGTTCTTCTCAACTCCTCGGAACCACGGACACACCTGGTGTTTCTAAACTAGAGCACTCACCAAGTGTTCAGCATCATTTGAAAACCATATCTATCTCCTCCAGTAGACTGGGAGCCACATGAGCCCAGAGACTGTTTTGGTCATTTTCATACCTCTAGAGACCAGTACAATGGTTCACCTTAACACAGATACTCAGTAAATGCTGCATGAATCAATGAATGAGGTTCAGAATTGGGCTGGAGATAAGGAAGATACCAGGGACAGAAGCATGGCTTGAGAATGGTGGAAGTAGGTCATTTAAAAATGGGTTCAAGAATGCTCCTGTTCTGTCTCATTTACAGCCTAGCTCCTTCTGCATTCCTCCTCTTTCCACACGTATGTTAAGGTACTACTCCAAGGTTAATCCACTGGACAAACATGGTAAGGTCCACAACAAAGAACAAGACATAGCAAGGACAAAATCAGAGAAATTCTCAATTTTATAAAAAAAAAAAAAAAAAGAACAAGAGAGGAAGCTCATTATATTGAGTAATAAAAATTTTTTAAGTTATTTTCAAGTCCTGAGTTCTGTTTTTTGGGTTTTCGAGCAGATTTACTTTGCAACAACACTGGTTTCTACACTCTAGTCCTTGGGAAGAATCAAGAACCCTGAGCTGGAGTCCAAGTTTCCCTAGGACAGGTGTAAAAGGGAGGGCAAAAGATTCAACTTTTTTTTTTTTTTTAAGATTTTATTTATTTATTTGACAGACAGATCACAAGAGTATGCAGAAAGGCAGGCAGAGAGACGGGGTGGGGGGGTGCGGAAAGTAGGCTCCCCACTGAGCAGAGAGCCGGATGTGGGGCTCGATCCCAGGACCCTGTGATCATTACCTGAGCCAAAGGCAGAGGCTTCAACCCACTGAGCCACCCAGATGCCCCTCAACTTTTTTTAATGAAAGAATTCATCTTCTGACAGAGGGGGTAAAACGTTTAACTAGCCCTAAACTACAGTGACATTACTAGAAAAGAAATAATGCTCTTGATGGTCCCACCTTCATCTTTTTCTTTACTCCACACATGTAATAGTCACAGCTGCAACCAAATAAAATGAGGTATGTTAGTCACTGGGGAGATTTTCTAACTCTGATAGCTTCTCAGACTTCAGTGGCAGCCACTGGAGGAGAACCCAGTAAAAAAAACCTCAGATTTCAGAGTCCCACTAAGAAGTGAAAACTAGATGTGGGCCAAGAGCTAAATTTCAGGTCTATAACTGGCAAGGGGAGATCTAAACTTTAGAAATATCATTCAGAGTCGCCTTGGTGGCTCAGTGGGTTAAAGCCTCTGCCTTCGGCTCGGGTCATGATCCCAGGGTCCTGAGATAGAGCCCCGAGCTGGGCTCACTGCTCAGCAGGGAGCCTGCTTCCGTTCCTCTCCCTCTCTGCCTGCCTCTCTGCCTGCTTGCGATCTCTGTCAAATAAATAAATAAAATCTTTAAAAAAAAAAGAAAGAAGTATCATTCAACATCATTGCATTTGTCTCCTCGGCCAAGAAAAGAGCCAGATAAGAGGTTCTCACAGCACTACATGATAATATATGTACTACACCCTTTGGAAACTACTTATTTTTTTACACTGCATACATGCCAGACCCCATCTCAAAATTAATTATTGGCAGGAGATTATAAAAAAAGGTAAAACTGAAACATTTTAGTTAATTATAGGTTAAATAGGAATAAAAAATAACAACCGTGAAAACACCTACTGCAATCTTGGGCAGGCAGAAGTCAGACATAGCCCCCAAGTCTAGAAGGCCCTCGTGCTAGTCCACCCAGGCCATCAGCCAAGAATAAGATTATCACAGACCGCTTGGGGAATGATATCCTGCTCATCTAGATCAGCAAGGAGTATGGAAATCAAGCCTCACAAGACACAACAGAATAATCCAGAACACCGACCTGAGAACAGAGAACACCATGAGGAACCCAAGTGTAAGCCTGACTTACACACTCTTAGAACTGACCAGCAGGCTAAAAAACTTGAAGAGTGCCCCCTGGGCAGAGGTCTAGTGCCCCCTAGTGCATTCAAAGGAGAAATAATTTTTTTACTTCTCCCCAAACTATGGATAATGTGCTCCTATTTGTACAGATATTTTATCACTAAGTGGACCTTATCGTGTTGCTAAAAAAAAAATGTGAAAGAGGTAAGAAAAGCCTGACATTAACAACACTTAAGTATTATAATAGGTAATGATCTGGCTATGCATACTAAACTGTAAACTGCCTTTTACTTTGGAAAGAGGACACCTTTTCGTATATATCAATATATATGGGCTCTTCTTCATGATTCTCACAGACTCTCTTACTGGCCTGAAGAAATCCTTGTAGTAAATGTTTTAGCTAGTGGGCATGCAAATAAGAATAGCTAGTACTTACTGAGTGCCTGATATATGCCCAATAGCTTAGACATATTATCTTTTACAATCCTCACACCACCCCTGAACAAAGTACTGTTACAATCCCCATTTTGCAGATGAAGAGATGTAGAAAATCTCACAGCTACTAGATAAGACTCTGGCATTTGATTCCATGGCCTGTAATTTCTAACCCCTATGTTCCATACCACCTCCTAAGTAACATTTACTGGCTCTGGACCAGCTGTGTTTTGGGAAATTACACATACAAACATCCATACCGTGTGTGTGTGTGTATGTGTATTTTTAATTTAGAGTCAGAAAACAAATATTAAGTCATAACAAGAATAGTTACCAATGTTCACTGTGTGCTGGGCACTGTTGTAAGCAATTTACCAGTATTAATTCATTTAATCCTTACAAACCCTATGAGGCAGATACTATTTTTAATCTCTTTTTCACAGTTGAAGTAGGCAGGGAAAGGGTGAAGTAGCCTGGCCAAGATCACCAACATGAAGATTCAAACCCAGATAATCGGCCCCCAGAGTCTGTACTCCTGTTACATATCTTGCCTCTCAAAAATATTTTTTCAAACTACCTCAAACCACTTCTTTTCTCATAGTGTGAGCTAAAGAATCAATACTCACCTCTTTAAGCACTATACAAGGAAAACAACTGTACAAGAGCAAACCAATTTCTAAAGCTTCAATTCAAATTTGTCTCAAAAGATGTCCTTCCCTACCTTAGTACTGCACAGAGCGAGTCAAAACTCATTCTTCACGGCACACCTGCCAACTCTATCAAGTAACACTGAAGTCAGCTTAGCAATTCCTTTCACTACAAATAACCTGGGCTGAACAAACTCACAGGATACATTTAATAAACAGACAAAATGGTGCCTATACCAACTCACAAAAGAGGCAAAATACACCGAACAATAAGAACTGTCAGTTATCAGTAGCTTCAGGTCATACAGTAATCAAATGAATGTGTCCGTTCCAAAGCTCCAAGGAAATTGAAATTCAAAAGTGACCTAACTGCTCTGCCTTCATCTTCACATTGCAAGGGCCACCAGGCTCAGAGTTTGGATCTGCACTGTGAGGAAAAAGCCACACACCGTATAGTTAAATCATTCTCAATATGGGGTGAAATTTCAATCTCGGGCTCATTCTCCACTATTGCAATATCCAAGAAAAAAATTCTACAACAGAAGCACAATGAGCACAATTTGATTTTTGAAAATATATTCAAGGCACCAAGCTGGGTATTTAATATTGTTTGCTTTTCTGTAGTGCGGTAGGTTTTCTATTTCAGACAGCTAAGAATCCCTTACAGATTAGTCTAATTTGCTAAATTGAGATACTCAGTGTTTTACTTTTCTTATCTGCCTTTTTATGGTCTATCTGGGTGGACTTAATTGGCACATGTGAGCAGATGAAATACCCTCAGTTAGGAGTCCAGATCTCACCGAGTAAATTAAGACTGATACACACAATTAGGCGCTGGAGCTGGGAATGAGAGGTGTGTGCAGAGCATGAAGCAGAATTAGTCTTCATTTGTGTCTCAGCTTCGTCATTTAAAAGAAGCCAAGATTCTCTCTGAGAAAACTCTGTAAGGTAGTCACTTTTTCTTCTCTCTTTAAAATACAGAATCCGGGGGGCGGGGGGGACACATGGGTTTATTTCCTGAGAAATTAACTCCCAGAAACTGATGATAAGAACAATCTTCAAATCATTAGGTTTCTTGATCAAAGTAGGTTTAGGTTTCTTGATCAAATTTAAACTTCTAATAAATTCAGATTTTAGAGAACAAATGATCTTTTTTTAAAAGTTACAAGCTTCTACAATGTAATGTGGCCTTCCTTCCCGAATGTGCTAAATCATCATCCAAGGCAAACAAAGATCCAATTAAAGAATAAATGAGACAATCGCAGCGCAAAGGGATCCAGCTCTGGGCAAAGAGAAGGCGGCTCTGGGAGGACAATAAGATGGAGACACGCAGCTAGGAGAGTGGTTCTGGGAGGCATGGCCTCCTAGGAACGGGACCCACAAAAAGTGTGGAGGTGGTCCCCATCAAGTGATGGCGGAATCCTGCTGCTGAAGCAATGCTCTTCTCAGTCCACTGTACTGACCAAGCCGATATAATCACTCCCGCCTGCCCCAATCCCCTTCAGAGTCCCTCCCCTTCCCCCAGGCTTCTCTATCTATGCTCTCTTCGGCAAATTATGTGAGCTTTCTGGGCTCAGGTCCCTAGTTCCTCGGGGTTGTGAGGATTAAACCAGTGAGCCCACTTGACATGAAGCACTGCCAAGTACTATGCATTCAGTGATGCTACCTATGTTGTTCTCAGAAAACCTCCTTCCATCCCCCACATGCCACCCTTGCTCAGGCCATCAAAGCCTCCAAATTTCCAAACCCAAGAGACTTTTTTCAACATTTATCCCACTTGGCTTGAACCCTGTAAGCATCTGAAAACGCTGACAGCCTCTCTCTTCTCAGTCTCTTTTTCTTCTTCTCTTCATGTATATACAGCCTAGAGGGGCCCAGTGCTCAAGAGGAAGGACAACAGAGATACTATTTACTCAGATGATTAAGCCTTGCAGTGTGAAGACACTGTGTAAGATTTACATAATGAATGGAGCCATTCAAAGTTAGTCACATAAGATAAAGTAAAATTTTAAAAAGGGGGGGCTGAAAAGAAAAATCTTTAAGGTTTAAAGACATTTTATTAAATGGATTAGAATCCAGTTATACCAACAGGCATCATGACTACAGACGCAGGTTATACAAGATATGACACAAATCCTATCCCCATCCACACCTTCTCTGTCAAGTCTTCTAGACTCCCTACAATCTCCCCAAGTCCCCATCCAAGCGACTTAGGTTTTTGGTTGTTTCCATCACAGGGAGGTGGAGGCAGATACTGATTATTGGCGCCACCTTGTGGTCATATCTAGATATCGCACATTCCACCCAGTCCCATAAACAGAAGGAAAATGTCATTCACACAACTCTGTCCTGGCTTCAAATCCCAGCTCTAGCTCTTAACAGTGAGATCACAGGCAAGTTGATCAACTTGAACAGGAAATGACCAAATGTTTGAACCTCTTACTATAACTTTAATAACTGAAAGATATGTATGCACAGGATCAAAGCCTGGAATGAAATGTAGACAACACAAAAAATAGAGATGTAAGTAGTTATTTCATCTTAATGTTATCATAAGTTCACTATTTAAAAAAAACAAGGAATCATCAGAAGTGCAAGGTGGGGAGTGTGGAAAGCCTTCAAACCATTCACAGGGAGCAACTCAAATCGGTTTCAGGCTGTGACCTCTGCAGCTTGGTCCCGAGGACCTGATAATCTGAGAAGACTTAGGCACCACCTACTCAAGAGTCTGGGAAATCTACTGCCACTCGCTGAGATGGCGGTGGAATGCGGGAGGGGGCAGATTTATTCCAGCAGCAATACCAAACTGACTCTGGGCTAGAGTAGGGGAAAAAAGCATTTTATTTTCAAACCCCAACATCCCTACCCACAGTTCTTTCCAAAAGCCTCAAAGGCTTCCTCAGTGGGAACACAGCAAGGGCCTGTAATGATGAGGAATGCCACCAACCTCACCTCAGAATCAGCGGGAGCTCAGTCAATGCACCCACGCAGTGCCCAGCTCCTCCCACTCCTGACCTGCAGCCTCAGACGCTCTAGGCTGAGTCCGGAAGATGCTTTCCAGGTGATTCTGAAGCATATGCTCTGATAGGAAGGAAATGATCTATTACGTACAGCAAGTAGCTGAATGAACTAACCTCAAAGTTTCCCTACAAGCCCTCCCCTATATAAACAAACTTGTGCAGGGTATATATAAAGGATTTTAGAGAAACAAATACAAACTGAATCTGCCAAAAGCCACAACCTCAAAAAGGAAAACAGTATATAAAATCTATTTATACACAACACATACTTCCCAAACTTGACAGTGCATCAAACTACCTAGAAAAGCTTTTAAATATTACTGCTTGGTAGCCCCACGCTAGCCTTCTTGAATCAGCACCTCCAACGGCAGGGCTCCCAGGTGATTTTGCAGATTCAGGCCACGGTGGGGGAACCTCTGCTTTAGTCTACACTCACTGCCAAGGAAATACAGCCCATCAGGTTAGCAACTTAAATAATAACGTCTGGCAAACAGAAACAGAAAGAAGAGCTTCAGGGTATGGGTTCAAGTCAAACACTAAACACTAGTCCTACTTGTGCCAGCAGGAGACAACGCGTATTTGGAAATGCGTCCTCTCACTCGGGATGGAACCTGACCTACAGCCCAAGCCTGACCCAAGCAGTGCTGACCGCTGCCAGAGAAGGAGGCCAGAGTTGGTGGCATTCTTTGTTTGTGCTGTATCTCAAGGTTGGCAAACAGCTGGCATGAAGGCTGCTGCTTCCCCCAGGCCCCCATGCCCACAGCAGAGACCACTAATGGACTGCGCCCAAGAAGAGCCCAAACAGGGTCTGTTTCCCCCCCGAACAGACTGCCACTACCCAAGATGGGAATTGTTCGGCAAGGCGAGGGCCTGTGCCTGGCCTGGCCTGCGGCGGATGGCTTAGAAGCCAGGCATCTGTGCACACCACGGCGACCACCCCACCAACCCAAATGAGAAATAATGTGCCTCCAAAGCAAACAAGGATTTTCCCTCTCAGTAACCTGCACCCTAACGTCTATTTCAAAATATCTGAACTACTCAATAGACAAGGCCCTGTGCTAGAATGAATCTCCTCCCCAAAATCTTCCCTGTCTGAATTCATTATTCCCTTCACACTGGGCCTACTGGTGCCTGTGTCCCCTAATAAAAGGTCACAAATTCCTTGCTGAAAACCCTAGTCCTGGTCCTACATCGTACATATGCATTCATGCAGCGAGAACAAGGAGGAAACAATGGGAGTTGCCTTCTATCTCATCTGGAAATCAATCAGGAACACTGAGGTAACAAGGACTGCTGATCTTTGATCATCTTGAGGAGAAAGGTGCACCTATGTCTGGTCTTCTAGGCCACCCTGACCTGTTCTGGCTGTACAGACTGGATGAGGTAAGTGACATGTAAGTGTTCACCAGGGACACCTAACGCTCAAACACTGAATGTGTGTCATTCCTATTATTTGGCTCCTGGAGCTCCCAGACCCTAGTTTTGTAAAGCAGCAATGTATTTTAAGAAAACCTGAACCTCACAACTAAAAGCAATACCCTAATAGATACTCTGCTGCTACAAAATGAAAATTAGAAAATCATGGATGTTTTCTAGGCTCTGCATACTAAGGACATGAGTAAGAACCAACAGAATATGTACTTCTAAGAACTAGCTCATCCATCCTGGTACATTACCAGAGGTATGAAAATCAGGGAACACCACTAAGGACACAGACAGCCTCCAAATGCAACTCAGTAAAGAGAGGCAGGATACAAATATGAAAAGGGAAAAATATATGGGCAGTTTAACACAATGGTTAACAGTTCCAAGACTGTTCTGAGGTCTTGGGCTAAGTCAGAGAAAGTAGAATCCTAAGTGCTATTATCCTATTCCAGAAAAGGTTAAGCTCTAGAGAAGGCTTGATAGGAAATTCCCACTTGGCAACAGCTAAAAACAATGATACATAGTTGGGAGTAAGCTAGAGCTACGGAAAGAACTCTGACGCTCGAGCTGAGAATTAAGGGGTTAAGATCTCCAGGAATGGGGGGCACCTGGGTGGCTCAGTGGGTTAAAGCCTCTGTTTTCAGCTCGGGTCATGATCCCAGGGTGCTGGGATCGAGCCCGGCATCGGGCTCTCTGCTCAGCGGGGAGCCTGCTTCCCCCCACCGCCCCGCTCTCTCTGCCCGCCTCTCTGCCTACTTGTGATCTCTGTCTGTCGAATAAATAAATAAAAAATCTCAAAAAAAAAAAAAAAAGATCTCTAGGAATGACTCACTTTCACTTCTAAGCACCACGATGCTCTAAATGAGCATTATAATTAACAGGGCTATAACCAATACAAGAAAGCACCTGGCCTAGGTGCATATTCCTAAGTTCTAACCATAAAGGAAAACTCATTTTCTATGTTGCAAACTCTATGGGACTTTATTCTGATCATCTATCATCAAACCACTGCTAAAATAAGGGAGCCTGAAGTCTTTTTTTGTTTTTGTTTTGCTGTTGTTCATTACAATTTCAATATGTACACAAAGATCAGCAACAAGCAACAAAATAAAAAAGCATCTGGCAGTTCTAAAACGTTCTTAATGCTTCTTAGACCGAGCCTTTTCTTTTACCATCCCCCAAACCATAGAAGACCAAAGGAGATGTCATACAAACATTTCAATGTGTTATCTGCAGTTTAACAGCCTTAATAACTGTAGCCATAAAATTTTAAAAGCTATAGTATTCTGGTGGCAATTAGAGTTATTGATATTTCTGAAATTCATTTGAGATTTTACTGTAACTTTAGCAAAAAACTGGCTTTGATATGGCTTTGGAAGTTTAACTGTTCTACAGTCTTGAGATTATTAAGAAAAACGTGTTACCATGAATTTAAACTAAACCCTTATTTAAAATTCAATCAAACCACTTCTGCTCAAGATACTAATACATTTAAAATAAATATTGAATGAGAAGAAAATATTGTTCCATTTACAATCAATACGTTGAGATTAACGCTTTTATTAATTCTACAGTTAGTTAAGAGACTGACAGTGCTCAAGGTTCAAGAGTATCCAGCCATATCCCTCAAACAGCTCTACAGATATTAAATGTGCAAAATAAAGTTAAAGTTGCAATGAGAAGTAACAAATGTAAGTCACTCCTCAACTATGCTACACGTGGTCTACCACAGTGTGAGTGTAACAGCTCTCAAGAACCGGATTCAGGTCACAGGTCCTCAACCTCTTTGTGAAAAGAACTATGCCACATCTGCTTTTAAAAGACCAGGTAATGTATGTGATAGTCTGGGTGTGGGTCATCAGTTCTAAACAGAAGGAAAAAAATTATGAGGACAGTCTGCATTCACGAAGGTCAGTGGAAAGCTACAAGAAACATGATAAATGAGGTCTCCCTACATAGAAAACAAGAAAAAACTATTGAGGACTGGAAAAAGGCCAGCCCGGGAGCAAATACTTAAAAATGAATCCACTAAACAGATTCCCTTTCCCTTGGACCTTCTTAGTGCTGAGTAAGCTCACATGGGAGGCCAGGGAGGGGCAGGGTCGTGCTTGGTGGGCACACCAGATACCTACAGCGTCCAGACCATTTTTCAGGGCTCACAAAAAATATGTGGCAACTGACTTCCCGAAGGAACAGGATCACCTTCCCTTTCATCTTATTTGTATCATCTACTGAGTCACGGAAAGAAAAGCCAAAGTCAGTGTCCAGCATCAAAAATGAAAAGTGAAAAGGAAGGGTAGGAGATTGCACATGAAATGCCTTTCTGGCAGCATGATGGGAGTCTGTAGTTCTGCAGGGGACTACTTTCTCAAGACAAGGAAGGAGGGATTTAAGAAAACAAGTTTATTCTTTAATACACTAAAGCTTAAATTTCAGCTCCTTTTTGGAAGAAAGTCCTAGACAATTACTTTCCTGCATCAAAAGAAAAAAACCAACCACACAACATACATGACACAGGCCAGTGTTTTCCTTTTCCTGACCCTCCCTTCAGGGTCCTTTTTGAGTGTAAAGGCACACGGCTCATGCTTCAGTCCTCCGCATGCCTCTTGCCTGGGCCCTTCCCCTAAGCTCTTCTTCTGAGACATGCCCCAAATCTGAACGAAGATACAAAAGTTAGAGGCATTGGGGATTAGCTCCATGGGGGATTCAAGGGCTCTGCTGGTTTGAGGAGGCTAAGGCTGCAGGGAGTCCAACCTTTGGATAAATGGGGGTCTAATACATTAAGCCAAATCTAGAATTCTTATTCAATAAACCTGCAGCCTAAGAGAAAGCAAAGAGCACAATCTGTTTACAACCTGCAGACTGACCTTAACCGTTGCTTATAATAATCTTCATCTCCATCATCTCGGCATCTCACTACTTTCCGACTTCTTCCTCCACAGGCAGCTTCTGCTTCTTCCCCAGAACTTGGAAGGACGTCATCCTCCATCTCCTGCCCCGGGACTTTTTTCTGCCGTTTCCGGTGCCTGAACACGGGCTTCAGTTCATAGTCCGGGCCCTCTGCCATCAGCTCGGCCCCCTCGGCCTCCTCCAGCTCCTCCTCCGTGGGCACATACTCGGACTCTTCACCCTCAGAGCTGCCCTCCACCTTCGGCCTCACATCAGACTCCAAAGGTTTCTTTCCTTTCGGCAAGCCCACCTTCCCCTGGAAATGAAAAGCCCTTTTCTGGAGCTTCTTCATGTGCTTTTTCAAGCGCTTATCTGTTTTAGAGAGAACTTTGCTTTGCTCATTTGGTTTGTTTTCATGGAGTGCTGTGCTCAGTTCCGAAGTGACCGAGGCCGGGGTTTTTCTAGGTGCTCTTTTATTACAAGCTTGCTTCTTCCTTTCAAACGACAATTTTGCTTGATCTGCCAAATACTTTTCAAAACCTGATGCTTCATTGAGCATTAGTTTTCTAGGCTTTTTCTCCTGTTTCTGAGGGATCTGGGTTCCAAAAGGTGTCATCTGGCCTGTGCGGATGAGCTCTTCCCAAGCTGTCTCCTGCACAGGCATGAGCATGCTCCCGAGACAGGACGGCCCCGGTTCTGAAAGAGGGAGGACAGTGAATTGGGCACTAGCAGAAACCTTTCCAAGAGCACAACACAAATGGTCACTTCTCCAGCAAACAGCAACTATGATTAACTCGCATTTTAAAAACATACCATGGATGGGGGCACCCCGGTGGCTCAGTCTTTTGGGCCTGCAACTCTTGGTTTCAGCTCAGGTCATGGTCTCAGGGCTGTGAGATCGAGCCCCTCCGCGGGCTCTGCACTCAGTGCAGTCTGCGTAAGATTCTTTCCCCCCTCCTTCTCCCTCCCACTTTACTCCGCACCCCACTCGCATGTGTGCTCTCTCTCTAAAAAAAATAAAAATTTTTTAAAAATTAAAACATACCATGGACATACAAAAGCATATTGTGTATAAAGAAGAGAACAAAATTTATTATAGCATTCATCACGCCAAATTCAATATACTGAGTCAAAAAGCTGAATCCTCAATAACTTTTTCTTTTTTCTTTTTTTTTAAGATTTTATTTATTTATTTAAGAGCGAAATCGCAAGGAGGCAGAGAGGCAGGCAGAAAGATAGGAGGAAGCAGGCTCCCCACTGAGCAGAGAGCCCGATGTAGGGCTCGATCCCAGGACCCTGAGATCATGACCCGAGCCAAAGGCAGAGGCTTAACCCACTGAACCACCCAGCTGCCCCTCTCAATAACTTTTTCTAAAATAATGCATTATAAATATACTCTCTATGCAGCCAGAGACAGACCTACCCATATGTAACGTTCAGACAAATGTGTCTGTTTCCTTATCGAAGAACAGCCCCCGAGGAAGCACTCTCCCAACTTTCCATGCCACTTCGAGTACCAGGACCCGCACAGACTTAAAATGCAAGAAACAGCAAAACTGCAAATCTTTATGAATCAACATGCACCTGAATAGGTAAAAGTTAAATGTTTGCTCCGCACAATGTGGCTATTTAAATTTAAGTTGAAAACTCAGATCCTCAGACACACTTGCCGTATTTCAAGTGCTGGATGAGCCGGGTGGGGCTAAGGATGACCACAATGGACAGCACAGACAGCACTCCCATCACTGCCAGCAGGTCTATGGGACAGCACTGTTAGATGTGCGCCTGACAGAACGGAGGGTGCAAATGGGAAGTTCGGTCTTAATAACATAAAGTCACCAGGAAATCTCTGAACTTCATCTCCAGCAGCACTACTTTACCCAGAGCCAAAACGCCGACATAAGTAGGGCTGAGCATGAGGAATCCACATTCCACAATCTACGCTTCTCGCGGTGCAGTAACACAGCGGCCAGTTCTTCACTAAACTTGCAGTGAAGAAAAATACACATCAGGAAGTGCACAAATGCCAAGTGTACAGCTCAGTGACTTTTCACAAAAAAACACACTGCACACCCATCTCCAGATCGAGAAACAGAACCTGTAGCACCACCAGATGCACCTGTGATGGCACGTCCCAGTCTCTGCCCCACCCCCAGAATAGCAACCCACCACACTACAAACAAGCTGTCCCTGGCTTTGAGCTTTATGTAAATGGAAACGTTTGTACACTTGTGTCACCTTGTTTGGCTCAACATTACGCGTGAGATTCATCCCCATTCTTGAATACAGCTGCAGTGGCTGGTTTTCACTGCTGTTAGTATTCTATCACATAGCTACACTGTAATTTTTCCATTCCACTGTTAATGGACATTTGGGTAGTTTCCAGGTTTTAGTTACTATGAATTGCGTTGCTATGAATATTCCAATACACATCCATCAGTAATTCGTGTATATGTAATTCTTTGGGTATGTTAAGCTTTAGCAGACACTGCCAAACAGTTTTTCAAAATGGTCCTATTAATTTTAAGTTCCACCAACAATGTTTGAGAGTTTCGATGGGTCTACATTCTTGGCATCGTAGCTATTCTAGTGCGTGTGCAAAGGTACCACTTTGTGGTTGTCATTTGTATTTCCCTATGAACTAATGGACTAGGGCACCTCTTCATAGATTCGTTGACCTTCTGAATAGCCTCTTTTGAAGAAAATGTTCAGGTCTTTAGCCCTTTCCCAAGAGTTCTTTAATACACTCTGGATTCCTGTCCTTCAATTAATACATGTGTTGCAAGAATCTTCTACTCTTCCGCTTGCCTTTTCACTCTCTCAATGTTCTCTTTTCAACAGAAGTTGTGAGATAGCTCACTCATCAAACCTTTTCCTTGACCATGAGCATTTTTATGTCTCATTAAGTCTTTGCCCCAAGATCACGAAAATACTTTCCTAAGCTGTATTTTAAAAGCCTTGTTTTACCACTCACATTTATATTTAAAATCTATTTTTCATTTATTTCTGTACATGGTGTAATGGCCCACGGTTCATTTTACCTTGGTGTGAATGAACCCAGCACCACCTACTGAAAAGATGATACCTCTTCACAGTACTGCACTGCTGTATCTGTCATAAACCAAGTGACCACATGGGGGTGGGTCTGTTTGCTGGTCCCTATATTCTGTCCCACTGGTCTATTTGTCTTTCCTTGTGCCCATACCTCACTGTCTTAATCACTGCAGCTTGATAACAGGTCTTGATATTTTGTTCCTCTTCAAGATTAACTTTTCTTGGCCCAACACATTTTTACATCAATTTCAGAATCAGCTTGTTGATGCCCCCACCCTCACCCTATACTTCCCACCCCAGACTTTCTCCCTCAGAAAAGAAAAACAAACAAAACCACCCACTGAAATGGTCAGAGGGCCAAAAGGAAAACCAGGAGAGATTGGGATCCTGGAAGGCACAGAAGTATCTGCTGCTACAGACAGGCCAAGTGGAGCAAGGGTGAAAAGGGGCTTCTGGAATAGGGGACGCAACCACTAATCCTGGGCAAAGTTTCACCAAGGAAGCAAGAGGAGGTAAAATGCAGTAGCAGGTTTTAGGCAGCCAGACAGGAACAAGAAACACGGCCTCTCAGCAGCAGAAAGCCTTGGTTGCAGGCCCAATAAATTCTGAGAGAATAAAATGTTAAAAGTTCATCTAATATTTTTTCTATTGCCTCAATTAATTCTTCATAATAATTCTCCCATGTTACGGAATAAACTTCAAGAACTAGTAGAAAATATCTGATTGAAAAGCTTAAGCAAAGAAGCCTTAATCTATATTTCAAATACTAAATGACTGAGCAGCTCCAACAATTTCTAAACACACACCTACACATACACATGCACAGACCACAAAGATATTTCATTTCGGAGCTTATGCATTTTCTCAAAATGTTCTCCAAAAGACACCCATTCTGGGCAGTAATAAAAACAAAATCGGAGCCATGGTATAACCTAAAGGAAGACAGCTTTTCTTAAATAAAAGAAGTGATGATGCTTGGAAAGCCTGTCAAATACATCCCAAAAACATATGTAAAAGCAAGTCTATGAATGCTGACTGATGATGCTGGGCTTAAAAACGTAATTCAATCAAGAAGTCAGTTGTCTCTACAAAATTAACTACACAAGAATGCTAAGCTCCCTAATTTATTAAACTAATACCAAGTGTACACCAGCAGTCTCTAGTAGATGGAGTTGAACATTTACTTTCATTCTCCAAATACCATCTTATAACTTAAGAGATTTGGTTCCGCAGTTGTAGAGAATAAAATCTTCCTCATCAGTTTTAACAGTAAGCCAAAGAAAGGGATTTTTCCTGAAACCTGGGCCAGGACTGAGGAGATACCCTCACCGCTACAGGCATCAGGCACCAATTCAAGAACAAGGAGACATTGTTCCCAGTAGCCTCACCTATATCCTCCTCCTCCAGACTGGCATGGTCTACTTCAACTTGTACCTCCGCTCCTCTAAGGATGGCCTGGAGACGTTTTTGTTTTGCTGTGATCTTCTTTAGTTGTTGTTCCTTGAGTGGTAAATATTGAATATAGAAAACAGCAATGAAGTGATTTATTGTTAAATACAAAAGATAAATTTAAAAACTTTAATCAAGGCAAAATAAAACAGGAATTCCATATATTACTATTATTATAAAGAACCTTATTTGAACAACTGCCAAAGGACGTGTAGGACGTAGGCCTGAAAGTATTCCCATCAGGCAGGCAGACATCCCTGTCCCCACCCACTCTCCTGGCTGGGCGACCCAGCTTTCTATGTGCCTGAGCACTGAAGTTCCCGTGCACTGACACTGCACTAGGAGGTAGAACTGCTCTACTTAGGTTTCCCCACTGCACACTGGGTAAATGACTAAACTTCTGTTTCTGACCTTAGCAATGGACAGGCTATGAGGTCAATAGGCTGTAGGCAGAAGAAACAAACACAACTGTTCAAACACCTAAAAAAGCACCTTTGATCATCTACCGTATTTACAACTGTCCTTTACAGTCTTTTATAGTATTCTACCCAATTACTAGACTTTAAAAGGAATATACATTTGAATATACTCTTTTACCCTACCCACCCCAGACCCCACTTTGTCTTGTCTCCCTCTCTATCACCAGAGCTCAGCTATGCAGCTTGATTCCTAGGGCCTCTCCAATTAACTAGGCCGAAGGTACCTGGTTGTTCTTCCCAAGGTCAAGAATGTTTAAACACCAAATATGAGAGTGTGATGAGGAGAAATGCTGAGTATAAATGCCATGTTATACTAAACTGCAATTCCTTTTCCTTCAGTTTTCCTTCATTTAATCTCATTTAAGCAGCCTTTCTAAAAAGAAACAAATGGAGCCTTTCTCTCTGAATAGTTTATCTCTAACCATCAAAGGGCTATTTTAGAAAGATAGGACTCTACAGCTGACTTAGACTCATACGGAAAACGGCCCAAAGTCTGGTCCTCACTGCTCCTTGAAACCTCAGCCCACCAGAAGCCGAAGGTCAGAGGTCTCTGCACATCCATTCACATGCTCCCACAAGAGGCCAGATGTCCTCTCTCTGCTTTGCGGAGACCTCAGCTGCCTGAGGCCACTGCTAGCTCTGGGGGTAGGTGATAAAAGATGGGACGGTGAAGATAACGGACTGGTGAGTGGAAAACAAAAGGAAGCACTGAGTCTACAGACATCACTAGTGAAATTTAAATAAAAGATGCAAGGACTTTACTCACGGCAGTGGGTCAACTGCCAGCACAAGGATATCTGCTCGTCATTTTGGATGGCAGAAATCAAATGGTCAAAACCAGTCATTCCTATGTACTCTGATCTATTTTCATAAAGCATAAATTCCAAAAAATTGTTACAAACCTCAAAAAAACAGTGTCATAAGTAACAGATATTCCTTACCCTGAGGCTGTACAACCCTAAGTGCAGATCCATCAGTGTGTCTGGGTGGTGACCATAATACCTAAGAGCAGTGACCATGAGTGTGTGAGGGGTGATGGCTGTGGCCATAGGAAACACAATAATGAGGACAAGCAGGAGCCAAGCAAAAAAAAACCAACAAACAAAAAGAAAATTCACACAACACAAGGAGATGGATGTGAGGCCCGCATGCCAAACAGGTGCCTAAGCTAGGTAAAAGAAAATGGCACAGCAAGGAAGACTATAATCATCAACATCAACAAGGGAGTACATAAAGCCAGCAAGAGAAACTTCTCTCAAGTATGTGTGATGTATGTATGTATTTTAAAAAATGTTCTTTAACATAAGATATTAAACAGAAACAGCTGAAATATTAAACATGAAAAAGGAACTCAAAATTTTCTATTATAGCTATTTCCTTCACATCTTCTTTTCAGAATACTTCCCAAATATTAAATGAACAGCAATGATGACTTTTTCAGAAATGCAATACTTAATGTTATTTGGAATCACCTTATTATACTTCTGTCGTTTTACTGAATCTAGTTTCCTGTTGATGTCTCTGTTGGTGGCAGCTTGAGGGCTAAGTTGTTCAATAATTTTATTGATTTGCCTTAGGGATGTTGTACATGACCTGAAAAATAAAATAAAATGTCTATTTTCCACTCTGGTAACATTTTTTTGTAGTGTAATATGAAGACAGAAATGCTACAAAGATGTCCTTTTACTTCTTATTAACTGACAGATAAAAGAAACTAAACCAGAATGCATGTTCTTGTTGCCACATACACAACTTGAAGAGTTATTAGAAGTTTAAGATAACTGCTAGTGTTTTCTTCGATCTGGCTGATTAAAATCAGGCACATTCCCATTTGTAAGCCGTTTCATTCATTCTACATTTTAAGTGTCTACCCAATTCAAGAGACTGTGCTAAAACAATGTAAATTAGTTGTCCTTTTAAATTAAAATAAAATGATATACATTGTTTGGTTCTTCAAGATTTTAGTTTTTTTAGAGTAGTTTTAGGTTCACAGCAAAATTGAGAGGAAGGTACAGAGACTCTGATATATCCCTTCCCCAAACACGCACAAGCTTCCTCATCATCAACTACCCATACATGGGTTTTTAAAGCCCATTTTGGAAGTTCACCCTAAGTCTGGAAAAGTACTAAAAATGCTGACATTTTTTTATACAGTCAGATACCTGTGACAATATTTTTTTTCACAATACTGGAAGACTTATTTGCTATAGCATAATGTTTTATAGTGTGAAGGGGGGAAAAACCAATCTCTAACATGATGCTTCTAAAACAGACACAGCAGAATGGTAACTCCCAGTTTTCAAAGCACAAATTTAATCTTGACACTTGTATACTTTGCTATTTGTATCCTTTGTGGATATCAGGACTAAAGATGTTATCAATGCAAGTTACTGGCAGTCTAACCACATGTCACCACGGATCTCATGTTCATCCATGAGGTAATTCCTCAGCACTCTGTCACCTAAGCAAGCAGGAGGCACATATCTAAGGTCAGATGTAAAATTATGTTATTTATCAGGAACTGAGCTCCCAACACCTAGAATACCATAAGTACTCCGGAGTACCTGCCACTCAGGAGGCCAAGAGAACACACCAGGAAGCTGCTGGCAGAAAACATGTCCTTGAAGTTCCAACCGCCATCTGCACCACAGTGTCCCCAGCCAAGGGTAGCCAATAGCTCCGCATTCTTCCCTCCTCTCCCCTTCCCCAGCCATCCCCATCTGAGACTGCACCATTCCTCCCCCCACTCCTTTTCTCTTTCATGCTTGCCTGACACAGCCTAGAACACTGGCCAAGACAGGGCAGACTGGCAATAGTGAAGGAGCTCCACCGTCGCCTGCCCCACCCTTCCAGCCCAGGTCCAGAGCTGCTTCTCCTCCAACACATAAATGAAGTTTCCATGGGACTTCATCTTTTCTATTGAGTCAAAAGTAGGACAGAAGAAAGGAAAAGCAAGGAGTTGTTTCACATTATTTCTCGAAATGCAAATCTGAAAAATTATCAAAAGACGGACACTGGGTTTAGACACAGGAAACTGAAAAGAAACTAAAGGGCAAGAGAAAAATGTGAGCAGTAAGGGCGTGATGTGCTCCTGGTGTCTCAAGTTGCACACATCACACCTTTAGGTACACTTCTTCTGAAAACCATTCTGGGCACATGGTTGTGAGTTCTGGGCTACTCAGAACACTATTTCTCTCTAGGATGTTATGCATAAACAGGTTGTTGTGAGCTGGCCTGAGACCCTGACTATCACGTTCAATGTTGCTCCTGAGGGAAAGGACTAAAGCTCACGCACGCGTGGTTGAGGACTGCCCTAACTGACTCCATCCTCCAAATAAGAGGTTCTATAAATCTCCCATATTTCTGGAATACCATGGCTATTACCTGCATTTCTCCATCACATGTAAACACAAAATCTGCAATCAGAGAAGACGGTCCACACTCACGTGAGGTCATCCAGGACTGATCGGTACTCCTTCTCCGCATCAGCAAGCTGGGCCGCACGGCTGGCCTCATGAATGGCGCTGTCCACTTGCCGAAGCACTCCCTGTTCCAGCACGTCCTGGTCATACACATCCACACCCAACCCCTGCAGTTCAAGGGCCTGCGCACTCGGCTCCACCGTCTGTATGTGATGTCTGTTGATGTGCAACAGGGCCGGCCCTCTCCTCGAAACTTCTGATGAACACCCCTCGGCAGAACTGGATGGTCCGTTAGCAGAGGAACAAGAGGGGAGGCTTTCCTCCACCTCCACGTTGCCATCATTCTCTTGCTTGATTGTCATTTCTTGTTTATCACCGACATACTGACTTTGCAAACAGTCTTGCTCCTGAGTTGGACTTGAGTTGACGATTCTCGCATTTTGCATCCTCTACAAGAATACCTAAAGGGAAAAAAAAAATGTAATAAACCTTTTTGGTTATAAAGAATTGATATTTATATAGTTTCTTAACATTTTTATAATTAAAGAACATTGACTTCTCAAAAGATCACGTAATGATCCTCCAATTAGATAAATTCGAGTTTGCAAGTATTACTTTTCTTAAAAGGGCAAAAGCTATACATCTTCTTGAGTTCTGGTAATAAGAAGTATTAACCAAAAAAGAAAAAAAAAAGACAAGAAGGAAAAAATACAGCATCAACAATAAAAGACATTTGGAGAGCCACATAAGAAAACTGGCAACCAAAATCTTGACTGGCACCCTAGGAGTCTTTTCCAAATCAACTGACGTCATGTGACTGCTACTTTCCAAGTTAGCATCTTCACTGCATCGTGGCACAAAAGTTTCACAATACAGTGGCATGATGAACTGTGACACACAAATTTAGTGAGGTAAGCAACAAGCTTCTCTACGAATCTGACCACTAGAAACTTAGGCTACTTAATACGCAGAAACTCTGAACGAGACATAGTATCACCACTAAAATCCGGCATCTGAGAAAATTCTCAAAAATAACCCTACTCCAACGTGCAAGACAATTTCTTGCCAATCAGGTTGTAAAAAACAGGTTAGGCCTGATTATTTATGTCCAGCAGACAAGGAAGATCCACCCTCACACAATGCTGGAAGCAATATGAATTACTAAAGCTTTTTTGGAAGGCAATTTAACAATATCTATCAAGATTTAAAATGCACATGACCAGATAAGTATTCCAAAGAAATACTCACATACATGCAAGGCTGTTCACTGTAGCATGTCAACAGTTTAATATAAGCGTATAAGCATTAAGTATTTTCAGTGACACTGATACAAAAGGCTTGTAAACTGAAAAGAAATCACAGAGTATGAACACATTTATGTTGGATAAATAAAACGTCTATCTGCATCTGTGTGTATGGAATGCATTCAAAGTGATCTGGAGAGACACACCAAACCTGCAACCACTAGGGAGGAGGAAGCAGGATAGGGGAGAATAAAGGAAGACTTCACATTTCACTCCACAGACTCAGGATCTCCTTCAGTAAAATGTATTCACTATGCTGACCGTGTAACTCTAATAAATACATTAAAAAACAACGCAATAACCAAGAGACAGCCTTGCTTTTTATTTAACTGAATAAACTAAGGTTTCCTTCACCACTGAAACTTTGTTTATATAAAAATACCAGAAGTTCTCCCAATAAGCCCCAATGATTTCTCATTAAATAAAACTATCCTGGCAGCCAAGCACTAGGATACAAAGGCACCAGGAACTTAGCACTATCCCTTCCAGAGTAGCTCATTCTCTAGGGAAAGAGAAAAATGTCAATAATGACACAGCAGGGCAGGTCTGTACAAGAGGCACCAACAAGTCCACCTGGAAACAGAGGAAGGAACGACGCTTTGGGTCTGGAGCTAAAGAAACTTATACAAGCTAAGATGTGAACCCCTGATCCAGAGTCTGATACACTGAAGACACCCCATATATCCTGAAGGGAAGTAATGTTCAGAGAGGAGTCTAAAATAACAAGTCCGATGTGGACAATTGAGTCACTGGTGAATTCAGCCATAAAAATAAGAATCTCAGGAAGGAAGCAGATGGGAAACAGAAAGAGGGGCTGGAGAAGAATAAGAATCTGCAAAAAATGTCCTATAGATGGGAAAAGCTGATGGGGAACAAACACTGGTGACAGGTGTGGAGGGCCCCCCAAAACCACAGATTGCCAACAATTCCCAAGACTGTACAATTTCCTCCTTCGGTAATTAACAGTCCAGGGAAATGTCACTGTCACTGTTGGGAATTTTCAGAGCAGAAGCAGCAGAAGGACAAAAGCTCATGGGTACAGATGCTGAAGAGAAGAGTAGTTCAAGTAACCGAACTTGGGGTCCTAGCTGGATAGATTAAAAAAAAAGAAGAAGAAGCCAGAAGGTACTGGGATAGGAAGGGAGGGAAGGAGAAAGGGAGACATCAAGAAGCCACTTGGAGAGTGACTATGGACCAAAGGGCCAAGTTTCCTGAGAATGAAAGCTGAAAATCAGAAAGTTCTCATCAGAAACTAAACAGTTTCAGAAGTGAAATAAATCATCCATTTAACAAATACTTGATAGTCCACTATACCAGACAGTGTACTAGGTTCTGTCACCATAGCGCTTAGTCTCTTGGGAAAAACATACATTTTAAGAATTATATACACATACACATATTTATACATTTAAACATGTTCATACATAAATTATACCCACAAATGTAATTATGGTAACCGCTATAAAAGTACAGGATTCTCTAGGACAAAGTAACAGAGGAACCTAATAGACAGTGCAGAGTTAGGGATAAGGAGGGAGACCTCTCTGATAATGTGATACCTGAGCCAGTGTCTGAAGGATGAAAAGGATTAAACAGGACAAAACTGAAATGAACATTTTGCAAAGAAACGTGTAATTTCTAAGGCTGGTAAGAGCTGGTGCACTTGGAAAATGAAAGGAGGATGGAACACAATGAGAATTTTTTACTTTATAGTATGCGCATAACTGAGTTAAAGTTGCTGATAAGGAGTCCATTCATTGTATAAATCTTACAGATTATTTTCTAACACTCTGCAAGGAGTAATCATCTGGAAAAACAGTATCTTCATTGTCCTCCCCTTTGAGCACTGGGACTTCTGTGGGAGGAACTGGATTCTGGTTTGCATTCGGTTGTAAACATGCCTAGCTGGGGAGGGAGTGGGGGCATAAGTGAAGATGTGAAGAAGTGAAGATGGAGGGGTAGCCAAGATCACAAAGGACCTGGTAAAACATGAACTTGGATTTCATTCCAATGATTTTGAAGACTTTTAAACAGGGTGATGATGTCATGACCTATTTGAATTTCCTAACAGACGACCTGGGCTACTGTATGGATAACGGACTGGAAGAAATAGTACAAGGAAATGACGGGAGACACACGGGTGGAAAAACGACTGCAGCTTGGAACAGGCTGAAGATGGATGCTACGTACGAAATCCGTGTTACAGCATTCGTATACGGACTGCTCAATCCTTTGCACAATCCCACTTGACAGTATCAATGCCCAAAGCGCCTGACTTGTATTTACCCCGATGCTTTCTTTCAAGTAACAACTCCAGTTTTTTCATCGAAATCGAACAGGGCCGCGCTGATCCTGCGCTCCGGGGCCTACACAAAGCCCAGAAGCTCAAGTTTCGGGGCCGGCCCGCTAGCCTGCCGCCGGCCCGAGGCTGGGACCCACCGCCGACCCAGGTGTGAGCGCGGCTTCGTCACTTCCGGCCGCAGGTGCGCGGGCAAGGAAGGCGCACGCCCGACTCAAGGGCCAGTTCCTGGCCAGCCCCGCGGATGGACTCCCTCAAGACAGCCAAATGCCCAAGGCGAAGCCATGGGCTCCTGGGAGTCCGAGCTCAAGGTTCAGCACGGCCTCCCCAACACTCACCCCAGGGCCCCGCGGCCACCAGTACGGAAACGCAGATGCCGCCGACGCCCGCAGCAGTGGAAGCAGGACCGGGGCAGCCGCGGCGGCGCATGCGTCTTTTGTGCGTCGTAAGCACCGCCTCCAAGCGTGACCTAACCACGGCGCAAGTGCCGGAAGGCCCTGGAAGAGCGTGCGCAGCCACGTGATTGGACGGATGCGTGTAGCCCCGCCTTTCTCTCTGCGTTTTGTGTGTGAGGGCTGTATGGGCTGGCGATCCGATGTATGACTTGGGTCCGGCGCTTCAGTCCTGGTCAAAAAGTACCTCTTCAGTAAGACGATCATAAGAATGAAAGGACATGTTTTCAAGAAGAAAGAGAGAGAGGTACTGCGTGCCGTGAACCCCAAAGAGAATAAGCTTGGGGAGGGGAGCCGGCTGGAATGTCCCATTTCAGTAGCCTCTCGCGGCGGGCGTTGTTGCTCCGTCTTGGTCATCTGGCACGGCTGTTAGCACGCAAAGAAGAGGGAGAGGCCTTGTTTAAACCTGTTGCCCTTCCAGCTCCACACACACACACACACACACACACACACACACACACATCTGGGCGGGGAGCATATGTGTGTGTATAGTGGACCCACATGAATGCCTTGATTGCACTGGTGAGTCATTTAATACCTGTCCTCACATCGAAGCGGTAAGAAGGATTTTGGGCCAAATGAGAATTTTTGCTTGGAGCTTTTGAAGAAACAAAATATCCATCCACACCTAGGTTCAGAACGGAGGGAGGAAACTGAGCTACTTCTGAGGAAGGAGTAGCCCACGATAGGTGTCAGCCTTACCAACAAGGCAGCTTCTCAGGGCTTCCACTCTCTAAGAGGGTGGATTTTCCAGGGCCAGCGCCGGAAAGTCCTCTGCGAGTAGCAGTAACTGAGGGAAGGACCTTTGTGTTGGGGGGTGGGGAAAGTTTTGTTTAGTTTGGTTTGGTTTGGTTTTTTAGGAAAGGATCTTTGGTCCTGGGTAGGGAAGTGCCTTCCTCATTTTGAAGCCTGAAATCAGACAGTAGGAAAAGGGGGCTAGGAAGCTACTTGGTAATAGTAATACCACCCACCATATCTCTCTTGTTAGCAGCACCAACCTACATTTGCCTTAAGTCATCCCACATAAAAATGTTTGGGTTTTTTTTTAAGGAATAAAGTGATCTCCTGAGTACAATAATTGTGAACAGAAAGGCATTGGTAAGATATTAGTTTTAATGCTTGAATATGAAAGCTGTTTCTCCCAGATATACAGTGCTTTCCAACCACTTTGAAAATGAGGTCCTGGGGCCCGTGGGTGGCTCAGTGGGTTAAACCTCTGCCTTTGGCTCAGGTCAAGATCTCAGGGTTCTGGGATCCAGCCCGGCATCGGAATCATCCGACTCTGCTCAGCAGGGAGCCTGCTTCCTCCTCTCTCTCTACCTGCCTCTCTGCCTACTTGTGATTTCTCTCTGTCAAATAAATAAATAAAATCTTAAAAAAAAAAAAAGAAAATTAGGTCCACTTTTTAATGTGCACTATTTTGGTGAGTGCCTGTGTGTCAATTAGAATTTGGACAGGAGGTAGGTGGTACACTCTTAAGTAGTTGAGGAGAATTAACAACTTTTTTTTCTTTTTTTTTTAAAAAAAGATTTTATTTATTTATTTGACAGAGAGAGGAAGGGAAGCAGTCTCCCTGCCGAGCAGAGAGCCCCATGCGGGGCTTGATTCCAGGACCCTGGAATCATGACCTGAGCCGAAGGCAGAGGCTTTAACCCACTGAG
The DNA here is from genome assembly GCF_902655055.1 of Lutra lutra. Taxonomy (NCBI): domain Eukaryota; kingdom Metazoa; phylum Chordata; class Mammalia; order Carnivora; family Mustelidae; genus Lutra; species Lutra lutra. Next base: position 48,669,888 of record NC_062291.1, read on the forward strand.
CCACCCAGGTGCCCCAAGAATTAACAACTTTTATAAAGGTGTAGGCAGGATTAGGAAGACAAATCAGATAGCACAGTACCCCTGGGCCTAGCAAGACTTCAGGAAATTCAGTTGAAATCCTAACCCAAATTCAGTTGAAATCCTAACCCCGGTACCTCAAATGGGACTGTATTTGGATATAGGATCTCTAAATACACTAAAAATCTTTTATTAAGTTAAAATGAGGTTATCGGGGCAGGCTCTAATCTAGTATAACTGGTATCCTTATAAGAAGCGGAGATTAGGGCATGGACATGCACGGAGGAAAGACCATGTGAAGACACACGGAAACAACAGCCATCTACAATTCAAGAAGAAAGGCCTCAGAAGAGACCAGCCCTGCCAACCCTGGGTCTCAGACTTAAAGTCTCCCGACTGTGAGAAAATGCATTTCTGTTTTTTAAGCCATCCAGTCTGTAGTACTGTGTTATGGCAGCACTAATAAGTGAATACACCATCCCTGGGCATGAAAGGGTCTTCATGGGAAGACATAGGTTCAGAAGAGAACAATCGAATGGAAAAGACCAGTTGAAATGTACCAACTCATGGTCACTCATTGGGAGGGAACTGGGGAAATACATATCCTAAACTCACTACCCTTTCATTATTTCATCTGTGGCTGCCTCCCGTTGGTCAAAACCTACTTACTGCCAGAGGGTCATGCAGCCCGTTGTTGTCATTCCTTTAAGGATCAGCCTCGTTGGGCACAGGGCAGGGTTGAGAGAGATGGAGAGTAGGTTTGGAGCACCAAACTGGAAAGATGAATCATTACCCCACACGATTGTAATTATCCTTTTAGTATCCCTTTAATTTAGAGAAGGCATCATGAAACAGTCACTATTAATTCAGTAAAGCTTTTTAGAAGAATTCGTATTTAGCTAATTAAAGGCTCTGTGTACTTTAAGCCAAGTTTCTCCTGACCTCTGTTGCCTGAGAGTAGTAATAAGGTCACATTAGCAGCAACAGCTCAGATTTTGACGATTCTTGTGCTCACCTGAATACTCAGGATCCTTCTTTTCACCCATGCCCTTAGGAATGGAATTTAGTGCCCTTATAAAAGAGGCCCCAGAGAGATCCTTCCCCCCCTTCGTGAAGGATGTGAAGGCACATCCTGCCATGTGAAGACACAGCAAAAAGATGGCAGTCCATGAACCAGGAAGTCAGCTCTCACCAGACACCGAATCTGTCAGCATCTTGACCTCAGATATCCCAGCCTCCCGGACTATGAGAAATACATTTCTGTTGTTTTTAAGCCTCCAGTTCTGTAGTAGTTTGTTACCAGCCTGAATGGGTTAAGATAGACTATAAGAAGTGGTGGAGGTTTTAGTAACTTACTTATTGTACTCATTTACAAACTTAGGTGTCTGAATGTCAACCAAAACCTTTCTCCTTTCCCCCTACATCCATTCAGTCCCCAAATTCCACTGGTTCTGCCTCCCCCATAGATTATACATCTATCCCATCTTCCCCATCCCCTCTGTTCAATTTTCTTAACTGTTGCAGCTGGTCTCCTAGCCCAGTCTTGCTCCCTACACAGGCACTTGGGTGGGGATTTCAGACCCTTCTAATCCTGTCTCTCCTCTGCCTCAGACCCATCCCTGCAAGATAAAATCCAAGGTATTTAACATGTTATCCAAGCCATTTTATTATCCTGCCCAATCTGATTTTCTGCACTCTGGATGCCTATGCCCAAGTTTGAAGGAACTATTTTCTATTTGTGATGCCATCAGCTTGGACTGGCTAGCAAGTCTGTTATGTGTACCTCTTTTCAACTGTCTCATTTTTCTCAAGCTGCCATAACAGAAATACTATGCACTGGGCGGGTTAAACAAGTTATTTATTTTCTTACTGTTCTAGAGGCTGGGAAGTCCAGTGCAATCCCAGTGAGGACTCTTTTCTGGGCTTGCAGATGGCTACCTGCTCACTGTCCTCACTTGGTGGAGAGAGAGTTCTGGTGTCTCCTTTATTTTTTTTTTTTAAGATTTATTTATTTACTTGAATGAGAGAGCATGAGGTGGCGGGGGTGGGAGATAGAGGAAGAGGGGCTTGCTCCCAGGACTCCGAGATGATGACCTGAGCCAAAGGCAAACAATTAACCAACTGAACCACTCAGGTGATCCTGTCTCTTTCTTTTCTTATAAGGGCAGCAGTTCACGACCCTCCCCACTCTTAAGATCTTATTTACCTTAAGTACCTCATAAAGGCTCTATCTCTAAATCCCAGCACATTATGGTTAGGGCTCTAGGGCGCCTGGGTGGCTCAGTGGGTTAAGCCTCTGCCTTTGGCTCAGGTCATGATCTCAGGGTCCTGGGAGCGAGCCCCACATCGGGCTCTCTGCTCAGCAGGGAGCCTGCTTCCTCCTCTCTCTCTCTGCCTGCCTCTCTGCCTACTTATGATCTCTCTCTCTGTCAAATAAAAAAATAAAATCTTAAAAAAAAAAAAAAGGCTCTATCTCTAAATCCCAGCACATTATGGTTAGGGCTCTAGGGCGCCTGGGTGGCTCAGTGGTTTAAGCCTCTGCCTTCTGCTCAGGTCATGATCTCAGGGTCCTGGGAGCGAGTCCCGCATCTTGGGCTCTCTGCTCAGCAGGGAGCCTGCTTCCTCCTCTCTCTGCCTCTCTGCCTACTTGTGATCTCTCTGTCAAATAAATAAATTAATTAAAAAAAAAAAAGGGTTAGGGCTCCAGCATGTGAATCAGGGGCCTCACATTGGGAACTTGAAATTGGGGGTGTGGGAGTATTTACACTACCAAAATAGACAAAATCTCCAAACCAGGGTTTTTGGTAGGAGGGGGGGCATTTTATTTTTTCCCAGCATATCCCTACTTCTTATTGTCAGGCCTCTGATTTTGCACATGGGTCTCTCTGCCTGGAATTCTCTCACCCATTCCAAAGTTTCTTTTTCTGAAGCTTTCCCTGACCCCCTAAACAGAATTAGGCCTTCACAGCTCCTCTGCACCCCAAGTCAATATTTTCAATATCCCTATTGTGGCACTTCCTTCTTTTGGATTTTAATGCATTTTACGTAACAAGCCCTTTTATAGCCCTCACTGTGGACCAGGTTTTGTCCTGCTTTACAAATATTAACTCATTTAAATATGACCAGAATTGTCATTGTGCCTTTACTTTCTATGTAGTGTTCCATGTAAGAAACTCTCTCCCTACCCTTACAAAACAGAACAACTAAGCTGATTCTCACTTTTCAAAACTTCAGGGTAGTGGCAATGCCCCAAATTGGTTCCCCATTTCCCATAAACATGGAAAAACTAATTCAAAAAGCAAACAAACAATAGAAATATACTAGAAGTGGATTGAACACTATACAAAATTGATAAAGCTAAAAATAGAGGTAAATGCATATTTTAAATTATGTCAGCAACCACTATAAAAAATAGTGTTAAAAATATATTGAATAAATGAATAAATAATCGTAAAAGCAATGATATATAACAATGGTTATATGTTTCCACTGGAATCTATATGTATATATGTGTGTTTATGTGCTTGTGTGTCTACAGTAGGGGAGTACAGTGTGGAGATGAGGAACAGTCTTCCTACTTTTTGGTCACGTCTCCACCATGGCCTTCTGTGCTGTTAACTCTCTTAGTCTCACTCTTTCATACATTCTATCCAACTTTGTCTTTACCCTGACTTTTTATCAAATCCTTCTAGGATTAATTTTGGGCACTGCCTTTTCCCCTAATCTTTTAGGGTCATTTCAATAAACTTCAACTAACACCTTGCTCTCCAGAGCTGATATATAAAAGAAAACAAGAAATCTTGTCATTTGCAACAATATGGATGGATGGACCTGGAGGGTGTTTTGCTAAGTGAAATAATACAGAAAAAGTCAAATACCATATGATTTAATTTATAAAATAAAATACCTACAAAACAAAACAATGAACAAGCAAAACAAACAAATAAAAAAAAAAATAAATAACAGAGCCAGACTCATAAATACAAAGAATAAACTGGTGGTTGCTAGAAGGGAGGGGAGCAGGGGATGGATCAAATAAGTGAAGTGATTAAGAAGTACAATCTTCGAGTAATAAAATGTCACAAGGATGCAAAGTATAATGACATAATGTGGTCAACAATATTGTAGTAATTTTGTACAGCGACAGAGAGATGGTAACTGCACTTAAAGTGGTGAGCATTTCATAAGGTACAGAATTGTCAAATCACAATGTGGTACCAATGAAACTAATATTGTATGTCAACAACACTTCAATTAAAAAAATTTTAAACAAAATAAATGAATAAATAAATAGGAAAGAAGAAGAAAACATACACATGAGCAAAGCTCTGCTCAAACTTCAGGGAAAAGTACAGGTTACTCTCAGTGCACCCTGATTTTAGCAGACTCTGCTATCTCAGGGTAATTTTGTTAGTAGTACCCAGCATGGTAACTGACATCTGCGCTTGTACATTAAGGAGATTTTGAAGGGAACCATGGTGATTCTGAACATAGGAGAAGAAAAGTTATTGCTGACCTAGTCTTCGTATGAGTGGAAACTGATTGAGAGTATGAACATAAAGAGGAATTTAGCAAGAGTAAGAATAACCTGAGGATGAGGACACATTCACAGGGTAGCTAATTCCAGATAAAATCTGCAGAAAGAAAGTGGAATCACATGATCTTGAATGCTGTACAATGTGGAGCGATTCCACTTGTTTGTTACCTGGGTAGCTCCCTTTGACCAGCCACCTCGCAAAGAAGGCTATTCAACAAATGGCCTCTAGAGAAAGCAGAGCAGCAGTGCATGGGTTTGGTTAATTTCGTTTCAGCAGATACATTCTATCCAGCAGCTACTACCCTCTGGTGTCCTGATGGATGTGGGGGACACAGAGGCCAACAAGGCAGACAAGGTCCATGCACTCATGAGACTTTCATTCTAGCAAAGGTGGGGGGGGACAATAAATGTATGAAGCAAATAAAAAGATAAAGTAATAAATGCTATTCAGGAAAATAAAATAAGATTACAGGTTGGAGAGTAACTGGAATGCCTCTTTAGTGGGTATAAAGTAGCGTCAGAATAGGGGGCATTTTGACTGCAATCTGAATGAGAAAAGATCACTATCTGAGGGTCAGGTGGGAGAGCATTTTCAGCAGCAAGCAGTAGTGTGAAGAGGATCAGACTGGCACAAACTTGACAAGTTTTAAGACTAGAAATTGGGCCACTGTGACCAAAGCCAAGGTAGCCAGGGGCCGGATACCTGGAGTTCTGTAAGCTAGGCATGGAACTTAGCTTTTATATTCCAGGTACAAATCAAATCCATTAGAGGATTTTAAGTAAGGAAGTAGTAAATAAATAAATTTACATTCTAAAATATTATTTTGGCATAAGGAAAGTCATGTAGATCAATGGAATAGAATCAAGAGTCCAGTAAACCCATATATCTATAGTCACTTGATTTTCAACACATGTGCCAAGACCATTCAATAGAGAAAGAATAGTCTCTCCAACAAATGGTGGTGGGAAACGAGATATTCACATGCAAAAGAATGACATTGGAATTTACCTCACACCATATACAGAGATTAACTCAAAGGGAGTGAAGAACTAAAGGTAAGACTAAAACTGTAAAACTCTTAGAAGAAAATTTAGACCTTGGGTTTGGCATTGGATTCTTAGATATGACAGCAAAAATACAGCAACAATAAAAAGAAAAAAAGATCAATTGCTTCTTCATCAAAATTTAAAACTTCCATGCATCAAAGAGCATTATCTACAAAGTGAAAAGACAACCCACAGAATAGGAGAAAGTATTTGCAAATCATTTTTGATGAAGGACTAGAATACAGAATATATAAAGAACTCTTCCAACTCAGCAACAAAAAGAACAATCAATTAAAAATGGGCAAAGCATCTGAATAAACATTTCTTAAAAATGTATATATAAATGGCCAAAAAGCCCATGAAAAACATGAAAAGATGTTCAGCATCATTAGTCCTTTCAGAAATGCAAACCAAAAGCACTTTAATTAGTATTTGCCAAGGCCTGTGGGAAAGGAGAGTTGGAGAGTGATTGCTAGAGTACCGGGTATCTTTTTGATACCCTGTACTGCTAGAGTACAAGGTACAAGGTATCTGGAATTAGTGGTAATGGTTGCACAATGTTGTGAATATCCTTTAAAAAAAACACTGGCTTTTACACTTTAAAAGTGAATTTTATGATATGTGAATGGTATCTCAATAAAACAATTTTTAAATAAAGCTCTAATACATTAGGGCTTGAATTCTTGTTTTGGAAGTCTTGTGACAGCTAACATTTAAGTAAGTCAAAGGGACATTAGATAAATTCGAGATGCATGAGTGAGGTCATCCTAGACCACTCAGTCCCATCTGATACCTGGGCCTTTAGCTGACTTCAGGGATCAGCAAAGCTGACCCAGACCAGAGAAATTCCTCACTGGCCCACAGAATTGTGAGAGCACTGTGTTTTCAAGTACCGTGTTATATAGCAAAAGCTAATTGATCTGGAAGATGACCCAGGAGGCTGTCACAATGCTCAGTGCCAGAGATGGGGAAGACAAGGGGGCTCCCTCCTTAGGAGTCGCCGTACCAAGGAGGACCTGCCAGGTAGCAGGTCACCGCACCGTTGCGTGGAGCAAACACATCCCTAGGGACTCCAAAGGCTGCACAGAGGACTGACATTTAAAGGAGATGCAGGAAAGAGCGAGCAAAAAGAGAGCCACTCCTCACCCCCCGTGAGCAGGTGGTCCTTCAGCGGAGCCCTTCCTGGCACTTGCCTGATGAGCACAGACACCTGGGGCTTAGAGTTTGGGAGAAAGGGAGGCCACGTGCTTTCCTCTGCCAGAAGCCCACTGCTTCTGAAGACCTGGGCTGAGAATCCTAACACTCCAAGAACCTGAATATTTACCTGAAAAGACAGAAAGGTTTTAACCCCACGTTAGAATATTAGCCAAGTATGACCTGGGTGATCTTGTCTGGCAAGAGACCAACTTTTCTTTCTCCCCACTTTCACGAACAGAAAAAGAAACTGAGAAAGCAAAGTTGATAGTAATGGTTATCAGATCACATTTGTACATTGCTAGGTTAAAACTGCTCAATTCAGCCTGTTACCTTTTTTCACTCATTTTTCTCCCCCTAATATTTGATGTTAGCCACGTGCCTGATCTCAGGAAGCAGAGGAATAAACATCGGAGTCTTTGCTCATGTCCTTCTCCTTTGTGATGATGGATATTCTAGGAGTCCTCCATGATTTAATTCAATTCAGCCCTTTCATAAAACTCTCCTGACCCCTGACTTCCATCTGCAGGAAATTCTCCTTGCTCTTCATCCTCAATTCCAGCGCAGCACTCCCAGACAGCTTTGCAATTGGCTGGGACAGTGTCCATTTCCCAAGATCTCAGCTGTTCCCACAACCTTGACCCTTTCCCTCCAGGTTCACAGGATGCCACTCCCAGCCTTGTCCTCTCCCACACACAAGGACTGTCGGGGGCTGCAGGTAGAGACATGGCCACTCCCTCAAGGTGCATCAGCCCCTCGGGGACTGCAGATCTCAGAGCCAACAGCTGTGCTCAGGTTGACCGAGGTGGCGAAGCTTCCAAAACATGCCTCCTCTAGCCTGACAGAGCCCCTACCCACAATCCACCTCACTTCTGTGAGGTCTGTGTTTAGAGACCCACAGATTCCTCAAGATGCTTTTTAAGACTTCCTGCTCTTTGCTGGCAAATTGTTAATCAGTTTGTGGCAGCATAAATAAAATTAGAGGGTTTAATTAAAACTAATGAATGAGTGAGCGGAGACCAGCCTGGCCACTTTGCTCTATGAGCCTCGGAGCAGTAAATAATGAAAGTGTCAAACCGCGAGTGATGGGTTTTAGCAGAAGTGTAGGGCCAGCAGAAATGAAGCCACAGAGAGCTCCTCCCCCTGGGTGCAATTTGCAAGTTGGTGCAATCCCCATTTTAGTGTGTCTTATTAACTAATTCTGCAGAAACTGCTCCAGTTTTCTGGCCTTTCAAAAAAAAAAAAAACAAAAACAAAGGAAAAACAAAGTAACACTCTGGAGGCCCATTGTCTCCATATCTTTGGCATGCTTTCACAGATCACTCCTTAATATCTTGGTCCTCGTGGAGGGGAGCAGGAGGCACAATGGTGAGCAGGGGGAACTACAGGCATTTCTTGGACAGGGATCTGGAATTCTGACATTCTCAGCGGGTAGGGTATAAAAGGGAGAATCGTCCTACATCCCATTTGACTTTCAATTGCTTTCCTAGAGATGTATGTAGGTTTAAAAACAAAAATAAAAACAACCGCTCCCAAAAACCCACCTGTTTATAATTATTTGGGCTTATGCCTGAGCTCCATGTAAACATCGAAGTCCCTTTTGCACAATTTTACCAAGGACATGCAACTACCATGTGGGCAAGGGAAACTGGGACTTTGCTTGACAGCATTTTAAAAGTCACATCCCCAGTGGCAACACCCCTCTTAGTAGCCACATCTCGAGTGTAACACCTGCATCTGTTCTCTCTGTCGCTTGTCACTTTTAAGGTGATTCCACATACAGGGACAAGCATGTTACTGGTATGTATTTCATTTGCACGAGAGTGTGGGTCTGCCTGGACATTTACATGTTGAAATGAATATGATTTTATTATGAATTACTTCCCTTTTGTTTTACTCAGGTAGGGCCTTATACCAATTAAAAAAAATAACTGTGTGTAGGGGGTGTGAAGAAATATTTGTTATAGAAACGGGTGGGTTGGATCATATGAGTGTGAAAACCACAGCTCGTGCCAACATGTGAATGTAAAGATTGTTGAGAGGGTTTTGGAGAACAAGCTATCCCACAGCTCCTTCTGTTCCCTGTCCCCACCATCTCATCAGGTCTGATTCAAGTTTGAGGGGACTTTCAGAAGCCATTTCCAAGCCCCTGGAGCAAGTTGTCCATCAGCCTGGACAAGTTGTGCCCGGTCTAAACACTCCATCCAGCTGGCTGCCATGCTGAGTCTGTCCCTAGCTCTCTGCTCACACTATACACCCACTCCAGTTCCTGCAAGTCTTGGGGAAGGCCAGGAGTGTTCCTTACTTGGTTTTCCTTACTTTTTCACTCACTACTATGTCCAGGGGTTTGGGGCTATGAAGGTGGGGATCCCAGACCTGGCCTGGACACCGGGACAATGTGTCCTCCTGATGGGAACACAGGGGCACTACCTTGGCCTTTTCCCCCAGGATGCAACACTAGGTGTGATTTACTATCTTGCGGGGTGGGGGGGAAGGGAGGGCAGCTGTTTCAGAAACTTCTCCTTGGCCTTCCCTGTTGCAGTAGCTCTTACTCCATAGGCCATGAGACCACTGTGGGCATTCCATCGACCACCAAGTATGTGCCTCCCAGTGATCCACTTGGGGGCAGGGGAAATAACCACAGGGTGGGTCTGTGAGTCCTTCCACAAAAATTGTTAGCTCAGTGAACAGGTGCTCCTTTGTCCAATGTGTAATGCCCGAGTCATATAGGGGCACAGAGGGTAGCCTCCATGCCACAGCTCCAAGCATCTACAGACGGCCAGCCCAGCCCCAGGACTCTCAGGGGGTTAGTTCTGCCTTTCTTGCAACTGCATTTCCAGCTGAACTGCCTGCCTCCCTCCACCCAGCCCCATTTCCCTCACTTCTACACTGCACAGTTACCCAGAGCACTTCCCAGTAAACGTCCTCTGCCTGAGAGTCGGGGCCCCAGGGACCAAGACCTGAAACAGTTGGTTTCTGGAGTGGTTTAAGGAAGCACACTCTACAATGGGATCTTACAGGCTGCCAAGGAGGCCCCATAACTGGATTAGGAGAAGCGGACAGCACCTAGCATGTGAAGACAGTGCAGTTGTTAAAACTTACACCAGTCATGTACTGGAATGGGTCGGGGGGAACGGATATTACAGGAGCCATGTCTTGCGCTTCTGAGAAGTTCAAGAGAAGTAATGGTCATAAAGGCAATGAAATTGGCTTGCCTTTTTTTTTTTTCCCGTAAAAAAAAGAGCCCTGGGGCGCCTGGGTGGCTCAGTGGGTTGAAGCCTCTGCCTTCAGCTCAGGTCATGATCCCAGGGTCCTGGGATCGAGCCCCCATCGGGCTCTCTGCTCAGCAGGGAGCCTGCTTCCCTTCCTCTCTCTCTGCCTGCCTCTCTACCTACTTGTGATCTCTGTCTGCCAAATAAATTAATTAATTAATTAAAAAAAAAAGAGCCCGATGCTGGGCTCAATACCAGGACCCTGGGATCATGACCTGAACTGAAGGCAGAGGCTTTAACCCACCAAGCCACCCAGGCGCCCCTGAAATTGGCTTTTACTAGATGCTCAGATCACATATGAACTCGGTGGCCCACGATTAAGCATTCAGTTTCTACGAAGTCCCAGTAACCGGCCAAGAACTGTCTCTCGAAAGGAGAAGAGTTACCTGTGGAGGATGGCAGGGCTTTGTCCCCAAGGGCCTGCATTTCATTTCCTCTCCAGGGACCTGCCGAAGTCTCCAAAGCATATTCCTCTCTGCCACAGATATTCCAGTTAAAGACTGGATTTTAAGAAACAAGAACAGAATAAATAAGTGTGGCGCTTGGGTTTTTTCCGTTTGAGTAACAGCTTCTCCCATGCTCCATAAATAATACTTTAAAAATACAGCATGGTGCTTTATCAGTGTGGACACGGATCCCACTGTGTTACGAGGCTCTGAAGGCAGGGACAGAAAGAACCCATTATACCTCCATCCCCTCCCCGCATTAACAAAACGCCTCTGTTTGGTTTTTATGAGATGGATGGGAGGCTGGCACATGGGCTCTGGAAGGGGTCTGCCAGCGTTTCCTTTTACCACCTGGCTATAGCACACTCTTCTTAGATTGGAGCAGTGGTTCTCAAAGTGTGGCATGAGGTACACCTGCTCAGCATCAGGATGTGGTCATTAAAGGCAGATTCCCGGGCTCCCTTCGGACCACCAGAACTGGGATTCTCCAGGCCTGTCTCCCAGCCTTGGCACCTGCCACATGCTGAGTGGCAGCCTCTGGAGTTCCAGACTAGGGAGGCATTTCTGATTTCTCAGTGAAACTTCTATCCTTCCTTCTCATCCTCACTAATACCCTCCCACATTTGGCTCTTTCCTTTCCTTACATGTGCTTCCACCTCCTGGTGATCTCCTTCCTATCACACCAGAATTACTACTGTGAAGTCCAGTGGTAACATTTTTCATAAAGTCACACAGCTTCGCATTACCCACTCAAGAAAAGCGGTATTTTGTTTGTAGCTGGCTGTTCTAGCCAGAGTTGGTACAGAACCGATACAGGTGGGGATCAAAGGTGCAGAAATCAGGAAAGGTCCCAAGATAAATCCCAACTTAACAAAACAATACTCAAGAAAAGAATGCAAAACCCTCTCAGACAATTCATGCCTTGAAATCACAGCTCTAATTTACAATTTTAAAATCCTTATTGGGGATGCGAATTGGGAATCACAGCCCATGTGGTATGTGTTGTTTTCTCACTGAAAGGGGCATTGAGGCCTTTGGTCCAGGGCAGAACATGCCAGGCTCAGCAAGATTCCAAAGTGAAAGCAATTTGGAAATGGTTTGGAGATCAATTCCCTGCCCAAATGATCCAAACAAACCCAAACTAGAGTGTTTTTTACACAAATGATTAGAAATGAAAGCAAAAATTTCGTCAAAGCAAAGGTGTGCGTGCAACATATTGGCCCCTTGGTGTCCTTTGAAGGAAATTAATGTGGAAGGCCAAGGAGATGGAGTCTGCAGTATGCAATGCTCCAGAGACCTGCCTGTGGTTTTGTTCCTCATGTAGCAGAAATAAATGCTCCCAGCAAACCTTCAGGGAGAAATAAGACATGTGAATAAGTAAGATTAATCAGTAAAGCTACTGTCGACCTAATGAGTCATCTTTGACATCATAAAACTTGAAAAATACAAGGTTATAGTCTGTCCGATCTGTGCGTGCTCCAAAGAAGCAAAATGCGGGCTGTGCAGGTGCCCAGCTCTAGGCCACTCTTGAGGGCATTATGCCTCACAGAGCAGAAGAAACAGAAACATGGCTGCATTGGGGGTTTATGGAGCTACCGTAGGGCTGTTTCTGTGGAGACCTGGGGTGGGGTTCTGGGGTAGAGAAAATTGAAGGTATGGGGGCTAATGCACCTTTTGCATTTTGAACTGCTATTCAAATGCAGTTTCCAGGGACTTGGTTTCCATCCAAATACATCACACACCAGGATTTCCTGGGAGGCAGCAGCCCCTCCTGGGAAATTGGGGAGAGGAGGGCCACAGAACATGGCCAGTACAAGACCTCCATGGGGCAGGACTTCCAAAATTTCCAGATCCCACAGAGAAGTGTTTGGTGTGGCCTTATGTCTACCAAGCTGTCAATTCTCCACTCCCAATCCTGATGGCAGCCGCCACCTAGAATTAACCCTTCTTCTGAGCTATGCACCCACATCTGCTCACACACAGCCTTGACTTCCCTTGGGCCTGAAAATCACTTTGTGTCTCTCTTCGCAGCTCTGATTATCCCCAGACTCAATCAGGGAAAGGCTGAAGGTCATGTGCAGTCCTTATATATCACGGGCCCTTTTGGAAGGTGGTCTGTTCCTTAGGTATCCCACTCCTGCCACCCTTAGCCATCAAAATACCAAACCTCCTCCTTAGGGAATCATGGATGCATGGCAAGCCAGACCATGGCCTCTTGACTATATACTCCCCAGCTATGTCCCAGGTTTGAAAGCTTTCTTTAAACACCCAAAAAACTGAAATCCTCCCTCCCTCTGTTGACTGATTCCATGTCAATGTTGGAGAACATATCCCCATCAGTCCTAGAGAGTCCTGCGTGGTTAGAGCCTGAAAGAACAGCCAGGTCCCAGAATGCCTGGGTGGCTCCATCAATAGTGTCTGCCTTTGGCTCAGGTCATGACCCCAGGCTCCTGGAATCAAGTCCCACATGAGGCTTCCTGCTCAGCTGGTAGCCTGCTCCTCCCTCTGCCTCCCTCTTCCCCTGCTTGTGCACGCTCTCTCTCGTGTGCTCTCTCTCAAATGAATAAATAAAGTATTTTTTTAAAAAGGAAAGGAAAAGAAAAGAAATGAAAAAGAACAGCCTGTACCCTCTGCTGTCACCATGCACAGCCAGTCTCTGTGGGAGCGGTGTCCAACTTGCAGGGATCAGAGCACCTCGCGCCAGCACTGGCATCTGACCAGCATCTAGACCTCTTCAGTCCTCCACACACAGTGCCAGTCCTGCGCTGCATGGCCAGATGCCTGGCTTACTCCACAAGACTCAGCTGCAGCACTCTGTGTTCTGGGCACACAGCACCACTGCCCTCACCTCAAGTGGTTGATCCCGGAAGTCCTTGGCGAGGGCATCAGATCTGGCCCACTTTTCTGGACATGTGCACACCGACCTCCCCTCCCCCCCCCCGCCATGCATGCACCTAGAGGAGAGTTTTCTGGGACCCTTCCTCATGACAGCCATTGAATATATGGAAAGGCACAGACTTTGAGGCCATGTGGCAACAGGCTTGGCCTGGTGTCCTGGCTCAGCCCCTGATATGCATCCTGGGAAGTGAGTCAGCATCTCAGAGCCTTGGTTTCCTCACCTTTTATTCATTCAGTGACTATTTCCGGTTCCTGCTATGCTCCTGCCCTGTTCTAGGCACTGAGGAGATAGCAGCAAGTAACAAAGATATGACCCCTGCTCACCTGGAACTGAAGAGAGAGGTCTGAAGTAGAAACAGAAGTTTGGAAGTCTTCAGGACGTAGATGAAAGGTGAAGCCATAAGATCAGACAAGAACATCCCTTTGTGTCTATAGGACCCATGTCATGGGACAAAACAGTATAGTACATGCAAAATTCCTTGTGTGCCAGGCGTGGGAGGGCCACCTCTTACCATTAAAAGGCCTATTGTTGTCTACCTCCCAGGCCTACTGCTCTCATGAGGCTCTTGTGGGCCACTCTGTCCCAAATTGCCAGTAATTTTATAAAAAGAAGAGCAATGACAGCACTGTTCCCACAGGAAATCCACTAGAAATTGTAGTGATTATTGGGTAATGAGAAACATTCCAAGGAATGGACCCAGAAGGATTAAATAAGAGAGGAGAATGGAAAGAGGAATGAAGAGTGTGTAAACATTGCCAAGGTTGCAGAAAACAAGCTTTGCCAAAGAAAGAGGAAAGGATGATTCTAAACCTCATTAAGACACTGGGACCAAACGTTTAGTCTGGATTGCACACTGGTTGGTAAAACAGACTATCTATAAAGTAGCTGGGTTGACAAGAGATGTGAGTAAATTTTGGACCTTTTGGAACAGAGCATGCAATCTGAAACTATTATTTCAAAAGTAAAAAGATCCCAGTTATTTCCAAACATCTCTATTGTTTCTCCATGTCTTGAACAAACCACAAGAAAAGGCTCACAACAACAACCATGAGCTTTAAGTGCTTGACTCGTGTGTGTGTGTGTGTGTGTGTGTGTGTGTGTGTGTGTGTGTGTGTATGAGAGAGAGAGAAATGCACAGAGAGAGTTAAATAAGGGAATAAATTAACCCTTTTTTTAAAAGATTATTTATTTATTTATTTGAGAGCGAGAGAACAGATCATGTGAGAATACGAGTAAGGGGGGTAGAGGGGGTGGGAAAAGCAGTCATCACTGAGCAGGGAGCTCCGTATGAGGCTCAATCCCAGGACCCTGGGATCATGAACTGAGCCAAAGGCACATGCTTAACGGAGCCACCCAGGTGCCTCTAAACTAACCTTTTTTTTTTTTTTAAATTAACCTTTTGAAAATCATATTTCTATGTGAAATACTGTGTAAGATGTTTCTACTTAAATCTTTCTCCCCTCTTTCACCATCTTCCTCTCTCTCTCTCTCTCTCTCTCCCTCTCTCTCCTGCTCTTTCTCTCTTTCTCAAAGTACTGTTGGTTTTTAAAATTTGACATTACAGATACAACTCTGTCTGGCTAAACAAGGTCCTACCATTGTGTTCCCTAAACTAAGTAAAAAGAAAACAGAAATAAATGGTGCAGATTATTTTGGATTCTCATAGACCCCCAGATGGCCCCAGTATCTGGTCTGTTTAAATCAGCTAAGCCCAGGGACACCTGGCTGGCTCAGTTGGAAGAGCATGAGACTCTGGATCTTGGGGTTGTGAGTCTGAGCTCCGTGTTGGTTTTAGAGATTACTAAAAAAAAAAAAAATAAATAAATAAAACCTTTTTTTTTTTTTTTTTTAAATAAAAGAGCCAAGGCCAGAGATGAGAATCAGTCGCTTGTTTCTACCTCTTGCTGATGCTAACCTAACTGCCACTCTGGGAGGAAGCACAGAGGTGCCCACAGAGAAGCCCCACCACATCAGAACTTCACACAGACATTACGCTCATGGCCTTGCTCCTTTGCCTTGCTTCTTTGTTAAATACCACAGAGCTTCCTGGTTCTCACGCCCATGCCAGCTCTCTGACTGGGTCTGCATTGGTTTTTTCTCTGCCATTATACTGGACTCTAGTGACTATCCAGTGTCCTCTAGCCTCTCCCCAGTCTTTGATTCTCAGCTTTGTCACCCTGTGCTGGTCCTCAGCTCAGTTAGACCATTTTCCGCTTTTAGTCAACCAATTATTCACTAATGTATACACAATACAACATCCACCCACCCACCTGTCCATCCAGTGAGCATTTATCGATCACCTTCTCTGTTTCAGATCCTATACTTGATGCTGAGAAGTCAGTAATAATGAGAAAGTAATAATAACACAAAACCAGATTTTGAGAGGGAGTAATAAGGACCATGTTTTACACCCCACCCCCCCACACACACACGGAACAACCAAAAATCCAATCAAAATACATGAAACAATGGATTTCAACATATTGGACATCAGGCAATGAAATACAGAGATGGCAAAAAATCAAGATGAACCCTAAAATTGCCTCAGCTTTCCACCTTGAGAGCATTTCCAGGCTTTAATACAAACAGGAAGAACTGAAACAGAACCAGAAGACTCTCTGATTTGAGAACATGGAGCTGAGAATCTAGGATAACCAAGGCAGCTAACATTTAGAGGGCATAATACCAGAAAGGAGTGAGGACTACGGAGACTTACAGACTTACAAAGAGTCTCCCTCGAGTATTTAGCAGAGTATCGACCAGCATGATTATATAAAAAAATTACCCAGGTCAGGGAAAAGAGCCATCTAAAAAGATTAGAAGTAACAATGCCTATGTTCACACAATGACTGGACTATCCCTGCTTCTACCAGACAGACTGGAAAACTTCATAATTCACAATAGAAGTACTCAGGAAAGTCTTGTCTCATAATGCCAAACAATTAACCCGAGACTGGGTACTGCTCCAGACCCACCAAAAAAATTATAAATCAAACTTAAAGAATCAGACTGTCTCCGAGTAAATTATACTGCATCCCAGGACAAAGCACAGGAAGATTTATAATAATAAAACATATTCAGCAACCAGCAAGGCAAACTCATAATGTCTGACATTCAAAGATTACCAGGCATTCAAAGAAGCAGGAAAATAAGATCCATAATGAGGATAAGGAACTTATAAAAGGACCCACGTTAAATTCCTGAGATGAAAACTGCAATATATAAAATGAAAAATACAATGGATAAGATTAATGGCAGAATATAAATTGTAAGAATAAAGATTAGTGAACTTGTAAACAAAAGCTTTCCAAAACAAAATAGAGAAAAATGAATTTTTAAAATGAACAGAGCATCAGTGAGTTATGGGACAACTTTAAGCAATCTTATCTGTGCATGACTGGAGTCCCTAAAAGAGGGAGGGAGCAGAAAACATTTGAAAAATAATAGCTGAAAAGTTTCCAAACTTGATGAAAACAATGAACTCACAGATCCATGAAGCTTACCAAACCCCATGTGTAAGATATATGAAGAAAACTACCCAAGGCATATCATAATCAAATTGCTCAAAACCAGTGTGAAAGAATCTTAAAGGCAGTCAAAAGGGAAAAAAAATATTATGTACAAAGGAAAAAAGAGAAGACTGAAGATTTCTCTTTGGAAACATTGTAAGCAGGAGAACAGTGGAGCAATATCTTTAAAGTACTGATAGGAAAAAAAACATCAATCTAGATTTTCATACCCAACACAAGCATCTTTCAAAGACAAAGATGAAGTAAAGACTTGTTCTGACATAGGGAAGCTTAAAGGATGTATCAGGAGTAGATCTGCAATATAAGTAATGTTCAAGGAAATCTTTCAAACAGAAATAAAATAATACCAGATAGAAATCTGAATCTAGGGGTGCCTGGGTGGCTCAGTAGATTAAGCCACTGCCTTCGGCTCAGGTCATGATCTCAGTGTCCTGGGATCGAGCCCTACATCAGGCTCTTTGCTCAGCGGGGAGCCTGCTTCTCTCTCTATCTCTGCCTCTCTGCCTACTTGTGCTCTCTCTCTCTCTGTCAAATAAATAAATAAAATCTTAAAAAAAAAAGAAATCTGAATCTATTGGGGTGCCTCAGGTCATGATCTTAGAGTCATGAGATCAAGTCCTGCCTTGGGGGCTCTGCACCGGGCATGGAGCCTGCCTGGGATTCTCTCTCCCCCTCTGCCTCTGCCTCTGCCACTCCCCCTCCCCCCCACGCTTTTGCTCTCTCTCATAAATAAATAAATAAATAAATAAATAAATAAATAAATAAATAAAAATAATTTAAAATTTAAAACAAAGAAGTCTGGATCTATACAAAGAAATAAGGTCATAAAAAGTAATTATATGGGTAAGTGTGTAAGACTTTTTTTTATTATTTAAGTTGATTTAAAAGATAACATAGTTTAAACAGAAATGTTGATAATGTATTGTAGTAATTACAGCATGTGTAAAGTATATGACAGGAGCACAAAGCCTAAGAGAGAGAGTAAGTACACTGTTACAAGGTTCTTTATCCTATATGTCAAGGTTTCTCAATGACTTCAATAATGACATTTTGGACCAGGTAATTTTTCACAGTGAGGGACAGTCCTGTGCACTGAAGGATTTTTAGCAGCATCCCTGTCTTCTACCCACTAAAGGCCCCTAGTGTCTAGACATTGCCAACTGTCCTCTAGAGCACAAAATTACCCCCAGTTCAAAACCAGTGTTCTATGTGAAATGCTTTACTATCACTCAAAGGTAGACTGTGATGATTTAAAGATATATGCTATAAGCCCTAGAGCAGCTACTAAAATCACAAAACAAAGACATAATAGGCCAAGAAGAGAATATAAAATTGAATATTAGAAAACATTCAATCCAAAGAAAACATGAAAACACTTAAAATGGAACAAAGATAGGATACACAGAAAACAAACCATAAGAAGATGGACTTGAAATTAACCATATAAAGGAATCACATAAAATGTATGTGGGTTAAACATCCAATCAGAAAACAGAAATTATCACACTGGATGGAAAAGCACTACCAAAACTGCATGCTACAAGAAATGTACCTTAAGTATAAAGACAGAAATAGATTAAACATCAGGGTAGAAAAAAACATATGCCAAGATAACACTAGTCAAAAGAAAGCTTCAGTGGCTATATCAACATCAGACGAAGGACACTTCAGAGCAAAAATATCAGGGATGGAGAAAGTCACTTCATAAAGGGACCAATTTATCAAGAAAACAAAACAATCATAAACATTCATGACCCTAATAAGAGAGCTTCCAAATACATGGAATAAAACCAATAGAACTTCATTGAGAAATAAATAGATAATAAATAAATAAATAATAGATAAATCCACATTATACTCAGAAATTTCAATACTCCTCCTTCAGTAATTATAGAACAGGGGCACCTGGGTGACTCAGTTGGTTAAGTGTCTGACTTCAGCACAGGTCATGATCTCGGGGTCCTGGGATCAAGTTCCCATCAGGCTCCCCACTCAGCAGGGTGTCTGCTTATCCCTCTCCTTCTGCCCCTTCCCCTACTCATGCTCTCTCTCTCTCAGATAAATAAATAAAAATCTTTTTAAAAATAATTCTATAGCAAGCAGACAGAAAAACCAGCAAAGATACAGTAGACTTAAACATTCTCAGCCAACTTTACCTAGTTGACACTTACAGAATGCTCCCCAGCAAAGTATTCATTCTTGTCCAGTGCACATGGAACATTTGCCAAGACATTCTGGTTTATAAAATAAGTCTCAATATTCAATCTCATTCCAGTGTAATAATCATATTTCTGAAGTCATCCAATTTAAAACTACCTTCTACCTTAGTCCCTACCTGTTCCAGACTGGAAACTTCCAGGGAGCCTGGAAGATAAGGTAGGTATAAAGAACATATCTTCAATACCTCCTTGTTCTGCACCCGCTACCACCAACGGCTAGACTGTGTTGAACCAGGAGGAACCGATGATTAACAAAAGGCACAAAATCCCTGGTCATCTAGTAAGTGTGGGCCCTGGATACCAGATATATAGTTGCCAATGTGTTCTCTCACTCAGGGATGGTGTAGGTTCATGGGTGGTCTCTTTTGGGGGAGAATCATCTTCTTAAGAGCTCAATAGTGGTGTGTGGAGAATAGTGGCAAAAAAAAAAAAAAAAAAGACTGGAGCCTTGGAATCAGGGAAAGTAGCTCATTCTTACCTTCCCACAGACCGCAACCCAGATGGGACAGGGACCCAGATTCAATTATGAAACTAGGGCATTCATTCTCAAAGTGTGGTCCCAGACCAACAGCTTCAGCATCACCTGGGAATTTGTTAGAAATTAAATTTTGGAGTACATAACAGACAAAACTAGAAACTCTGAGAGTGGGGCTCAAGTCTGGACTCGGGGAAACCATCCACAATTCTCTCAAACTACAGTAGCTTCCCCTTCCTAGATGCTCAAAGAACAACCCATGTTCCCCGCATCTGAGCACCTAGCCCGCAGCTTCTGAGTGGCATGGCTAGTATTCGGACCATGGTAGATCC
The DNA here is from genome assembly GCF_902655055.1 of Lutra lutra. Taxonomy (NCBI): domain Eukaryota; kingdom Metazoa; phylum Chordata; class Mammalia; order Carnivora; family Mustelidae; genus Lutra; species Lutra lutra. The sequence goes on from NC_062291.1 coordinate 48,689,857, forward strand.
AATATGAGACTAAGGGCTCTCAGTCACTAAGTAACAGTGCTTCCTGTCCCTTGTCCCTAAGCAAGGCATGCCAAGACCTTTATGTGTCTTCCAAAAGGAAAGTGGTCTGTGAATCTGCTCTGAGGGAGAAGGACATGTATCTTCTGTTTCAAGCAGATGTTTGAGAGCCCCTTTCTTTAACAACCCTACTTGTTTAAAACTCAGTTTGAATGAGTTATATATCATAAAGACATAATTCATTTTTTAAAACTTGTTTGCTTACTCTTTTGATATGTATCTTAAATAAATTGGGGGGAAAAACTTGTTTTTTTATGCCCAAATAGAACCAAGGAAATATGTTATAGCTGTCTCTGTGGGCCTAATTATTTTGCCCCAGAGAGGGTGATGTTGGTCAGAACAATCCCCACCTTTTTCTGCCCAGTTGTCCTTAGAGGGGCTTGACTAAGAAAACAAGAAAAGCCAATAGGTCCCTCCACCCAATCCCATTGCCAGGCAAACCCCTATAGACCAGGGCCACATGTGTAGAAGTTCTCTAAATCCTAGCCATCCCAGCTGATAACTCCTGGACGTTACATGGTGCTGTGTATATCTGGGCACACAGGAGTGAAAACCTCAGATGACAGTTGGTGTCCAGGTGATGTGCTGTTTCCGTTTTAGGAAAAATGAAGCATCAGAGTATAGTCTGGCCTGGATAGGGACAAATGAAGCCCAGGTCTTTGCAGACCCTAAAAATACCTATGACATGCCGGGGCTTTCCAGCCCTTATGTTACTAAATCCTCAGGAAATGGAAGATCAGTAACCCACTCAAGATCACACCAACAAGTAGCGGATCCTAAACTCAAATCTAGGTCTTTCAATTCTGATAGTTTCAAATTTCTTGGTTCATCCTAGAAAGAGATCATTTCATAATCCTGAAATTACCCAGACAAAGCAGGACATTTCGACTCTGCCCATTTAACTTCAGCCACATTTTGACCAAATTTCCTGAAGGGGGGGGGGAGGACTTGTTAAAAATAGTCAACAGAAAATACAATAGGTATAAAAGCCTAGACAAAAATTTTAATTGATTAAGTAACAGATTAACCCTCTCCTAAAGAAAATTCATGGAGGTAGAAGTTATGTTGGGGGAAATTTGACATGGATTGTTAAAGTCCAGTGGATAAGTAAAATCTTCATTGAGGACTTTACAAGGACAAGAGTTCATCCCTTTGAAGATACTTTCAGAGAAACCAACATTAACACCAAGCCAGGGCGCCTGTGGGGCTCAGTTGGTTGAGTGACTGCCTTCAGCTCAGGTCACGATACTGGAGCCTTGGAATCAAGGTCCTGCTGAGCAGGGAGTCCGCTTCTCCCTCTGACCTTTCCCCTCTCATGTTCACTCTCTCTCATTCTCTCCTCTCTCTCAAATAAATAAGTGAAATCTTAACAAACAAACAAACCAAGAGCCAGATGAATGGACGCATAATTGACACATCAGAGAAGAGCATGTCATTCTCAAGAGCAACCAGACGGTGGCAGCAAAGACCAGTAACAGAGTCAAACCAGCCCGAGGCTCTTTAAGGACGGTCTCGGAACCAGCAGCCCATTCAGGAAAAGTATAAGATAATCTCAGGCAAGGGCAAACAAAGCCCTGCTGGGAATTTAAAAAAAAAAAAAAAAAAAAAAAACAGATTCCCAGACCCACTGAATCAGAAACTGTGGAGCCCCAAACCCTGTGTGTTAACACACCCTCTGGGCAATGCTGATGCCCACTCAGGAAACTGTGCGGCCAAACACAAGTCAGCTTTCCCCTTTTCATGTGACCTCCTGGAGCATCCATTCCAGGGAGAGAAGACAGACAGTAAACACAATCTATGCGCGTGAGGATTCACACTGGAAAAGAAGAAAAGCAGCCAAGGGGGATAAGAAGTGTGGGGAGAAATTTAGGCAAGGTGGTCTGGAAAGGCTTCATTCACAAACGCAGCTCAGAGGGAGATGAGGGAATGAGATGTGCAGAGGGATTACTTTGCAAGCAGTGGGTGGAACTCATGCAAAGAGTGGATCAGCCGTGCAGAGGACCTGCCGAGCAGCTGGGATGGTTGTGTCTAGACCATAGGGCCTGGAGGCCACTGGGAGGACATAGTGCTGATGTCTAATCTTCAGAGGGCAATAATGAAACAGAGGACGTGGATCCCCTATGAGATTGTTGGTTTTTAAAGATAAAAACTGATTGCTGTCAGGTTGGAAAGAGGCACCTTGTTGTGGGAATGGAATCGGGCATCATGCTTTTAGAAAGCCATTTGGCTTTATGTGTTAAAAGATGTAAAAATGGTCCTACCACTTGGACCCATCATTCTACATCTGGAACTGTATCCTTTAAAAAAAAAATAGGGATTCTTATTTTGTTCCTTTCAATTAGCCATTCATTCCACATCTGGAACTGCATCCTTAAAAAAAAATAGGGATTCTTATTTTGTTCCTTTCAGTTAACCACAGAAAGGTAGTTGGTTCCCAGGGCCTTGGCACAGAGCCCCTCCAACCCCAGAGTTTTGCACTCCAGCATGTCCCCCCCCCACGCACAGCACCTCCAACCCCCAACCTGCAGGTCCTACCTCTGGGTATAGCCTCTGTCTTTTCCTCCCTGGACAGCACTGGTCAGTATGTGCCTCTCTCCCCAGCCCTCTGGCCTGGGGAAGCCCATTCACACTCCACCCCCAGCTCAGGAATGAGTTCTCTTCCTTTCCCCAAAATGCCCAGGACTGCTCCTGCAACAGGTGCTTTTCTCCATCCCTCCTACAAGGGTCTGAAGCCGGGCCGGTTGGAGAGGGTCAGAGGGGACAACTTGGGCATCTCTCATTCCCACCACAACTAGAAGGTCTTATCTGGTGGTCCTCCGTGTGGGGTAGAGACTGGACCTTTTCTGAGCCCTTCTGGAGTGCTCACTGGATCCCATGTCTCACTACTGATGGCCGAGGAGGGCTACTCAGGGCAATGCCTGGCCCTGCTGTTCTCTCTTTCTGGCCACTAGAGGAAAGACAGAGGCTTTCTGAGCCCATCAGCCCTGCAGATTAACTCACAGGGAGGCTGGAATTAGCTCAGTATCTGAGGAGGTCAGAGAAGAAGTACATTATTCCAGGTCGTGTAATCTTCTATCAGATGGCATCCGAGAAGTTTAAGTGAGGACATGTCACCTGTCTTCCTGTCATTTGTTCATTTACAACCCCACAGACTGTTCACTCTTTGTTAGTTTGGCCAGGCCTGGAGCTTGCTGATAGTTGAACCCTCTGCTCGGGCCTCCTAGCCCAGGGGAGACAGGCATGGTGCTTATGAGGGATGCGTGCATGTATCATCAAGAATTAGTTTGAAATGGGGCACCTGGGGGGTACAGTCAGCTGGGCATCTGACTCTTGGTTTCAGCTCAGGTCATGATTTCAGGGTCGTGATCTCAGGGTCGTAGGATGGAGCCCCCCTGTTGGGCTCTCCACTAGGTGTGGAGTCTTCCTGTGATTCTCTTTCCCTCTCCCTCGGCCCCTCTCGCTTATGCTCTCTCTGTCTATCTCTCTCTCTCACACATGTGCACAAATAAATAAATAAATAAATAAATCTTTTTTTAAAAAAAGAATTAGTTTGAAACCAGCATTAAACTAGCATCTTAATTATCTGAGAAAACAATGTTCTGACTGGTCTTCCTGATATTCAGAGTTGATCGTGTTTTCTGAACTGAGAGTGCCCCCACTCATCTCCCCACAGTCGGCACCCCATCTGCCCAGTCCCCCACACACCTGTGGATAGAGAGGAGAAGCCACGTCTGCATTCACATCTGCAGCTGCAAAGTCTCTGTGCCCCTGTCCATGTCACCATCAGGAGCTCCAGGACTAGTCAGGGGATCCCCTCTCCCAGGCAGGCAATCCTGAGTCAGATCTCACTGTTGAATTGGACACATGTAGCCAGTATTATCAGAGGATAGGTCACTCAGAAGTGTCCCTGGCCACCCGCCCATACCTCTTAGGACCATTTCTTTCCATCAAGATATAGGTTTTTCCCTCCAGAACCTCCCATGACATCACCAGAATTTTGAGGGTTGGAATACACAACTTTCCAGCCCAAACTTGTTCTCTCCTGGGGACCTTCTCTGGGGTCCTCAACTTGCCACGTGGCCACAGAGCGGGCCTCTGAGTTTCTTCAGATGTATCTTAACACCTTCATACCTCAACAAGAAGTCACAACTCTGGTCCCTTTCCTTCCTGCAAACACCTCCAGAAAAAGCCACTTTTTATTCATTTTTCCACACGTGCCAGACACGGAGCCAGCTCCTGGGGACACACTGATGACAGATCTGAGGGAAGCATGGCTCCTGTCTATGAAGCATTGGCCAATATCAACTTGCCCAAATTCCCATCCCTCCGCTACCTCGTCCCAGCGTCATTTGCTGAGTGTGGACCCCAGGTGAGGAAAGGATCCCACTGTCCCTCATTCTGGCACAAGTTCACTGTCCTCTCCCTCCCGGAGGTGCAAGAGCAGCAGTCAGACCAGAGTCACCCGGCAGCTACAGCCTAACCTCAGGGGGAGGTGAGGCACCAGCTCTTTTCTTTCCTGTTGGCCCCTTCCCAAGGGTGTGCAGGGAGCTGGAAGCCACCCCTGCACGGGGCTCAGTCTGACCTCCTATCTACCAAATCACCCCGCCCCGCAAGCCCTGACCCATCAGCAAAGCCACATTTGTGCAAGTTGTGAGCATGGGCTCTGGGACCCCCTGCCTGGGTTCAAACCCCGGCTCTTGCTTCCTAGCTGTGTGATGTGCCTTTTTTGGTCTCTATCTCATCAAATATAAAATGGAAAAGAATAGCAGTGTAATATGATGACGTTGTTGTGAGGAATGAGGGAGGTGGCAATCCACAGGTCACCAACTATTTGCTGGTTATAAACCCAAATTAGTGAGTTGTGACCAGCATCTAACATAACTATAGTAGAAATGGGAGTATGCCTCACTTGGGATAGGTCAGTATACACATATCTCTATGTGTGTGTGGCAGAAACCATTCCCAGATGGTTTTTTTCCTGTGAGATCCCATTGTGGGCTCAGGAAATGTTAGATGGATTAAATACAGACCAAGATGGGGAGAAGACATGCAACCAAACCCTAGAATCCCTCTTGCAGTGCTAGGGGTAAGGTATGGGTACGTGGGCCATGATACTCCCCCATGGTTAGCAACTCATTGGGTTGGGAAAGACAACATAGCCAATAGTGGGACCAGGCATGGCAGGACCCAGGTGTCCTGGGCAGGCAGCCAGGTGCGTATGGCAGGGAGTGCTAATAGAAGCAGCATGGGGAGGAGCTGGGGACATACATCGAAGGCCTTGAAAGCCATGGTTAGCTTATGAACCTGGCCCTGGGCGTGGGAATTTAAAGCTGAGCTTGTAAGGGCGCTGGGTGGCTCAGTTGGTTAAGCATCTGACTCTTGATTTTGGCTCCGGTCATGACCTCAGGGTCATGGGATCGAGCCCCACATCAGTCTCCACGCTCAGTGCAGAGTCTGCTTGATGTTGTCTCTCTCCCTCTGTTCCTCCCCCGGCCCCGCTAGTGCTCTCTAGTTCTCTCTAAAATCAATCAATCAATCAATCAAATCATTTTAAAAAATAAAATAAAGCTGAGCTTGTGAACTTGACCCTAGGCAATGTGAATTTAAAGCAAGAGGATGACTGACTCAACAAATATCTATTAAGTGCCTACTGTGGGGGAAGATTTATGTTTTAAAAAGTTGGCTGTGGGGAGTCAGGAGCTGGTGGTAACACCAGAGGCAGGGGGAATCGACCAAGAGGCTACTGTAATAGTCCTAACAAGAGAGAATAAGGACAGAGGTCAGAATGTCTAAAGAAGGAGGAAATCTATCCTCTGTGCCCGGGCCTGGATGGTCCCCAACACCCAGAAGAGGATGGCAGCCATGACCGCCCCCCCCCCCCCCCACCGTGGGGGAGAGCAGAGTTTTGAAGGCCACAGAGAAATTCCAAAAGCCTCCAGAGCACGGAAGCCACATGGCCAAATGGATAAACCCACGGCCATGAATCAGACAGCCAGGTGACCTCGGCACATTACTCAATCCACTACATTGCCAATTTATAAAATGAGGCCCAGAAGAGGACTTAGCTCATAGGAATTTTATGAGATTGAAAGCTAATAATGGTAAAAGCCTTTCACGGTGTCTGGCACAGAACCTGCACTTGTACTGGGGCTGCTTGCTGGCCTCTCTCTTACATCATAGCCATGTCCGGAGAAGGCACTGGCAGGTAGCCTGGAAAAGGACAAACTTCTGGCCTCTCAGACACAAATTGGGGGAACTGAGATGACTCTGTAGTGTCCCTTTCCCCTCCAGGCCCATGTTTGAAACTCAGATCCATCCATCCACAGTTACTTGGAAGCTGAGGGCAGTAAGCCGGAGGTGGGCCCTGCAGGACCAGCCTTCTTACCTGATGGGGCCCTCTCCTTGCGTCTCCACCATCTACAGCTGGCGACCTTCTGAGGAGTCTATTTTCAGAGCCTTCAAGATAGATGATCTTGAACCCATGATGACACTACCCAAGCACAGAGGATTTCCATTGTTCGCAGGGGAGATGGTCAGTACATACCCATTCAGACAATTCACTCCCAGACAAGCATCTCCCTTGGATTTGCACTGAGCCCTTCTAAATGCAGAGACTGTGCTAGGTGCTGGGGATGTACTGATCACATGCCTGGTGCCAAATGCATTCTGGAACAGTCCTCTGCCCTCCCTCTGTGCAGGGTTCTGAGATTTCTCTGCCCTAATCTTATACTTTTCAAGTCTGAAAATGGGAGTGTCTCTGACTGATCATTGCTTCCTTTTCTGATCAAGACAAGCCTCTAAAAACAAAAAGGGATAGCTGGCAACCTTCATCTATCTTCCTGATTTTCCCAACCTAGCCAGCTTTGACTGTAAAATGTAGCATTTCCCTTAATATCTTTTTGTCTACCCAACTAGTCAATCAGGGGAGCTTTTTGGCTAGGCTGCAGTGTCAATGTGCCTGAAGGCCAATCTCTTTTCTGGCTCTCCCCAGGGTACATCTAGGGCTCTTTTTCAGGTACACTTTAGCTTTCCTCTAAGTGTCCCTCTGTCTGCTCCAGGTTCAACAAAATTTTGGCAAAATGAGGAAGCCCTATTCTTTTCCAAAAGTGACATACAGACTAATTCTTCTTTGCATGGTCATCTACTGGGGTGTTGTATACCAGGCGCTGAGTGCAACCCACCTTCCTCAGACCCTACTCTCTGGTAGAGGAAAGAGACACGTGAACTCACCTTTGCAACAATGTGACAAATACAGGGATGAAGACATGGTCTTGGCACAAAGCAGAGAGCAATCAGTTTTATTTGGGGAGTAGGACAAAGAGACTTGATTTGACCACAGAAGACATGTAAGAGTCATCTAGGCAGACGGGAGGGGGAATAATTAACAGCAGCAACCAATTACTTCACAAGGAATCTCATTGCAAACCCTGGGAGGCATTGTCCATGCACCCATCGTATAGATATTATTAGTAAGGTTTGGGGAGGTTAAGCAACTTGCCAAGAAGGGACAACTGTATGCTTTTAAATGACAGAAGCTAGATCCAGAGCATTTAAGTAAATGTACCCAAAGTTAAACTGATAGAAATTGATGGAATCAGCAATCAAATCTGGGTATCACATTGAGACCACAGAGGTAGATGGATTAGAAACACCCTGTTACGTCAAACTAAAGAATTTGGAGTCTCTCCCATTGATGATGAAGAGGCTCTGAAGGGTTTTAACTGATGTTGCAACTTCACATCCACTCCAATCGATCCTGCCCAATATGCATAAGCCATAAATTCTAGCAGTAAAGATGTAACAGTGATTTTTATTCACAATGGGAAAATATATTTGCTCTAATGAAGTTATTCTATTTAATAATAATATTGTATATAATGAACATTCCTACAACTCAGGAAGGAAAGAACAAACAACCTCATAGAAAAATGGGGAAAGAAAGTAACAGGCAATTTATGAAAAAGGAAACACAATCGGCCAACAAACACAAGAGAAGGTATTCGGACAATTAAAATATCTAATTAAAATAATATTGAATGCAATTTTTCTCCCAACAGATTGACAAAGGGGAAAAAGGCAGAAAAGAACAAGTGTTGCTAGGGTATTGGAAATTGTGTACCCTTAATTACTACTTACAGGGGTACACATTTATGCAGCTACTTTGGAGGGCAATTTGGAAATTTCTTTCAAAATTCAAAATGTGCACAGATTGCTGGGATCAACCAAGGTGCTGGGAAGCACCTTCTCCCAGGAAAGCACCTCTACCCAAGCACAAGGAGTGCCATTGCAGCGTTACCATGTCTAAACATCAGAAAGAACCCAAATGTCTCTTGTGAGGAACTCACTGTGAGCACTGGGGCATGTTCATAACAAAAAATGCTACACATCAGCTAAGAAAATTGAGCTATTTCCTTATGGACTAAAGTAGATATATTCTTGAATGGAAAAGGAGAGAACTACAGAATGACACATGTATAACAACCTTAAAGTTTAAATATATATATTAAAACACAAAGGCTGCTTATGTTACATTTTATATGGGTTCATAGGTATGCCTGGAAAAGGGTTTGGAAAGATCTTGGAAAAATACATGTAAAAACAATAACAGCTTCTGAGAGGAGGCAGAGGGGCCAGGCTGGGGACCAAAACTAATATTCGTCATGTTCTAATTTCTATGAGCGTGTCTGTAAGCAATTTTTATTCATGTATACCTCCATGATTTTCATTTTAGTAAATGTAGAGATAGATTTAAAAGCCAGTGACATATCCATTCCTATGCAAAGTGCTGTGACGGGTGCTCTGAAGGCATGACAAGCAGATCTTGTTAATAGACATACTAGGCAGATAATGTCTTTAAGGAGCTCTCAGGCTGGCAGGGGGAGCAGGTCCAATAGGGTGTGAGATAAATTCCTGAAGAGGAGTAGAAAAATGCAGTAGGAGTCATGATAGGGGGAGGGGAGGGTGTTCACAATATTTTAAGAATCAGGGAAGCATTTATGGTAACGAAGGAAAGGCAAAGCCAGGCATGGGCTGAGAGAATTTCAGGTTCAGAGGTGCAGAGATGGGAGCTCCAGGGGTCTGTTAGGGAAGACAAGGAAGACAGGAAAGTTTGGGGACTCATTGTGGAAAGCCACAACACTGGAAGAAGAAGCTGGACAGCAGCAGGGGGCCCTGCAAGGTCTGTAAACATGTGGGAACTTGCCTGAAACTTTACAGTAAAGAACTTTGGCATCCATGCAAGGGTGAATTGGCCAGGTCTGGAGGCAAGGGACAAGCTTGGGAGGTGATTGGCTGTCCCAGTGTGGGGGAAGATTAGGTTTAAGGGAAGATTAGGGGTCTGAGCAGGGATGGTCTCAATGGAGGAGGGAGATGAAATTCATTGGATTGAGAAACTCATTGGATTGGGATGAGAGAGTGGAGGGAGCATAAACCAAGTGATTTTGAGGCCCTGCTTCCATTTTATGAGAAGTGTCGGGAGTCAGAAGAAAAGCAGGTAAGAGCAGCTTCTACTTTGAGAGGGGTTCTGAGGCCTGCCCACAGGACGAACTTCGGTCCCCTTACTCCCCAGCTGGAGCCTGGCTATGCAGTGTGCATGACAGGTCTGAGTCCTCAGGACGCGCTACCCAAGGGCAAGCAGGCAGGCACGTAGCCCTTCTGGCTTCCAGCCACCAGACTCACAGGCTTCCAGGAAAAGCTGACAGGGGCTGCTCTGTTCCTTTGAATCTGAGAATATGTGACTGAGGAAGCCTAAGTTAATTAAGTGATTCTGAGGCCCTGAGGCCTTCCTAAGGAAGCACACAGGGTGAGTAGTGAGACCAGGGTAAATGGCACCCCCTCCCCTAGTACTGGAATCCAAAGAGGCATCTGAGCTTCATTGGAATTAAGCCTGCACTTAAGTGCTTCCAGGGAGACAAAGAAATCATAAATCAGGAATAGGTGCCCCGCCCACAGGCTGCTACCACTGCTGTCAACATGCTTCTCTATAGTAACATGGTCATTTCTAGTCTCTGAGACCAGATGTCTCAGTGAAGCAACAAATGGCATGGCCCTGGAATTAACGTGATCCACAACCTCCTAGAAAAGAGTCCAGGATGAGCTGATGCCTTCTTCCAAAGCAGCACCCACATGTACAACTCTCTCCAGATCCATTCAGGCATGCACACACCATACATCCCCCGGGCACATGTGCCGGAAGGTTCTCCTTCCACACCCTCCTCAAGCTCCCACATACCAGGACTCCCCATTGGCAACAAGCAACACTAGGACCCCAGTCCAAGCTTGAGGAAAGGGCTTTGTTCTAGCAGATGGAGGCCACTGCTGTATCCAGTGGATAAAATGAGAAAAGTTGTCATCAGGGAATCACCAAGCTGTCTCTGTCCATATGAAATAATAATTAAGCTCCTATTAAGTATCAGACATTAAGCTAGATACTTTCAAGGAAGTCGACTTATGATCTTCAGCCGTCCTGGAGGAGGATGGCATGGTGGTTGAGAGCTGGGTGTTGGGGCCAGGTAGTCTGCATTTGAATTCTGTCTCCACCACCTATGAGCTCTCTGACAGCCGATAAATTACTCTCCCTCAGTTTTCTTGCCTGTAAGAAGGTAATATGAAGGTTGGTATAAGGATGAAATGAGTTAATGTTTGTAAGATGCTTAGAACAGTGCCTAGAACATCATAAGCACTTCTATGTGCTTAAAAATAAATCCTTTCCTTTTATCATTTGACTTACCTGGAGAGCAGATATGTACTCTGTAGCAACAGTTTCTATACCTAATTGAGAAAGCAGAGAAGAAAATGTTGCCATTTTCTCAATATGATTGGATGGGAAGTTCTCTTCTTCCTGTAAGTTACTGTCAGAGAAGTCTCTGGAAAGGAATTTAACAAGAGTTCTGTTGAAGAGGAAGACACAGACACAGGAAAACAGGAGGGACAGGGCCCCTGCATAAGTCTGGTTGGCCAGCGTTGAAGCTGTGGCCAGTACCCTGGACAGCTCCCCACAGGCCAGCTCAGGAGCTGGGATTGTTCCCCCGTTCTGTCAAGGCTCAAGCTCTAGCTTTTTGCTGAGGGAGGGGGTCCTCAATTCCCTGAGACTCCTATCCCCTAGTCCTTGGAGCTCTGACTGATGGGATAGAAGACTGCCTTCTGAGCTAGATATTGGAGGGTGAGGGAGTTTAATGTCCCAGAAGCTTCCTTAGGGAGGCAGCCAAGAATCTTCCTCCTCTCACCAATCTTCATCTGTCCCTCTACCTTATTCTGCCAAGGTGTGGCCACCTTGCAGATGGACAAGCAGAGGCACACTGAAGCACAGGAAACAGGGAGGTCATGAAGACCACAAGATGGGTCCCGCAACCTTAGTTTAAATCCAGTTCCTCCTGTTGGGATCTCAGGCAAGTGACCCGGTTTCTCTATGCCCAGCTTCCTCATCAGTAAGACAAAGGAAAAAACACCTACACTGTGCCAGGATTGAGTGAGATTAAATGAAACAGCACACATAACACCCTTGGCATAGAGTGCTTAATAAATGAGTCTATTTCCTGCCATTGGAGAATGGAGGGCTGAAGGGTTGAGCAAGATCTCAGAGATAACTTGTCTCCATGCTCAAGAACAGTTATGAATTATGAGGGCTAGCAGGCTAGGAGAGATGTCGCACCTTGAAGTCCCTGGAAAAGTTTCTTTTCTCTAAAGTTCCACTAAATTCTTCAGCCACTAGACAGAAAAACATCTGATTTAAATTCCCCCCTCTTTTAAAATCAGACAGGGCAAACAATATATGCACATAAAATTATTGCTCTACAGGTTGGAAGACTGCCTCTTTAAAGGTCTTACAATGAGAGAGTCAGAAGAGCCCAGAGGTCTGTGCTGGGAAGCAGGAACTGAAGTACTGTATTAAGAATATGCAGATTATGATGTGTTGAAAGAGGAAGCGTAAACCACCCACACAGAGGTGGCAGTAGCCCCCCAACCCCAGGATCTGAGCTCCCATTCTGGGAAAGTGAAACCCATGGGGTCACCTCAATTGAAGATGCAGTTTCAATACAACTGTACAAAGGAAGCAGAGTCACAGATTTACTTGTTACAGATCCCAGAAGGGGGGGGAGATCAGGGTTGGGGGGCCGGGAGAGGGCTGCAATAAACAGAGGAAGGGCAGTCCTCTGGTCATCTGTTCCAGGTCAACAGGGAGCAGTAGACAGCATGGTAGCAAACACTACTTATAACGTGGTTGGGGTGGAGGTCACCAATATTTTGTGGGCTTAACTCTAAGTAGTTATTTTTAAAGGTGCCCCAGGAAAAGCAAAATGGAAACTTGAGTCAGAAATCCTAAACTCAGGGCGCCTGGGTGGCTCAGTTGGTTAAGCATCTGTTTTTGGCTCAGGTCATCATCTCAGGGTCCTGGGATCAAGCCCCCTCCCCACCACTGAGTTCCGTGCTTAGCAGGGAGTCTGCTTCTCCTTCTCCCTCTGCCCCTTGCCCCCTCACCCCCTCATATATACATACATATACATATACATATACATATATATGTGTGTGTGTATGTGTGTGTATACATGTGTGTGTGTGTATATGTGTATGTATATATATATATATATATATATATATATATATATATATATATATATATCGTAAACTCAAGTCCTTATCTAAATGTCCAGACTCTGGGTGTGTGTAAGGCTATCAAACTGCAAAAGGCCTAGGTAGACCCTAAGAAAAACAAAAGTTGTTTTTCTTGGAAGTTGTTTTCCTCATCACAAAGTTTAAAACTCAAATGACTGAAAAGCGTAGCAGGTAACATAAATGTGCAAAGTCAGTTGGAGGGACGCTGTGGTAAACTGAAAAGTGTAAGCTGACTCAAGGCCTTCGAATAAAATTTAAAATAATTCTGTCACCCCGAAGAGCCCTTCTCCAGTACCCACCTCCCCAGGGAATGCAGTGAGTGGGGTCCTCCCTCACCCTTTACTTAATAGAGACAAAGGCTGGAGACGGAGAGAGGCTGCGACTTGCCAAAGGTTGGTCAGAGCCAGATCGGTCTCCATACCAGGCTCCTTCCCTGTCTCAGGCAGAGGACAGGTTGCCCAGGACACAGCAGGCACCGGGAGCTCCTTAAATGGAAGAGTTTCTCCTCTTCTTCCCTGGGGTGCCTAGTGGGAAAGGTGGGCAGATTAAGCAACAGGTAACAAAGCCGCTGTCTCTCACCCTGACTGGTCTCTATCACCTCATCACACAGCATCTCAAAGACAGAAGCCAACATGCCAATGCCCTTGGGCCTCCCACCAGCTACGACAGAGTCTGGAATCACAACCTCGCCTAACCACAGGGACGAGCCAGGAAGCCAAGATGCCCCTGTACCTTTTACCTGCTCTTCACAAGACCTGCTACCATGAAAGGAAGATAAAAGAACATGCTTTACAGAGAGTGGCGACAACAGCAAGCACTTACATCACTCTTACTATGCTATGGGCCAGGCGCCCTCAGCACCAGTACTCTGTCACCCCGTTTTACAAATAAAGAAACTGGAGGACAAAGAGGTGAAGTAAGTCCCTGGCACCCTAACTAGTAAGCAGCGGAGCTGGGAGCCACTTCAGTCGTCTGTCTCTAAAGCCCAAGTTCCGCGCACTGCATCACCGGGGCCTCGCTTGGGGTGGGGAGCACGGTAGAGAAAGAAGCTGGATCTAGTGCTAGTGTGCTTTTGAGAGCAGAAGAATGGGAAAATTCCTCTCTGACTCTGGAAAAGGCCAACTGTAATCTCAACAACACAGGTCTCCCAACCTCAGAGCCTTTCTCCTGCCAGCCTCGGACTGGAGCACGGACTCGGTGTGCCATCCAGGGTCATGGTTCTTTGGGGGACACGTTAGGCCCAGCTCACAGTCAGGGCGGCTCAGCCAGTCTGCAGAGAATGGGGCGTCTGGGCGATGCGGCCCTCTCAGAAGGTGAGCCTCTCTTGAGCCTCGGATGAGAGCAAAGCTGCTGGGTCCTGCTGTGGAAGTGGGCGCGGCGCCCACTCGGGCTTTCTTACAGCTGCAAGAGAGGACCCCGGCCATGTCACTCCTAAAACCCACCTGGGACTTGGAGGCAGCATTGGTGATTGGAAGGGGGGAGGGGAATAGGCGGGGGAGGGGGAAGGAAGGGGGCGGGACCTCGCTGAAGCGGCTGGAGGGCTTGTTCGAGTGCTAGAACGCCTGGGAGGAGTTACAGTGGGGAGGGGGTCAGGAGGAGCGAAAGGAGAGGAGGCGGAGCTGGGGGACCCGGACAGTTTAAACTGAAAGGGGGAGTACCCGCAGGGAGAAGGTGGCGAAGCAGCACGGGTGGGTGGGAGGGGCAGAACTGATATTCGGGTCCCTTGGTGGGAGCGAGGCGACTTCTCCCCTCTATCCCCAGAAGCTCATAGTCCGGAATTCTCTGCTGTGACATTCTCCCGAAGGGCCGGTCTGTCGGAACCCGGCCCAGCAGTCTCTGCGTCTCCCCCTCCCTTCCCGGGGGTGGAAGGGGCCAGGGGGTGGGGCCAGAGAAAGGGTTGGGGTATCCCAGCCGAACCCCCACCAATCGCCGCCCCACGTTTCAGCTGCGAGAACTGATGGACGCAGGCACCGCTCACCTCGGGGGCTCTTTGCAGGCTATGCGCCGAGATCCAGGCTGAGGCGGAGATCTGGAGCCCTCGGCGCCCTCCTCTCCAGCGGGGCCGGTGGGGAGCGGCCGCTGCGCGACCCTCTGGGGAGGGAGAAAGAGCGGGCGCAAAGCCCGCGGGTCCTAGAACAGGGCGGGGGCGGGGGGAACAGACAGCCCTCTCCTCCCGCAGCGCATCCATCCTCAGAGGCTTGTCCAGGACTCTCTTCTCACCAAGACCCTTTTCTAGGGTTTCCAGTCCTGGCGCATCTGGGAAGGGGACCCCTGCCCGGCCGCGCCCCGCCCCCCAGCCCCCGCCCCGCCGACGTCGCATTAGCATGAGCGACGCAAGTGGCCCGGGCACCACTCGGGGGCCGAGACTCGCCGCGTCACAGCCCCGAGTGGAAAGGGAAAAAAGAGGAGGCGGCGGAGGAGGAGGCAAGAGCCGACGCGAGGGGAGGGGAGAACGGCTGCTGGGCCAGCGAGCTGGCGGGCGGGCGGCAGCAGCATGCCCCTCGGCCCGCGCGGGCGGCTTTTCAACGCTTCGGGGACGGCGCCCGGGGAGCCGGAGGTGCAGAGTGCTCAGTCTCTAGCCCTGGCCCCTCGGCGCGCCCGCCTTCCCTGACCGCCCTTGAGCCCAGCAGCGGCGGGTCCCAGCTCGGCTCCGAACAGCCGCGGCGTCTCGAGGGGCAGGGTCTTTGCCTTTCCCGGGACACAGGGCCATGAGCCCTACAGCCACCTGAGGCACAGGGGGCGCTGCGCTGCGCCGCGCGGACCGCGCCGGCGAAGTTCGGTGCCCCGGTCTCTGCACTGCAGGGCGCCAGCGCCCGGCCCCGGCGGAGGCGTCCTCGGAAGAGCGGCGGAGTAGAGGCGATGGAACCCGCGGCGCCGGTGGGCCCGGCCAGGGCGGCAGCCATCAAGCTGTCGGAGGCGATGGGCGCCGTGCTGCAGGATCCCCGGCGGCAGCGGCGCCTGGTGCTGGTCATCGTGTGCATAGCGCTGTTCCTGGACAACATGCTGTACATGGTCATCGTGCCCATCGTGCCCGACTACATTGCCCACATGCAGAAGGCCGGCAGGAACACCCCGAGCACCGAAGCATCCACCCTGCAGCCGTCCACTCCAGCCAATGGCGGTGCCAACATGGGCAACACTTCAGAGTCCCCGAAGGCAGAGACAGAGAGTGAGGACGTGAAGATCGGGGTGCTGTTTGCCTCTAAAGCCATCCTGCAGCTGCTGGTGAACCCCCTGAGCGGGCCCTTTATTGACCGCATGAGCTACGACGTGCCGCTGCTTATCGGCCTGGGCGTCTTGTTCGCCTCCACCTTGCTGTTCGCGTTCGCGGAAGACTACGCTACGCTCTTCGCTGCGCGCAGCCTGCAGGGCCTGGGCTCGGCCTTTGCGGACACGTCTGGCATTGCCATGATCGCCGACAAGTATCCGGAGGAGCCGGAGCGCAGCCGCGCGTTGGGCGTGGCGCTGGCCTTTATCAGCTTTGGAAGTCTGGTGGCGCCACCCTTCGGGGGCTTCCTCTACGAGTTCGCGGGCAAGCACGTGCCCTTTCTGGTGCTCGCCGCTGTTTCGCTGTTCGACGCGCTGTTGCTGCTGGTGGTGGCCAAGCCCTTCTCAGCTGCGACGCGGGCGCGGGCCAACCTGCCGGTGGGCACACCCATCCACCGCCTCATGCTGGACCCTTACATCGCCGTGGTGGCCGGGGCGCTGACCACCTGTAATATCCCCCTCGCCTTCCTCGAGCCTACCATCGCCACGTGGATGGAGCACACGATGGCGGCGTCTGAATGGGAGACGGGCATGGCCTGGCTGCCTGCCTTTGTGCCGCATGTGCTAGGCGTCTACCTCACCGTGCGCCTGGCGGCGCGCTACCCACACCTCCAGTGGCTGTACGGAGCCCTCGGGCTGGCAGTGATCGGAGCCAGCTCCTGCGTGGTGCCTGCCTGCCGCTCCTTCGCACCACTAGTGGTCTCGCTCTGCGGCCTCTGCTTTGGCATTGCGCTAGTTGACACGGCACTGCTGCCCACGCTCGCCTTTCTCGTGGACGTGCGCCACGTCTCTGTCTACGGCAGCGTCTATGCTATCGCCGACATCTCCTATTCCGTGGCCTATGCGCTCGGGCCCATAGTGGCGGGCCACATAGTGCACTCGCTCGGTTTTGCGCAACTTAGTCTTGGCATGGGCCTGGCCAATCTGCTCTACGCGCCCGTCCTACTGCTGCTGCGCAACGTGGGCCTCCTGAGGCGCTCCCGCTCCGAACGCGATGTGCTCCTGGATGAGCCACCCCAGGGTCTGTATGATGCTGTGCGCCTACGTGAGCGCCCGGTGTCTGACCCCGACGGCGCACCTCGAAGCCCCTCGGGCCCCTTTGACGAGTGCGAGGACGTCTACAACAATTACTACACCCGCAGCTAGCAGTCCCGCTACTCCTCCAGGCCACCCACCCACTCCCCCCACTCCCCCCACTCCCTGGGTCAAGGTGGCTAGTTTGTTAGAGCACTGGCCAGCTCAGGCTCAGGGCCTGCCCCTTCCAACGAGTATTCCACAGCCTCGCGCATCTTGACTTCCCTGTCGGGATCCCCTCTCTATGACCCCTTTCTGTGCCTCCCTCCCTCTCGTCCAGTTGGGCGTAGAGCACGGAGGCACGCGATGCCATACGGTCCTGCAGAGATAAAGAGGTGCGAGAGGCGCCACCTCGGGGCTCCCCTATGTAGAACCGTGCGTCTGTCTCTTTCCTTCCGTTTCTCTCAGTGCCAAGTTGGCCCCCTGCACCGCGGTGCTTCCGGCCCGAATCAATAAACTATATCTGTTCGAGACCGAGTCTCTTTACTGATGAGGGTGGGCGGCCGGGCACAGGGCCAGGGCAGAGGGGAGGGTGAGCGGGGTCTAGCCCTAATCTAGGTCTAGCCTGACAGCTCTCGGGAAGCCTGTGGCAGAGGAGATACGAAAAAAAGCAAATCCCCCAAAGGCTCCCATACACCCTGTAGCACACGACTCCCTTCAGCCCGCGACAGCCCCTTCCTTCCAGCCCCAAAGCAGCGCCCCAGGGCGCCGCCCGGGGGAGCCTGAGGACCCGCTCCCTCCGGGTACGCTAGGCCCCGCCCCTTGAGGACACTCCCTGTGTCAGCCTTGGAGCTCTGAAGCGCCGGGCGTGGGCTCCCTTCGAGCCCGGCATCCCCGCCCGCTGCGGCTCCGGTGAGGAGTAGTGGCCGAGCTGTTCCGGACAGAGGTCTCAGTCAAGTGTGTTCGATAGATAGCTAGGCTCTACCCTTCGAGGAGCGGGGGAACAGTTGGTGTGTCTGCTGTGTCCTGCCTGTGCGGGTCTGAGTCATGACTGAAGAGGGTGCCAATGTAGGAGCTGGTGCCAACCCCCCACCCTCTTTACCCGACCCTTACCCCGGCCTTACGGGAAGCATCTGGCCAAGGCTGTCGGAAGTCTCCCCATCTGAGTCTCCGGACCTGCCGGCCCGGGGTTTGCAGGCCACTCCCAGTCCTGGAGCCTGCGGCCTGATGAAGGCCGAAGAGCCCTCCAGTTCTGGTATAGAGGGGCAGCGGAGTTGGGGTATGCCTGTGTATTAAACAATGCCTGTAAGCGTCTTCACTGCTGGAGCGTGCACGTCTGTCCCCACTCTGCGTGTTGGGCTGTGTGTGGGGGTTTGTCTGGGCAGGGTCTGTTTTTGTGGATCTGTCTTTGTGTGTTGGTGTGTAAGGATCTATATCTGGGGTGGGGATGGGGGGAGGAGTGCTTTGTCTGGGAGGAGTGTCTGCCTCTGGCTGCGTGGTCTTTAAGCATCCCCAGGTCTGTTATCTCCACTCCCTCCCCCCCCCCACCCCTCCGCCCCATAGTGCTGGCAAGGATGGAATGGAAATAGAAAAGGAGGGAGAACCTGCAGTGATCAATAAACAGGGTTATTATTATTATTATTATTATTATTTTCATTATCATTTTGAAAGGAGTTGTAGTTTGAGTTGAGCCTGGCCTAGACGGCGGGGAGGGCCCAGATTTCCTCGGACCCAACCCTCTCCAGGGTTATGCGGACGCAGCCGGGGCTAGCGTAATGGAGTTGGGGGAGCGCCTGGACTGGGGAAGGCTGGTCAGGGGACCAGTGGGCATGGGTGGGGCAATCTCGGGCCTGGATTCCGCCGCCCTGACACAAACTCATCTGGGAAGCCATCCGAGCCGGGGCAGGGGTCCGGGAGGTGGGATCGCTGCAGGCTGCGGCGGGGGTGGGGGCGAAGATTGAGAGCGAGAGAGACGGGGTGGGGCTGAGGGAGGGAGGGAAAAGGAGAGAGGGGAGGGAGGAGGAACAGGGGGAGGGAGATCACAGGCACGGCCGGTCCGCCGGCAGCCAGTAGGGAGGCCGCGGGGACTCGGCGACGTCGGAGTCTCTACCGCGGACAGAGGCCCCCACCGCCGTACTGCTGACGCGCCCCTGGATCCCTTCCGGCTCACACTCCCGCCCCCAGTCTTGCCTGGTGCGGGGGAGCTGCGGCCAAAGCGGCAGAGCCGAGGAGGGCAGGTGAGAGGGGCTGGGCTGGAGGAGGACGGCGCGGGGAACAGAGCGCAGGGAGCCGAGGGCGGTGGAGGAAGGCTCCGTCTAGGGAGGGTGTGCGGATCCAGATGCGCCAGGATCCCCGGGATTTTCCCGAGTCCTGAACCGAAGCGGCCGTCGGGGAACCGCCGGGAGACTGTTGGATTCCACCGCTCTGGCGCTTGCGCACCGGGAGTGGAGGCAGGCGGACCGGGAGGGAGCAGGACCGTGAGAAGTTAAGGGGAAAGGGCTGGGAGAGGCTTGATCATCAGGCTCCGCGTCTCCACGTGCGTATCCTCGCTTCTCTATTCTCCTGGATCCCCGTGTGCTAAATGCCAAGGTCTGCACTTTCAGTGCCCAGCCATGGCGTTACCAGGGCTCACGCGGACCCCTTTGAATTGCGGGTGCGCCCCCGACCCTCGCGGAGGCGGGAGGTGAGGAGCAGCCGCAGGTGGCATGTGTGAGCTGGGTCCCAGGGAGTCCCTAGAGAGCAGGGACCGCCTGTGTTGCGGGGGCGGAGCTGGGATTGGGCGCCCGGGGCAGAGCGGAGACCCTCTCCTAGCAGCCTTCGGAAGCTAGGCTGGTGGCAGCATGCATTGGAGGGCACCAAGTAAAGATAGAAAGATATGCGTTCGGATAGACATACGCCTCTTAATTGCTGGCCCATGGGCCAGGGAGGAAAAGCAGCCCCGAGGACACCAGGCCCTCCCATTTGGTCCTCAGGAAGCCATACCTTTCCAATCCCACACCTCTCAAAGATACAGGGTTTCCAGCTGCAAAAGGGCCTTTACCAACTGGACCTTGCCTTCACCGTCCTTTCAGAACTCTGCAGCCCTGCAGGACCCTAACTTGGATGCCCGCTGCTTCCATTTTGCAGGGTGTCAGGGCAGCTACCATGCTATTCAACAGCTCTGGGGGCCACCTAGACCAGAGCATCCTGGCACAGAGTTAGTGTGGGTTCTGTATTCTCTGCCTAGTGCTGCCAGACAGCCCCAGGCTCCCCCATTCCTGAGCCTTTTTCATCCATCTTTCTGAATGCTCTGTCCTTGGGTCATCTGTGCCTGGAGCCTAGCCCCCACCTGCGCTGTGCTTGCTTGGGGTGGAGGATCACATGAGCTAAACATGAGTTTTAGGCTCTTAGGAGAGAATAGAGGATGGGTAAGTGAAAAAGCATGGGTGTGTGGCTCTGAGACTCTGCTTAGGGGGGTCGCTGAGGGTAGAGGATGGTCTTAAAAATGGGCCTTTGCCCCTGTTGTCCTGGGTCACTTCTACTGTAAATAAAAAATTATCCATTTTTCATCAGGCTGAGTCAGGTGGCCCCTAGGGGCAGGGCTGCCCAGCTGCCCTGTACCGTCTCCCTGAGCATTCCCATGCCACCTACACTAGGAGCCTACAAACCAGAAACTGATTGCCTAAGTCACAGTCCAACCAGAAGGCCCCAGGACCCTCCACCACAATCCCTGCCTTGGCCACAGGCCAGGCTCCCCTTCAGCCCAGAGTGCGTCCTGGAGCCCACAGCCTTGGAGGACCTGTATTCATTTACGCGTGCATTCACGCATGCGTGCATTCCTTTTATTCAGCTACCCAGCCCTGATCCTACTCCATGCTCATCACCCAGCTGGGTCCCAGAGATGAAGCACTGAACACAACGGGAGAAGCTCACAGTCTACTAGGAGAGATTTTAATCAGCAAAACATTTATCTGTTGGATCTCAGGCAGGAACAAAGCGAGTACACTGCCAATGACCCCTTATCATTTGGAGTCAGCCTGCCCAAACTTGCTCTTTCCCACTCTGGCCTGGGGTGGTCAGTTGAGCCTGGGGGACAGTCTTATGGAACAGATGTCGGCTAAAGGCTTGCTGTAGACCTCTCTCTATCCCATCTGGGGATTCAGAAAGGACACTGTGGTAAGGGGTGCTGGTCTGGAAGTTGGGAGGTTGGGACCAGGTCTATAAGGAGGCCTGGTGTAATTGGGCCCCACGTCCAGCTCTGGTCTCCTCCCAGGGAGGGGTGGAATATCGGGCTCTGGGAGGTGAAGGGTCCGTGACAGTTCTTTGTGGCTGTTCTTTGTGGAAGTTCTTTGATGCCTCCCTGCTTCTTGGTCCCCAGGTCTGCACCTCTGCTTCCCTTGCCAGGAGTCACCACGATGCCCATACTGGAAAAAGTTCCCCAAAAGATGGCGGCAAAAACTCCCAGCACTGAGGAGGAGCCTGTGAGTTACTTTTGGAGTCCTGTCCCTTATCCCTACTCTTCCCCCCTCACCTATCCTTGCTTCCAGAATAGTCCTGTATGGGACTGGCCCTGAGCACTTGCCTGGCGACCAGCCCTGCCCTCTGCTGGGCATGAAGCCCAGGCTGCAGTCCTGCCCTGAGCCTGGGAGAGCCTGGAGGGGTGGGGAGTGGCTTCACGGGGTGCTGAAGAATTGCTGACAGCCATGCTTCCTAACTCCCAAGGCCAGGAAGAGCCCTTGACCCGGGTCAGGTACTCTATTCCCAAGGCTTTTCCCTCTCCCCAAGTTTCACTTGCAAAGGCTTTGAGCCCAGTGGAGTTGCCTTAGGCTAAGACTGAACTCTCTAATCCTTGTCATATCCCAGCCCTGGCTGCTGTCCCTCTTTCAGTCCTGGAGGCTTAGGCACAATCTTCCCCACTGGCTGAAGGCAGTGCCACCCCTCCTTAGGCAGGCATCCTCCCTCCCCACCTTCCTAAGTGGTGGAGCCCCCCGTCTAATCTGCAGGTCATTGAGGTGTTGGCCCCTTGGCTACATTTGTCTTCATGCCACGTCTTTTCCTGGGGCTTCATTTGGAACCCTAATCAGAACTTTTTGGCTTCTCCGCATGAAATTGCTCACCACATTGTCCTGACTGTTCCAGCTGACAGACAGCTCTGTTGCTGAACATGCCATGGCATGTTCCTCGCTCTAGACTGGGGCTTCCTTGAGAGAAGCCCTTCTTTCTCCATTGTTCCTAAGTCCAGTCCAGGGCCTGGCTCACATGCACTGCCCATGAAATGTGTACTGACTTGAGACCCGAGTGTCCAAATTAATGTCCTCATTAGTACATGTCCCTGTCAGGAAGCCCAGGATAGTCTGGGGAGGAGCCCCATAGGGCTCAGACATGTGAGCCGAGATTTCCTGCCTTGTCCCATTTTACCCACCACGACTGATTCCCCATGACTGAGTCCCAGCACACTGTCAGAGCCCTGAGGAAGGGTGGTCTGATTCTAGTAGGGGCTCCAGTCAGGCCTCCTGATACTCTTGGCAAGGCCACCAGCTGGACTGGGCTTCCTGCAGGTGCCTGCCCACTTGCCCACCATAGACCCCAAGAGAAGGAAGAGGGAACCAGAGCAGCTGGGGGAGGGGCCCCGACATGGCTCTCTTGAAGTGGGCGGAGCAGCCTAGAATGCTGTCCAGAGCACCCTCCTCTGAGCATTCCCTGGGGTAGGAGCAGCCTACAGTTGGCACTGGTACCCTCCTCCCTCCCCCTAGGGCAGTGAGCTCTCAAGACAGGATCAGGCAGGCAAAGACTCCCATTCATTCATCAGCACAGGCTCCCACACTCGGTCCCTGTCTGCCCAGGGCAGCTCTGGGGAGGGCTCCAGCCCAGGCAGCCGCAGGACCAAAGCACAGGCAAGCTTTCAGTGGGTCCCTTTACTTCACAGCCTGCCCCCACCACCCCAAAGGGAAAAACCCCGGAAAGAAGATGGCCCCCTACCACCAACTTTGTGAACGCAAATCAGTACTATGAAAAGTCGTGGTTTGTGGCTGTGACTAGCTCAGTGAGGAAGAAGGGAAAGGAGGGGATGGAAAAAAGAGCCAATCTCTCCTTCAGCGTTATACCCTTTGGGTCCAGAGATGAACTAGCTTCTGAAGCCCCAGCTGCGAACAATTCCTAAATTAATGGTGACCAGCAGCCAATATGAATAACGGATCTCTTTTACCTTACACCCATTCTTTGTGGTTTAAAAGCACTTTCATGTAGGATCTGTTTGATCTGATAAGAGGTAGAAGCTATTACCCCCATTTTACAGGGGAGGACACTGAGGCACAGAGGCGAGGGGCTTTGCTTATGATCACACAGTTTGTCAGCATCTGGTTCAATGCATGAACCCAGGTGTGTCTGGTGCCAACATCAAGGTCTTTTCCTCTACACTTTATCCCCTCCTGGGGGCAGGCCTGGGATATCAGAAAAAACAAACAGAAGCTTTCTAAGGTCAGAATTCCGCTGAGCTGGGTCCTGGAAATAGGCAAGACCCAAGATGGGGAACAAGGATAGGAACAGATGGAGACACACTCCAGGGACCAACCTGGGGACAGGCACAGTCTTATGGACCCCACATAAGATCCGGCATAACAAGTGCCTGTCAACTCTCTCTTCTAGGAGTTGCCCAAACTTCCAGTGCCCCCACTGCAGCAGACCCTCGCCACTTACCTGCGATGCATGCAGCATCTGGTACCTGAGGAACAGTTTAGGAGGAGTCAAGCCATCGTGCAGCGGTTTGGGGCCCCGGGTGGCCTTGGGGAGACCCTTCAGCAGAAGCTCCTGGAACGACAGAAGAAGACAGCCAATTGGGTAAGAGTTGTTGAGAGGGGGCAGACTGCAGAAAGAGGGCAACGCAGACAAGGAAACCACAGGGTGGGGGGCAGGGAGCAGACATGGAGGCGGGTTTGGATGAGGGGCAGGTAGGTAACAAAGATGGGACAGATGGGGGGATAGGGAAGAGAGGAGAAACAAGGGGACAGCAAGGGCAAAAATGAGGGACAGACAGGATGTGGGATGGGAGATAGGGATGGGGATCAAGCAATGGGAGTCAGGGATGGGGGGACAGACAGGGACAAGGATAGAGGACAGATGGGGAAAGGGATGGGGACAGGTGGGGCCACAGGGGATATAAATGGGGCAGTAGGGAAAGACAGGGTACAGAGATGGAGACAGATGGGGGACAAGGATGGCAGACAGGAATGTGGCAGCAGAAGGTAGGAGTACGTTCAGGGAAGCAAAGAAGGGGAAAAAATCAGAAACAGGACACACATGAGGATAGGCAGGGGACAAAAATGAAGTACCAAACACCCAGAATTGGAAATTGGGATGGGAGAGAGGGAAGGTATGGGGCAAAGATGGAGGTCAGTCATGGGGGACTGGAGAGCACACAGGACCCAGCAGGTAACTGGGGCTCAGGGTGTATTTGTAGAACGAAGGAATAAAGCATGTGATCCAACAAAGTGTCCCAATCATTCCGTCGGGCTGCCAGGATGGGACGGGTGCTCTCCATAGGCAAGGTGACCCTGTGCAGAGGGGTATGGCCACTGGGGATAGTGGCGCCGCTCCTGTTCTCCCCAACAGGTGTCTGAGTACTGGCTGAATGACATGTATCTCAATAACCGCCTGGCCTTGCCCGTGAACTCCAGCCCAGCCGTGATCTTCGCCCAGCAGCACTTCCCAGACACGAACGACCAGCTGAGGTGAGGCCACCGTGCTCCTGGGCTCACAGCTGGAGAGTCTGCCTGGAGCCCGGCCTCAGGACCAGGAAGGAAAGGTGGAGGCTTGTGTCCTGGCTGAGCTCTCTGAGGCCCAAAGCACCCAAGACAGAGGCCGTCCGGGCCATGGGTCCGGGAAGTAGGTTAGATGAGGCTGCTCTGTGAGGGACAAACACAAGGTCTTCCTCAGAACATATTTATTTGGGATGCAGTTGACAGTAGTGGAGGCTGTGGTCTCCCCAAGCCCTGGTGTTTCGATGGCATTCTTGCCCTGGCTGAGGCCCTGGAAGGAGGTGTGTACCCTCTGACCCCACCAGGACTTGAGGCTTGCACTTGGCCCTGGGACACACTGCCCCAGGCTGTCTGAGAGGAGCTCCGCTGAGCCCCCACTAGCCCCTAGCTCTAAACAGAGGCTCCGAGGGGGTGGAAATGGTTCCTTCCTGCCAGCTGCCACCACAAGAGCCTCTACCATCTGCTGTAATTTCAGGGCTCACTGAACCACTGGAACGGCCTCTGGGCCCACCGATGTTGCTGGGGGGGCGGGGTAGGCGAGCATTTGCACAGGGATGTGGCTGGGAGGAAGGGCCTCTGGACAGGAGTCACTTTGAGCCACACCCAATGTGGCCCAGCATGGCCACAGTTCAGAGAGGAGAAAAAAGAAACCAACCAACAAACAAAAGAGGCAGGGCCTACCTGGGCCTACAGGCAAGGATCAGCGATGCTCAGAAGACCCCCCATCTCCTCCTTCCCCACCAGGACTAGCCCCGCTGGGCTGCTGGCCAGGCAGCCTGTAGCCCAGACCTCTGGGGGTGGGGGGACAGAAGAAAGTGTGTAGATAGATGGATGAACAGCTTCTGAAAACAGTTCTCAAACTGCATCCAATGGGGCATTTTCTTCCTGATGCAATCAAGCCAGGGTCCTCATCCATGGACAGTTGAGATGACACAGTCCTGTGGCATGATCTCTGATGATGTCCCCCCCACCCCGCCTTCCAGCACCCCCTTCCACTTTCATTACCACTAAGGGGACCAAATTATTGACTTCCCCCAGGAGACTGGATTTCCCCAAACCTGGGTTCCTGGCCTAGTCTAGGCCCAGCACAGTCCTTTCCTAGGGAGAACCCTACCCCTGACCATCCAGCCTTCCCCTGCCTACTCTGCGGCCCCTCCCAGCTTCCTCTCCCTCCTCCTCCTCATTCACCTTCAAGTATCCTCTCCTCCCAATTATCCATTATCCCCACAGGACCATTTTAATCCAAGGCTTTTGAAGGACTGGCAGTGTGATGGCAGCTGTTGAGGGGGGGGGTGGTCCTTGAGCTTGAGAGGTGGGCTGTGGAGTGGAAGGAATGGAAGGTTGGATAGTGGGAAGGAGCCTGGGCCCCTAAGAGGACAACCTCAGGCCTGATCTCTCTGCAGGTTTGCAGCCAACCTCATCTCTGGTGTGCTCCACTACAAGACCCTGCTGGACAGGTAGGATGGGGCCAGCCTGGGGAGGGCAGTGCTGATTTAGCACAGCCTGCTGAGTCATATGTCTCCCTGCCACACTAGCCAAGGAGCTCCCAGAGGGCAGAGACCTTGTCTTTTCCAGCTCTGTGCTCCCAGCTCCTGTCATAGAGCAGCTGCATTACCACCCCTCCTCCACCCCCCATCCCAACTCCTCCAGCATCAGAATAACTTTTACCCCAGCTGACCCGACCATTAATGGGTCCTTTTCCTAGGGTGAGCCCTGTCCCTCCGTCATCTCTTTAAGTTGCACCCCCCCACACACACACCCCCACATTGTTATGTGTATCAGGAATTTAGGGAATCCAGGAGAAGGCAGAGAAGGAGTCCTGGGAGCGGGAACCAGGTGATGGTAGGTTCAGCCTTGTTAGTTGCCAGCTGGGGGAATGGTCTCCTCACACTGAGCCCATGCACCTGGCTTCAACCTCACTGGTTTCCTCCCCAGCTTGGACACTTGTTCCCAAATGATCCGTGGTGAAGGACCAATGTATTTTTTAATTTTATAAAATGTAAAACACTACAAAAATGAATCTGCAGAACAATGGTACAAAGGTACAAAATACACAACCATGTATTTTATTTTTATTTTAGACTTGACAAAAAATTCCACAGTCAAATTGCTATAATAAAAGTTTCTGAGCGCTCCCACTGACTCCCACAGTTCAGTGCGGTGCCTGTACTTCAAGCAGCAGGGTCATGGGACACCCCACCCTCCCTCTTCCCCAGCTAATCTCAGGGCTGCCTCTTACCCTCAGGGCTCAGCTCACATGGCTGGTCCTTGTCACCCTGAAACCCTCCCATTTATCAGCTCATTGCTTGTTGTCTATGCTTTACCTACACAACCCAGGACCTGTGCCCCATTAGAACAGGACACTCATGTTTTGTTTGCCACTATAACCCCAGATCCCAGAAAGGTGCCTGGCACAAAGGAGTGCTCAATTTGTTGCCTGAAAGGGAGGAGGGAAGGAGAGAGGGTGAAGAGACAGAGAAGGAAGAAGAGGATGGAAAGGAAGTGGAGGACGGAGGGAGGAAGGAAGGAAAGATGGAAGAGAAGGAAAGAAGGGGAGATAGAGAAAGAAGGAAGAGAGGGGAGAGAGGGATAGAGGAAGGAAGGAGAGAGATAAAGGGAGGAGGGGAGGAGGAGGGGGAGGAAGTGGTGGATGAGAGGCGAAGGGAGGGAATCAAGAGGGACACAAGATGTGCTGAGACCACAGGAGAGAAAGGACTTTCTACCATGAACTCAGAGAAGGCTTCTGGAAGAGGTGATGGAAGAGTAGGCTCTTGAAGGGGTGGAAGGAGTTTTCCAAACAAATTCGTTGAGCACAGGGGTGGGGTGAAGGCAGGCTAAGCAAGATCAGCACAAGCGAAGGCGTGAGGACTGAAACACAAGTTCTGTACATGTAGTGCCCAAGGCAGGGGTGAAGGAGACAGTCGGAGGTTTCAGAAAACCCCAAGGGTCTCTCCATGGGCCATGGAAATAGGGCACCCCACTACTTCAAAGAGTGGGGAATCCAGCTCCTTGATGGCCATCCTAATGCAGTTCTGGGTTTTGTGCCCTGCTTTGCCGAATCGAGTCAAATAGCACCAATTCCAATCCCTTCCTCCCTCCCTGCTCTCCAGCCACTCCATCCCCACCGACTGTGCCAAGGGCCAGCTGTCAGGGCAGCCACTCTGTATGAAGCAATACTATGGGCTCTTCTCCTCCTACCGGCTCCCTGGCCACACCCAGGACACACTGGTGGCCCAGAAGAGCAGTGTCATGCCCGAGCCAGAGCACGTCATCGTGGCCTGCTGCAACCAGGTAAGTGGCCCTCTCTGGTGCAGCCTCTCCAGCTGGGGAGGGCACAGGAGTACCAGTCCGACTTCACCAAGGGTGCTCAGCCTCCTCTCAGAGGCACACAGTGAGCTAGGACAGAGTAGGTTCTCTTGACTCCTAGTCAGTCCCACTTCTCTCCCTTGAGTTGGATTTTAAGAATGAGGAGAGTCATCGATTGAGAACGACTTCCATGGGCTCCCGTTTTGGCCCTGACCAGCCAGGTCGGCTGGTCTGGATGGACGGTGGGGCCTTCATGAGACCCAGCAGGGCCTCAGCCACTCCTCATGAATCACCCAGGCGGTGGCCTTCCTGGAGACCACATGCAGACAGATGGACAGCTTTACGGACTGACTGTCCAGACCTCCATGTCTAGGCTGTAAGCTCGCCGCTTACATGTATTCATCCTGCCTGATTCTATAGTGACTCGCAGAAGGGCCATCCCATATGACCGAAGAGCTGAGCAGCCTGTCCAAGGCTGAGAAGGCCTCAGAGACCTCGCCAGTGTCCCCTGCTTATGCCCCACCTCCTAGTAGCTCACGGCTTCTGGGAGCCCACAAGGGCCCATGAGGACAAAGGGGACAGGCTGAGCATAGGGACCCTTGGCCCCTTACCAGTGCCCACCAGGCTATCTATAGATTCTATGCTGAGCCTCCCCCTAATTATTTCATCTGACAAAAAGCTGTTTTAGGGTTTTTTGGTTTGGGATTTTTGTGAGGTTTTTTGGTGTGGGTTTGTTTTAGTTTTTGGTCTTGGGTTGTTTGTTTTTTTGTTGTTGTTTGTTTGTTTTGCTTTGCTTTGCTTTGCTTTTGGGTTTTGGTGGGTTTTTTGTTTGGTGTTGTTGGTTTTTGGTGTGTTTTCTTTGTTTGTTCATTTGTTATTGTTGTTTTTTGCTAAAACCCAAGTTTAACACCTACCCAGAGATCCCCCAGCTATTCATGCCACCACGTTTGCTCCTGGGCTCCCCTGACATTTGCAGTCATTGATAGGAGCTCAGGGAAAGTCTGCCATCCTAGGTTGGCTCTTCCCACCAGAAGCCCACCTGGCAGTTTGGCCACAAACAAGAACTTTTCTCCATCTTCATTAAAACATCAAACTAGTATTTCCCAGCCCCCACATGCTGCAGTATTCGTCCATTCCAGAAACGCCCTCAGGGCCCCTGCCCTGGACTAGGCCATGCGTATGCTGCTCAGGGCATGAGACCAGGTTCTCATATCAACTGGCAGAAAAGGGATCACAACTTGAGGCTGGAATAAGATCTTTCATGAAGCCCAAGACTTCAGCTTCAGAGCTACTAAATGATAGCTCACACACCTCCCTCAGAACACACACATGTACACATATATATGTACACATATAGGGATAGAACTTTTGCATGTTGTTTTTCATTTTAATCTTCCTCTGCATATTATTTGATGACTTGCCTTTTTTTCTCTGCTTCCGTTGTGTTTGAGATCTGTCCCTGTAGCCGTATCTAGAGCTAGTTCATTCCCGTTAACTGCTGAGTGGACGTGCACTAGACAAAGGTGCTACCTTTGACTTAGCTATTCCCCTACTGGAAAACACTTGGGCACCCTCTACCATGTTGCTATTGCAAATATGGCTTATATGCACACTCCTTCACTTATCTTCGAGGTACAAGAGTATATGTTTCTCCAAGCCTTAGTCTAAAATATGCATATAGAGGAGTAATTGCTGAATCATAAGGAACACACGTTTATAGTTTGGACAGACACTGCCCTCCAACAGCAATGGTGCAAATTTATACCTGATTCCCCACACGAAGTAAGAACCACAGAAGGAAGTTTTATTTGAGCTAAGTTTAATCTGCCTTCTTTGATTTGGGGAAGCTTGGAGTCCAGCACAGCTGACAGCATTGGCTGGGTCCCCAACTTGTGACTGTTCAGAGTCATCACGTACCTTGAGATCCCTGGGCCTGAGTATCCCCCACCTGTGCTCACGTGTGAAGGCTCAGTGAAGGCCCCTTGCCTTGGGCTGGCTGCCATGAGTGATGTGTTTGACCTGTTTCCCCCACAGTTCTTTGTCTTGGATGTTGTCATTAATTTCCGCCGTCTCAGTGAGGGGGATCTGTTCACTCAGTTGAGAAAGATAGTCAAAATGGCTTCCAACGAGGATGAACGCTTGCCTCCAATCGGCCTGCTGACGTCAGAAGGGAGGAGCGAGTGGGCTGAGGCCAGGACAGTCCTCGTGAAAGGTTAGCAGCAGTGCCCAGTGCGTCTCCACGCTCATTTCATCCTCATGCCCATTGGCTTTCCTTCCTCCAGGGTCGGGCACCATGCCTCATCTCCATTTGCCATAGCATGGAGAGCTCAGGCCTCCCTCCAACTCAGGACCCAACAGCACGTGGGCTGAGGCACCCGGGGGCTGACAGCACCTTTTGTACCCTCATATTTCATCCGGCAATGTTCTAGCTTCCTGGATGATTAGTGCTGAAATCCTGGGATGTCTGGGAATATTGAGGGAGGGAAGGTTTTGAGCTGGAGGAAGGCTGGCTACAATTAAGCAGTTGTGATTTACCGGTGGCAGGGATGGTACCCATTTTAAGGGTCTGAGTCACTGGCAGAGCTGTCACATGGAGATAGAGGATAGAGCCCAGCTCTGGGAGGGTGGTTCACTGCCTCGGTCCTGGAACTTTTCATCTTCAGGCTGACCTATCCTTCTGGCTGGTTGCTGCTCTTAGGAAGGTTTCTAAGCATTCCCATAAGAAAGCTGATAATAGGGGCACCTGGGTGGCTCAGTGGGTTAAAGCCTCTGCCTTCAGCTCAGGTCATGATCCCAGGGTCCTGGGATCGAGCCCCTCATCGAGCCCCACATCGGCTCTCTGCTCAGCAGGGAGCCTGCTTCCTCCTCTCTCTCTCTCTGCCTGCCTCTCTGCCTACTTGTGATCTCTGTCTGTCAAATAAATAAAATAAAATAAATTTTAAAAAAAAAGAAAGCTAGTAATAGTCTTAAAAATTTTAAGTCATCCTTCTGGAAACTCATTTTCAAATCCAAAGCCAGTCCTATTCCCAGGTATTGGATGCAGTACTTTCCCTCCTTGCCTAATTAAAGAGTCCAGGATAAGAGGGAAGGCTTCTGTGGAACTCCATGTGCATCTCGGGCTCTCATTCGGCCAGGGAGTCCATTCCGACTCCCCCAAGTGTCTGTCAGCTGAGGATCTGGGTGAGGCTTGGAAAGTTAGGAGGCACAGGCAGAAAGGAGGAAGCCCCTGCCCCTGAGCAGCCCACTGGACAGGGGAAGGGAAGGCATCTGGGGGGCACAGATTCAAGTACACAGTGATGCAGCAGCCACCCACGTAAAGCAATAGAGAGCAGGTCCCAAAAAAAGTGCTCTAGGACTTCAGCGAGAGGAGGGGGCCTTTCCACTTGGGAGGCCTGTGAAAGGCTTTGTTGGAAGAGGTGGGACTCAGCTCAGGTGTCACTGCCTCAGGCCCCCTAGGATATCCCCCACTCAACACACTCTGTCACCTTGTCCTGCTGTCTTATACTAATTGCCCTTGTCACTCTCTGAAGTCAGCTTCTCATTTGTTTATGCATGCTGATTACCTGCCTCCCTTCCCTAGTCTCTGAGGAATGATAGCCTTATCTGTTTGGATTAACTTTTAAATCTGCTGTGCCAAACACAGTGGGGCCCCAGTTATATCCGTTAAATAAAAGAACAGAGGGTTACGAATGATAGCGGGCCCCAGACTTGTTGCCTCCCTACCAGTTAATGATTTTTCATCCAACCCTGGGGCACCTGCGGAATGCTCAGTCCTAAACTGGGGGCTGCACGGGCCACAGGAGGGTGTGAAAGCCGAACCCATCCTCACAGACCTAACCGCCAAGTTGGAGAATTAATAACTTCTCGTTGGAAAGTGAGTTAATTCCCTCAGGAGACCATGGTGTAATCAAATCCCACTCCTCTCCCCTCCAGGGACAGAGACAGGCATCAGACAATCCCCTCTGCTTCCAATACAGTTTCCACTTTATTAGCAGACCAAGCTACCTCCCTGTAGGACTGACCGGGATTGCCTTGAGGTTTAAGTGCTTGGGCTGTGCTAATCGGAATTAATTTGTTAATGGCACTTGATCTGGCTTTCTGAATGGAAGTGCTGTTTCTGAGGGCAGCGTGACAGAGAGGAGGGGCCCACACGCTTTCTCTTCAGAGATCTGATTATTGTGGTTGGCACTGACTGTGTCATCGGCACAGCAGGAAACCAACCCTCCACAGAGCCCTCCTCCCCAGAGCAGCCCCAGCCTACAGAGAGGAAACCATTTAGGAAAGGATTTCACTATAGATGCGAAAGATGGCAGCAACTTGGATGAGGCTGGAGAGTAAAGATGAAAGACATGAGTGGGGTCCGGATACATTGCAAAAGAGAAGTTGACAAGGAGGAATAGAAAAATGAGAGAGATTCCTAGATTTTTTTTAAAGATTTTATTTATTTGACAGAGAGAGATCACAGGTAGGCAGAGAGGCAAGCAGAGAGAGAGAGAGAGAGAGAGGAGGAAGTAGTCTCCCTGCTGAGCAGAGAGCCTGATGTGGGACTCGATCCCAGGACCCTGAGATCATGACCTGAGCTGAAGGCAGAGGCTTAACCCACTGAGCCACCCAGGTGCCCCAGATTCCTAGATTTTTGATTCGAGCATCCTAAATGGTGATTTCCCTGTGACGGGAACCAGGTTGGTGAAGTGACTACAGAATGAAGTCCTTTCTAAGTATGTCAGGTTTGAGATGCCTTGAGTCATCTAAGTGGAGATGTCAAATTAGATCTATGTGTCTGGAGCTCAAGAGAGAGGTCAGTACAGAGACATAACTTTGAGAGCCATCAGCACATAAGTGATATTTAAAGTCATGGACCTGGGTGAGATCATCTAGAAACAGCGGAATGGGTCCTTGGAGGTCAGGTAGGGAAAGATGCAAAGCGGATTGAGAAAGAGCAGCCTATGAAGTCAGGAGCAAACCAGGAGATGAGTCATGAAGATCCAAAGTGAAAGAGGAAGCAGCCAGCCACTTGGAATGCTGCTCAGAGCTCAAGGAAGAGCTGGACAGAGAGGAGACTTAGAGCTTGGCAACACTAAGTTATCAGTGACTTTCACCGAGACCAGACATAGGAGTAGGAAGGATGATGCTAATGGGTGTGATCCAACAGTAGGAAGAAATTGTTGATGAGACTGTCAATGAGTAGGATCAGTTAAGCGTGGACGACTCTTTTCAGGTATTTTGGTATTAAAAGAGCAGGAAAATGAGGCAGTTGCTGGGAGAGGATGGGAGTCAAAGGGAGTGTCTTGAGTCAGAGAGGCAAGTGCGTGATTGTATGCAGACAAGTCTATGGAAGTACTCCAATAGGAGAAATTATTAATGAAGACAGAGGAGATGAATGGAGGCATGGGATTCTTGCAAAGGCAAAAGGAAATGCAAGCCAAAGAATAAGAGGCCTTTGGTTGGAACTGGGAAAACTGAAACCTGGGCATGCGGTCGTGGTGGTGGGAATGTGAGGAGGTTCCTGACTGATGGCTTCTGGTCTCAGATCAGAGGCTAAGAGCAATGGCCATGAACCGAGAGAGGCACCAGTAGCATTCTGAAGACAAAAGAGAACACAAGAAATAGCCTCTTGGAAAACTTGATGAGATTTATGGACTCTGTTGAGCTCATATTTAAGGGCTTGGGGGTCATACGTTTTAGGAGAAATTAATTAGCTTTGTTTTACAATTTGTTGCCTCAGGTTCAGGCAAAGAGAAGGTCACCAGGTTCAGCCTTGGTTGGAGAACATAACCGAGGGAGAGAAGGTGAATGTATGGCAAGGGACTGGTTATAGTGTTGGAATCTGAAAGGGGGAGACCGAGGGTCTGAGAGAGGAGGGTGCGCGTGGGCTGGGTCCCCCACACAGACTGCAGGAATGAGGGCTGGAGTGGTGATGGGGAGGAAGAAGGTGAACCGGGTGCCCAGACTTGCATGATGGGGAGTTGTGAGGACATCAGGGGAATGCAGCAACATGGGGGCAGCGACGAGGGGGATGGGAAGGTGGAAGTCTAAATGCTGCGGCTTCAAAGGAAAAGCAGGGAGGAGCCGCGCAGGCGCAGGGACAGGGAGAAGAATACCACCGACCCCACTGGACCTCAGGGTGCATGAGTGTGAAGGAAAATAGTCTCCTGGAGAGGTCACAGGAAGTGTGTCCCTCAAGTGTGTCCCTCAGGGGGTGCCCCCTCCTGCCCAGTGAAGCAGGTGAACAGAACACTCTCAGAAGAGATTAGCAGTGCAAGGGGACCTGCCATCATTACTCAGACATCATGAAGTGTTCGAGAAGGGGGAAAGGCTGCGGGGGGTGAAGGATGAGTCCACGCAGGGGACACTAGAGCAGCAGGGGATGGGAGTGCCAGCCAAAGACCCAGGGATGGTGGTCATCATTGCAAACAATGCTCCCAAATCCTCAGCCTCTGGGAAGGCACTCTCCTGGTTCCAGGGGTGGTTGTGGGGGCTGGGCTAGGGGTTTGACTGGCCCAGGTAGGTGTCATCTGGCAGGAGCTTTCTTGACCAAGTTGAGCTCCTGTTGACCCGTTGGAGGTCTGGACCGAGACATCTGAGCTCAGTCAAAATCTGAATTCTCATAGGGTCCACTGAGAACCAGTGGGGCAATTGATTTTATCCACACTTTCTCCCTAGAGAGACCATCCCTGATCCTTCACTCTGCTCCCCAACCAAAACAGCTCCCTTCGTCGGCCTACCGGCTCCCCAACCTGACCCTGTGCCGTGACATTGGGAGGGTGGAGTTCACAGGACAGTGGACCAGCTGTCTGCCCTAAAACCCAGGCTCCCCCTTCACCCAGTGCTCCCCCCACCCCCTGTGGCCCCAGCACTGCTCACACAGAGCTCTCTGAGAATGTGCAGGACAGGTGAGTGTATCATTGTCTCTATCTGCAGCCTAATCATCCACAGCCAACACAGAATAGGATCTTGGAGGTCCAAGGGCTAAGAGATCTGGCAGGACCATCACTGCCCCCCCAGAAGCCTGTGGTCTTGTTGGGGAGACCTGGAACAGAATTTTCAGGACAAGAGTGGACAGGATAAAACCAAAGGAGTATCTCCAACAGGAGTCCTGAGGGAACTGGGGGATCTTATCCCCTGTGCATGTCATAGCTTAGGAGGGTTTCCTGTGTCAAGTAGAACATGAGGCTAAGCCCAGGTGGGTTGAGCTGGCTGTGACTGGGGCTGGCTAACAAATCAGGGTCATATGGAGAACCCCTAAAATAAAGATTCTGGGGACCCAGGGATTTTCCGGTGGGATAGGGATGAGGCCAAGAAATCTGTATTTTTTTAAAAGATTTGATTTATTTGACAGAGGGAGACACAGTGAGAGAGGGAACCCAAGGAGGGGGATGGGAGAGGGAGAATAAGGCTTCCTACCAAGCAGGGAGCCTGATATGGGGCTCGATCCCAGGACCCCGAGATCATGACCTGAGCCAAAGGCAGACACTTAACCGCAGAGCCACCAGGTGCCCCAGAAATCTGTATTTTTAAAGCATTTTCATGGTCAGCCCAGGTTGAAACCAACTTAAGCAGATATTAAATTAGCAGCTACTGTGCATGGAGGTCTCCTGTGATGCTGGCCTTACCCAGGGCCCTTTCTGTCCCTTGTTGCTCTGAGTCTTCAGTATAGCCCGTGAGATGGGGATTCAGCCCCACAAAACATAGGCAGCTCCATCTCCAGCAGGTTAGTCTTCACCCTTGGAGGTGGTCAGTGACGGAATGAGGGCATCTTTGTCTCCCAAGCCCAAGATCCTCAGGGCTCGCAGGCAGGGCAGGATTTGAGGCTCAGGAAGGGAATCCGTAACTTCGCAGGACCTCCCTCCCTGCAGAGCCTCGAAACTGTGGCCTTCCTGAACCCAGGAGGACCAACACTGTTATCCTGGTCTGCAAATTTAATTAGATATTCAGCCCTGAGTCTGGAAGACTACAGTGCTTGTCAATTTGTAGGAAAAGAATAGCCAGCTCAGAGAGCCGGCACCCCCCACTCCCCACCCCGAGCCTGCTGGCTTTCTTGGGTGCTGCGTGGAGATCCTGGGAGCTGACTTCGGGCAGATGCTTGTGTTTACACAGCACCGTAAATATTTATCCCCAGCAGCCAATTAGAGCTGAGCCACTGCCTTCAAGGAGGGAGCTGACAGAAGGCGGCTGCGTCTGGAGAAGGCCCTGGTCATGGTTTACAAGAACCGCTCGGGATGGGCATTTTGCTATTTAAATATTGTCATCCAGAGATAGGCAAGTCTGCTGATTTTAAAACCAATTACACATTAGCAATAACAGCCTCTCTGATTTAATTGGCCCAGAAATACCTCCCGGGCTCCTGAGGCTGAATGCTGTTTTCTTTCCTCCGGGGTGGGGGTTGGGGAGGATGGAAGGCATTTCTGGGGCCATTGTCTGCCTCCCACAGTGGAAGCATGAAGACTCCAGTGTTTGAGGGCCTTCAGACAGGGAGAGGCAGGTGGCCTGCGGCAAGAGACCTGGGCTTGCCCTGGCCCTCCTTGCTGGGCCCTGGAGCTGGCGTCTAGGCTAGGACATGGAGGTAGTCGCCTTGCCCAGTGGCTAGGACCAAGGGGGAGCAGAGGGGCTGCAAAGCAGGTGGTCTGGTCCCTGGCACACCAAGGCTATTCACTAAAGGATTAACTCTTAATTAGATTTGGGGAAACACTGTGGGGATGGTTTGTCTGAGGCTCCCGGCCTCTCTAGAAAAATCTGGTAGACTGCACATGGGCACCTGTTGAATCTGTTCCATCGGTGACAGTGACCCGTGGCCTCAGACTGAATGGCCTGGACTCCTTGCCTTGGAACCCTAACCCTTATTAACTCTGAGCTGCTCCTTTGCGTCCCCTGGGCTTCCCATATGCCACACACTCCGAGTGTGCACACTCTTTTGTTTCATTTCTCCCCCGTGGCCCTCTCTCTGGCCCTCACTTTCCATTTTATAATATTTGGGGTTCAAAGTGAGTGGGAGGTGGGCTTTTTTTGTTTGTTTTGCTTTGCTTTGTTTCATTTTTATCTCCTGCCCTTCTCCACTCACCACCCCTCCCCTAATTCTGTAAGTATGCTAGCTCTTTAAATCTGCCTTTGTGGGCAGGGTGTTTCAAACCCAGAAGAAAGAGCAATGCTTAGTTCTTGAAGGTTTTGTGGGTTTTTTTTTTAATTAAGTTAAACTTATTTGGGGATAATTGTAGATGCACACACCCTTATAAGAAATAATCTCCCCCATATCCTTTTTCTCCTAGTGCTAACATCTTGTAAAACTCCAGTACAACATCACAATATTGACATTGATGCAGTCTACAAACAGATCATTCCCATCCTCCCAAGGAAACCTCCTATTGCCTTTCACAGTCACACCCATGTCTATTCCAACCCCATCTCTCCTTAATCCCTGGCAACCAGGAATCTGTCTTCATTTCTGTAATGTTATTGCTTTAAGAATGTTGTATAAATGGAATCATATGGTGTATAACCTTCTGAGCCTGGCTTTCTTTTTTTTCACTTGACATAATTCTCTGAAGATTAATCCACATTGTCCCATATGTCAATAGTTCATTCCTTTTTATTCCTTGGTATGGGTGATATCATTCATGCATTGAAGGACACCTAAGTTGTTCCTATTTGTTCCTATTTTTTGGCTATTACAAATAAAGCTACTATAAACATTATATATATATATATATATATATATTTGTGTGAGCATAAGTTTTCATTTTAGGAAATATTCCAGGAGTAGAATTGATATCTGCATGTTTAGTTTCTAAAGAAACTGCTAAAATGTTTTCCAGATTGGCTGTACCACTTCATATTCCCATCAGATGCAGGTTCTCTGCAACCTTGCCAGCTTTTGGTGTTGTCGCTATTTCTTAATTTTGCCTTTTTCATC
This sequence comes from Lutra lutra, assembly GCF_902655055.1. Lineage (NCBI taxonomy): Eukaryota > Metazoa > Chordata > Mammalia > Carnivora > Mustelidae > Lutra > Lutra lutra. The sequence goes on from NC_062291.1 coordinate 48,727,753, forward strand.
AGTGTGTAGTGATATCTTATTGTAGTTTTATTTTTTTTTTTAAAGATTTTTTTTTTTTATTAGAGAGAGAGATCACAAGTAGACGGAGAGGCAGGCAGAGAGAGAGAGAGAGAGGGAAGCAGGCTTCCTGCTGAGCAGAGAGCCCGATGTGGGACTCGATCCCAGGACCCTGAGATCATGACCTGAGCCGAAGGCAGCGGCTTAACCCACTGAGCCACCCAGGCGCCACTCTTATTGTAGTTTTAACTTACATTTTTCTAGTGACTAATGATGTTGAGTATCTTTTCATATGCTAATTTTATATCTTCAGATCCGCTTTGGTGAAATGTCATTTCCCGTCTTTTGCTCATTTTCTAATTAGATTGTTTGGGTTTGGGTTTTAGGGTTTGTTGTTGTTGTTGTTTTACTGTGAATTCTGAGAGTTGTTTATATATTCTTTACTAGCCCTTTCTTGCCTATGTGGTTCTATAATTTCCTCCCAATCTATAACTTACAGTTTCATCTTCTTAACATGGTGTTGCACTGAGTAAATGTTTTCAGTTTTGATGAAGTCCAATTTGTCAGTTTTTCCGTTGATGAATCATGCATTTGATGTCAAGTCTAGGAATTCTTCGCCTTGCCCTAGATCCCAAAGATTTTCTCCTATATTTTTTCCAAAAGTTGATATTACATTGGTACGTTTAAGTTTATGATCTATGTTTTAACTAAATTGTTTATAAGATGTGAGGATTTATAGTCAGGCTTTCTTTTTTTTATTTAATTTTAATTTTAATTTTATTTATTTATTCAACTGCTCCAGCAATGTTTGCTGAAAAGGCCATCCTTTCTACACTGAATTACTTTCATGCCTTTGTCAAAATCAGTTAGGAATTTTTATTTGAGTCCATTTTGAGGTTTTTCTATTCTCCTCCATTGATCTCTGTGCTCCTCTATCTGCCAATACCACATATTCTTGGTTATGTAGCTCTAAGTCTTGAAATTGAATATATTGGTTCCTTCAGCTTTATTCTTCTCCAAAATTATTTTAGCTATTCTAACTTTCATATAAATTTTAGACTAATCTTGTCTATACCTACAAAAAGTTTTGCTGGGAGTTTGATGGCAGAAGTCTTAAACCCGTGTATCAGTTTGTGAAGAATTGACATCTGCACCATGTTGAGATTTCCTATGCCTGAACACAACATCTCTCCGTTTACTTGGTTCCTCTTTGATTTCTTTTATTGGTTTTCTGTAGTTTCAGCATACAAGCCTTGTACATTTTTGTTACATACACTGTGTTTCAGTGTTTTGCATCATTGTAAGTGGTATTATATTTTTAATTTTGGTGTTCATGTCCTTGTCCCTGGTGTACAGAAATACAATTGATTTTCATATGTTGATCTTGTATCTTGCAAACTTGCTGAACTCATTAATTCATTCTAGGATGTTTGGGGTGGGGTTTTGGTTTGTTTGTTTTTTTTGTTGTTTTTTGTTTTTTGGGTTTTTTTTGGTATATTCCTTAGAATTTCTATACAAACTATCATGTCATGTGAAAGTAGGGATTTTTTTCCCTTCTGATCTGTATCCCTTTTAATTCCCTTTTATTGCCTTATCGCACTGGGCAGAACTTCTGGTACTATGTTGGATAACAGTAGTACGAGTGGATATCCTTTCTTTTTCCTAATCTTAGGGAAAAAGTATGTGATCTTTCACCTTTAAAATGATGTTAACTATAGTCCTTTTCGCAGATGTTCTTTATGAAGTTGAGGAAATTCCCCTCTATTTTTATTTTTCTGGGATTTTATCATGAATAGATATTGAATTTTAGGAGTATTGTGAAATATTTTTATTGCATCATTTGATATAATCATGATTTTTCTATAACCTGTTAATATGGTGGATTATACAGGTTGATTTTTAGCCTGGCATTCCTGTAATAAGCCCCACTTTGTATATAATTCTTTTTGCTTATATATTGTTCAATATTTTTGTATCTATATTCATACATTCATGAGGATTATTGGCCTGTAGCTGGTTGGGTGTTGTGGCTTTTCTTTTTCTTTGTACTGTTTTCATCTTGTTTTGGTATAAAGATAACACTAGATTCATAACATGAATTGGGAAGTATTCTTAACCTCTTAAGTTATCTGAAAGAAATTGTATTAATGTGTTTTAGTTCTTCCTTAAATATTTGGTACAATTCTCCAGTGAAAACTTCTGGGCCCAGAAATTTCTTTTTCTGGAATTTAAAACTTATAAATTCACTTTTTTAAATAGTTATAGTGCTATCCAAATTCTTTCTTATTTTTTTTCCTTTTGTTTTTATTTATTTGACAAAGAGAGATCACAAGTCAGCAGAGAGGCAGGCAGAGAGAGGGGAAGCAGGCTCCCTGCTGAGCAGAGAGCCCAATGCAGGACTCGACCCCAGCACCTTGAGATCATGACCTGAGGTGAAGGCAGAGGCTTAACCTACTGAGCCACCCAGGCACCCCCAAATTATTTCTTTTATATATGGTGCATTGTAGTAGTTTATAATTCTCAAGAGATCACTCCATTTCATCTAAACTGTCAAATTTATGTCTGTAGAGTTGTTCATAGTATTTCTTTATAATCCTTTTGATGTCTGCAGGGTCTGTAGTACTAACCCTAATTTCATCCCTGATAGTGTTCTATCTCTCCCTCTCTCTCTCTTGCAAGTCTTGCTAGAAATTTGATTGATCCTCTAAAGGAACTAAATTTCTTTTTATTGTTTTTGTTGTTTTTTTTTCAATTCTGTTGGTTTTTGATTCTTGTTATTTCCTTACTCTTGATTGCTTTTTGTTTATTGTGCTGCTCTTTTTCTAGGCTCTTCAGGTAAGAGCTAATAGAATTCATTCAAGACTTTTCTTCTTAACTATATAAGCATTTGTGCTATACATTTCCTTCTCAACAGTGGTCTAGCTGTGACTCACAAATCTGGATAAGGTGTGTTTTTATTTTCACTCATTGCAATGTTTTTTTCTTAATTTCCCTTAAGACTTCCTCCTTTACCCATGGATTATTTGGAAGAGTATTGTTTGGTTTCCAAATGTTTAGAACTTTTCTTGTTTTTTATTTTTACTTTGATTTCATACATTAGAAAATAGATTTTGTATGATTTCAGTTCTCTTCAATATATTTGAGGATGTTTTATAGCCTAGAATATATCTTAGCATATATATTCCACGGGCACTTGAACACATTCTGCTGTTGTTGGATGGAATGTTCTATAAATGTCAATTAGATTGATTGATGGTGTTGTTGAGCTTTTCTATGTCCTTGCTGACTTTCTGTCTAATTGTTCTATCAGTTATCGAGAAAAGGGTGTTTAAGTCCCCAAGTATAATTGTGGATTTGTCTACTCTCCCTTCACTAGCTTCTCTAGTGGTTTCCATAGGTATTACTTTATATATATAATTTATCACTGTCTATAGTTATTGAAATTTTGCCAGTTCTAGTGAAATGTAGAAAGTTTACCACCCTTTACATCCCTTTACTCTCCCATGTTTATAATATACTTGTCTTAATTATTTCCACTAATATAAATTTAGTGCCACATCAGGCAGTGTTACAGTTTTATTTCAACAGTGAAACATAGTTTTTAAAAACTCAAAAAGAGGGGCACCTGGGTGGCTCAGTGGGTTAAGCCTCTGCCTTCGGCTCAGGTCATGATCTCAAGGTTCTGGGATCGAGTCCCATATCGGGCTCTCTGCTCATCAGGGAGCCTGCTTCCCCCTCCCCCTCTGCCTGCCTCTCTGCCTACTTGTGATGTCTCTCTCTCTCTCTCTCAAATAAATAAATAATCTTTTTAAAAAACTCAAGAAGAGAATGAAAATTTATTTACTAAAATATTTACTCTTTCTATTACTCTTCCTTCTTGATGTTTCAATGTTCCTTTCTTTATATAACTTCCTTTTTTGAAGGGGGAAATTCCTCTAGCTTTTCTTTTAGGGCAGGTCTTCTGGGGATAAGTTCTTTTAGTTTTTCCTCATCTAAAAATGTCTTGAGGGGCGCCTGGGTGGCTCAGTGGGTTAAGCCGCTGCCTTCGGCTCAGGTCATGATCCCAGGTCCTGGGTTCGAGCCCCACATCGGGCTTTCTGCTCAGCAGGGATCCTGCTTCCTTCTCTCTCTCTGCCTGCCTCTCTGCCTACTTGTGATTTCTCTCTGTCAAATAAATAAATAAAATCTTTAAAAAAAAAATAAAAAAAAAAATAAAAATGTCCTGATTTCCCTTTCTTTCCTGAGGGATATTTTTGCCAGATATAAAATTTTGGGTTGACAGTTCTTTCCCTACTTGAAAAAGTTTGTGTCCGCCTTCATGGTTTCTGATGAGAAATACATCATAATTTGAATTGTTTTTTTCCTCTAGAGATAAAGCATCATTTCTTTCTCTCTGCTTTTAAGATTTTTTCCTTTGTCTTTAGTTTTCAGAAGTTTAACTATGATAATGTCTTGATGTGGATTTATTTTAATTTATCTTGTGTGGAATTAACTGAATCTTGAATCTTTAGGTTTATGTCTTTTGCCAAATTTAGGAAGTTTTGGGTCATTATTTCTCTGAGTACGTTCCTGCTCTGCTCTTTTTTTCTACCCTTCTGGAACTCCAGTGATATGACTGTTAGATCTTTTGTCCCACAGATTTTTCAGTTTTATAATGATTAATTTTAAAATATTTGTCACATAATTCTAACATTCCTGTCACATCAGTGTTGGGCATCTACTGTCTTTTTTTATTCAAGTTGAGATTTCCCTGGTTCTTGATGTGATAAGTGATTTTCTGTTGAAACCTGGATGTGTTATGAGACTCTGGATGTTATTTAAAATTTATGTGCTAGCTGGCTTTCTGACATCACTCCAGCAGGAGCAGGGTGGGTGCTACCTTATTGTAGCCGGGTGGAGGTAGAAGTCCAGGTTTCTCATTAGGCCTATATTGACAACCCAGGGGAGGATGCTTCTTATTACTGGTAGTGAGAGTGGGAATTCAAGGTCCCCACATGTTCTCTACTGATGCCGTCTGGAGGAATTGAGGTGGTGGTTACTATCCAATGGAGATGAATGTTCCAGCTTCTCCCCGAGAGCATGTCTCCTCTGACCCATCAGAGGTTGAGATGCTTCATTACAGATGGATAATGGTAGAAGTCTAGGCTCCCCACTCTGCCTTTGCTGGCCTGGAGGAAGGTCATTATCTAAAGGTTTCCTGTGTTGCTAGTCTTTCTCTTCCCTGGTCCCTTGGCTAAAGAAAGCAGGCTTTTGTTGGATTTTGTTTGTTTGTTTACGTTGGTTTGTGTTTTATGTTACTGGCTGTTTGAGCTCCAAGTCTGGGAAATTTTCCATAAAACAGAAAACCCAGTGTATTCATTTTTTAGGGCTACTGTAACAAAACCCCACAGACTGAGTGGCTTAACCAACAGAAATTTATTTCTCACCATTCTGGCAGCTAGAAGTCCAAGGTCAAGCTGCTGGCAGAGTTAGTTTCTCCTGAGGTCTCTCTCTGTGGATTGCAGATAACCGCTGTCTTACTGCATCCTCCAATGGTCTTTTCTCTGTCTGCACACATTGCTGGTGTCTCTTCCTCTTCTTATAAGGGTAATGGTCATATTGGTTTAGAACCCCACACTTATGACCTCATTTGACCTTAATTACCTCTTTAAATGCCTCATTTTTAAATATAGTCATATCCAGGGTTAAAGCTTCAACATATGAACTTCAGGGTGGAGGGGACACAATTCAGTCCAGTACACCGGGAATTCACCATCATGTTGTTCCTTGGGTCCTGAGGTCCCTAGCTCCTCTCTCTCCATATTTCAGAATCTTCTTATGTTTGTTTAAATATAATGTCCAGGACTTTTAATGGAAGGAATAGGGAAAATTCCACTTGATTTTCCTGGAAGCAGAAGACCCTCCCTCTTGAGCTCTTTAAAGAGACTTTTGTGGGGCAACTTGGTGGCTCAGTGGGTTAAAGCCTCTCCCTTCAGCTCAGGTCATGATCCTATGGTCCAGGGATCGAGCCCCAGGTCAGGCTTTCTGCTCAGCAGGGAGCCTGCTTCCACCTCTCTCTGCTTACTTGTGATCTCTGTCTGTTAAATATAAATAAATAAAAATCTTAAAAAAGAGAGAGAGAGACTTTTGTAACTCAAGTAAAAGCTGTTCTGATTTGCAAGAGGCAGGTTTCACTGGGCAAGAAATATTTCTGTGGAAATTTCCATAGCCTCTGGGAACTGGGAACATAAAGATTATTCCATAAACCATAAAGTAGAGAAGAACATGGGATGCGTGATGGCAGAGTACTATCCCAAAAGGAGATATAATCCCTTTTTCTGGGGAAGAAAAATCCTCAGGTGAGATTGACAGTGGTTGAAAAGCTCTAAGCTTCAGAAGAGGAGCCTAGTGCTCCATCTCTGCAGACCTTGTGAGGCAGGACAGTAGGAATCTGACTTGAGCCAACCTCCCTCCCAGGGGGATAGACCAGAGAAAGCAAGTGTCCAAGACAGAGCTCTGTGTGTGTGTGTGTGTGTGTGTGTGTGCGCGCGCGCGCGCGCACGCACGCACAGGTAGAGATGTTGGGGAGTAGCACCTGATTTCTGCAGCCCTCCAAAAGACAGAGGTTCTGTGTTCCTTTCATCTTGTTCACCTTAGTCACAGTCTGTAAGCTTTCAGCCTCTAACAGAAGCTCCAGGGTCCTCCAAGGCCTCGTGGCCTCTGGAATTTCTGCATCACAGAAGCTGTCAGCTCCCCAGGCATGGGTGGCCGAGCAAGCTCCTCCTATTACTCACCTCCCACTTCTCACTATTAAGCAGGGCTCCTTGAGGAAGATTGATTTACCACATTAAACGTGCCCCCATGTGCTCGATGAGAATGTCACAAGACAAACGGCTCCTGCCGCGTGCCTCCAGCCCCCCACCCCCTGTTTCCATTACACTGGGGCCAGAGTCATGGTGGATGAGTTTGGGTGTAGTTCATTTTCTGCCTTACACGATAAACTTGTCAGCCTTTGACCGATCAGCTACTCCTATGCAGGGAGTTCATTTGCAAGGCCACCTGGCATCTCGGCTCAGCTGTCCTGCTCCCATTTCACCCTGTCTAATGAGCCAGGACCTGGGTATTGTTGGTTGGTGCTGAGCTCTGGGGCCCTGCACGACCTGCCCGTGATGGCGATGGCTCAGTCCCTCCCCAGGGGTCCCTCGCTCCTGCCTGGAGGTGGCTGGGCACTGAGGCCTGGGGAGCCATCCTTGTTTGCTGTCAGCTTCGTGTTGTCCATCTGGGAAGGAGTGTGCCAGGCCTCCTCTCTCCTGCCCCGAGGATGTGTTAGGCCTACTCCCCAGCATCCTGGCTAGACAGGCCTGTCCACTCCACATTGGCCTTGGGGCTGTTTCTAAGGAAATTTTGGTATAGGCACATGCCCAGCCTGGGCTTTCAGAGCTCCCTGAGACATGGCCAACAGGGCCTAGATGGGTAGCTCTGGGGCTACCCATGGTCCCTTAACTGGCCTCCAGGCCAACACCCTCCCCAGGCTGCTAGGCAGCCTAGACTCTGCTCTGACCCTATCAACCCCTGTCCAAGATCCTTTGGATGGTTCCTTGTTGCTAGATGAAGGCCATTCACAGCCCTTGATGATCTGTTCCCAACCTGGGCACTGGGGTTGCATGCCGGGGATCAAGTCTAGCTCCCTCAGATTACTGGATGACCTTAAGCAAGACATTTAGCTTCTCTGTGAACGGGGATGATAAAAATGCCTATCTCATGTTCATTAGTATGAGAACTTAGGTTTATGCCTGGCACATAGTAGGTACTCAACATATGTTCACTAATAGCATCACTTCACTGCATTCTTCAGCCTCACCTAAATCCTGCATGCCTTCACCTACAATCTGGGGGTGAACTGCAGCCTGGGGTGGCCTGCTCACCCACACTTTCCACCCACAAACCTGGGTGTCTGCACCCCAGCCCTTAGAACATTTTCCAGCACTGTTATCTCCCTCCTGACAGGCTTCCCCTTCCTCTCTGCCTATTTGAATCTGACCACAGTCTGGCCAAGGCCTTCCCATGCTCTGAAGTCACCAGCCAGCCTGGAATCCCAAACGAACCCCCCAGAACTGCACCCAGGGCAGGACCACTCCCCAGAGCCATAGGTGGGGACTTCTATAGAGCAGACAGGGGCAGGAATGGGAGCCTTGCAAAGGGTAAAGAATCCCTTTCCTATCTCCATCCCCTCCCAACCTCTCACCATTCCCCTATCCCATAAGGGTCCATACCCCAAAGGTGGTGGTTTTCTGATCGTCAAGCCAGCTGGGCTCCTCCAGATTCCTTCTCTGAGCTGCATACACAGATCTCTGCCTCACCTGTCCATGTACTCTTGAGTCCACTGCCAGCCATGGACACTTTCCTGTGCCCACCTACACTGGAGACACAGCCTCCACCCTCTGCAAGCTCACAGACATGGGGGAGGAGACTAGGTCAGGGCTTCTGGGGTGGACTGGCACTGACTGCTTGAAGCATGGGGAAGTCTGCGGTCAGTAGTTGTGTGGTAGGGCATGTGCAATGTCGTAGGAGACAACAGGTGTAGAGGGGACGGGTCCAGCCCTGGACCCAGGTACTGTACGAGGCCAGCATAGTGAATAGAACAGAGATGCTTTGTCTGCACCGAGAAGCAGCTGCCATCCTCTGGGTGTGAGAAGTTCTGGAGGGCAGGAGCTCTGTCTGGGCTGTTGCCACCCATGCCAGGCCTAGGTCCAGCACCATTAAAAGGATCAAAGAGCTTGGGAGAGGTTTATGAGTGAAACTCTGATAAGCAGAGTAGGAGAAGGGCCCCTATCCAGGAGACACCCTATGCTCTGGTGAAGAGAAGGATGAGCCCAGATGTCCAGAGAGTGGCAGGAAGCCTGAAGCCCACGCAGGGATTCAGGGGATGTGACCCTCGAGGGGCAGCATGGTAAGCCACGGAGCCCAAAGAGCCATGTTTAAACTCAACCTCATAGAAGTCATTTCAGGTTGAAGACGGTAACATAGTGACTGCCCCACCCTTCAGGGGCAGAGGGAAGGGGAATTTCCCCAGAGCTTCAACTGGGTTACCTTTACCTCTAGATCCTCAGGGCATGACCGAAAGTCTTGGAGATGATCAGATTCCGGGAAAGCCCAAGAAGCCATGCAAAAGATAAGGAGTCATCCTGACCCCTTCGGGATCAAGAGGGGTCCTGAAAGCATGGTACTCTCCAAACCCTCATTCTACACAGGAAGTGGGGAAAAGATGACCCAAGGATGGGCTGGCTTGCTGGTCATTCTGCTTCTCAGACTGGAAGACTTGCTGTGAGAGGGATTGCAAGAAGTGGGAGGAAGGGGATGGGTGGAGACTGGAGACTGTCTTCCATGATATTGTATACAGACGCCTCTCATGAGCTAGAGAAATCACGTGGGCAGAGCAGTGATAGTCACAGGTAACCTTAGCATCGTGCCTACCTCATGTTGAGGAGGCCCAGGGGAGAGTCTTGGGGACTACTCCACTCAAAGTGACTGCACTGGAAGAGGGAAGTTACCACATGTTCCAGGGAGGGTCAGAGTGAGGCCAAGAGCAGAGGAAGGAACCCAGGGAGGAACAGACAGGACCCCTGGGTCCCTAGCTGGACAAAGGGAAGGACAGGCTCCCACTGGCAACCTCAGACTGTGTATGGACTCAGCCTCCCACTGACTAGGGAAGGTCCCATTGTGCCTGGCTCCAACCCACAGGCAGGACCTGGCTGGTGAACGGAGACCACACTGGCTCCCACACATTCCCTGGACTTCAGGAAAGCAGATTTCGGGTGGCTATGAGAGGTGATGGGCATAATTTTTGGCTTGAGGCTCCAGAAGAAGAGAAGCCTCCAGAACCAGGGGCTCTGGCTCAGCAGTAAGTGGGATCCCAGTGGTGAGGGAAAGGGCAGGAGCAGAGAGGTATGTGTGCCTGGGCTTGGACTGACTACAGGAAATAGAAGGGCCAGCACTCAGGATCAGAACCTGCCCCACTGCCTGTCTTGATGGGGCAAAAAGGAACAGGGACTGTCATCTTGTGCAGGGGCTCCTTAGCCCACAGAATGTTTCTCTCTGACAAACACCTCCTGACAGGGACCTTGGATTTCAATACCTACAGGGACCAAGGGGGTTGAATGAATGAGAGGACTGTGGTAAAACAAGGGTGCAGTTTCTCAGCTCCAGCTGATTCTTGCAGTGTGAGAATGTGAACCCAAACTCACTAGATGGTATAAGTTAAGATTAGATTTGGCCTCATATGACAGAAAACCCAAAATAATAGTGATTTAAAGAAAACAGAGGTCTCTCTTTCTCTCTCGTATACCAGAAGTAAGCCATCAGAGCTGATATGTAGTGGCTAGGATTCTTCCATCACTGCAAGGGTGTGGCACACATCCATATGATCCAAAAAGGAGGCTAGAGGTCCAGCCATCACACCAGTGCTCCAAGCAGTAGATAGAAGAAGGTGGGAAGAGGGGCAAAGAGCACATGCTGGTTACCTTTAAAGAAGTCTCTTGGAAGCTGTCATATAGGGTTTCTAAATTTTATTGGCAGAATTAAATATGTGTTCTCCTCTAACTGTAAGTGAGGCTGGGCAATGCACCTTTAGTTCTGGCCCTCCATGTGCCAAGCTAAAACCAGGCACTCTGTGACTAAAGGGAGAATGGATATTGCCCTACACAGCTAGCAGCCTCTGCCCCACAGTGTCCCCTTGCCTCCAAATACTTTGCACCCCATCTTCCATGCATAGAATACTCTGGGGCTTGGGGAGAGAGGTAACCCTGCCCCTCATCCTGTTACAGCTTTCCAGCCCAAAAGTCTGGATAGAGGATGTGGTGGAAAGGGGGGGTTGCTGCACGGGGAGAGCCCATCCAGCTGACCCAGCTCTTTTTGGGGAAGAACCTTATGCCCAAAGTCCCCCACGGAGTAATCAAGCTGGCTTGGTGACACGTCTCCTGCACAACTCAGTGGCTTCTAGCCTATTTGTCCTGACGAGTTCCACGTGCCTGAATTGGCCTCAGTGGGCTCACCGGGGTATGGCTTTGGGGCAGGCTGCCTGGCCCTTCCATCTGCACTCTTCATTGAAATAACCGCTGAGGCAGGGAGGGGCAGGGACAGCAACACCTTGACTCCCTGAAGCTTTTCATGTGAAATTGACAGATTTTTAATTTTCAACAACCAATGTTTGAGAATTTTAGTTTGAAACAAATAAACAGACCTATGGGCCAGATGTGGCTCTCAAGCACCACAGTGGTGGGGGCCGGGTACTGTTCGATGGAGGAATTGGGGCTCCTCCCCTGGCAAGGCCGGTCTGAGGGTCTAATGTCCATGGAGAAGGCCCCGCATGAACCCCCTTTCTCCTGGTGGGCAGTTCCAATGACCACCCGTCTGGGGGCAGATCTGGCCACAGCTGGAGAGTTGGTGGGACTCCTGCAGACCCCCTGAGTGGGAGCTGGCTGCTGGGGTTAGCACAGGAGCTCAGGAGAGTCTAGCTGACTGTCACGGCCCACCCACTGGAGTCGGGCGAGGAGTCAGGACCGGCTCAAGGGCTGGGTGTCCATGTGTGTCTGCCTGTGGCGTGTGGGGCTCCGCAGAGGGGACCTCAGACCTGGGGTCTGGAGGATAGGGATTAAGGCCTTGTTTGCCCGGCCTGCAGACTCCACCAACCGGGACGCACTGGATATGATTGAACGCTGCATCTGTCTCGTGTGCCTGGATGCCCCAGCGGGCGTGGAGCTCAGCGACACCAACAGGGCTCTTCAGCTCCTCCACGGTGGAGGCTGCAGCAAGAACGGGGCGAACCGCTGGTATGACAAATCCCTGCAGGTGAGCCTCCCCAGCTACAAGGCCAGGGCCGAGCCAGCAGAAGCGCACGCCTGCCAGGCTCACGCACTGGCCTGTGCTGCCCAGGATGCCGCGTCTGGGGCCAGGGGAGCCGAAGGCACTGGTAATGTGCCACTGGTGTCAGCCCCTGGGACTGGCCACAACCCTTCCTGAGAGCCAGGGACCAAACCCAACTCCAACTCCCAGCCTTCCTGCAGCCTAGGCCAGGTGTGCGGGACCTCGGGGTCAGACCTGGAGCTCACTCCCACTCTCCAAGCACACACTGTAAGGTGGGGTGTCCTGGGGGCCCCCTGAACATATCCTCAATGCATCCAGCAAGAATCATGGCTGATGCCCGGAAGTGCCAATTTTTCTGAATCTCCATCACTCTTGTCTGACTGTTTCGACATACCTCCCTCCAACTCTGAGAAGTAGGACAGCCCAGCATCTCCAGAGAAGAAAAGCCATAAAATGAAATAATGCAATTCCTATGTTTTTCATTCACGTGACATCAACCCAGAAAAAAAGATGCTCACTTTAGCCTGGAGAGAAATACTCATGCAGGTGCAGATGAAGTTCGAGTTTGGGCCCATTCATTCCTGTTTCTCCAGCCTTTTTTCTCCAGTGTGTCAATCCTGAATCGATCCTTGTCTGTTTTTAAAGCCCCCCACCCCACTTTCACAATGACCGTATTAAATAGCCAACGATCGCTATACTTTGGGCTAACATCGGCTCCCACAGATAAGCATTGTTGGGCAACATTTCATTTTTCTCTTTCTCTGGCCTCTCCGTTCGGCAGGTTATCCTTTTTATTGGTTTGCATATTGATTCTGCTGTTCCTGATGAGTTCACTTGCTGCTGCGCTGGCCATTTTAGCCTCCACCAGTGGTGCTAATGGCTTGTAATCTTTCATGGAGCAGCTGTGGGAATGTAATGATATAATGAATGTAGGGGACCAGAAACATAGGAAGCCTCGGTAGTGGTTTTAAAAAGGCACTGTTTTCGTCCCTTTTGTTTTAGTGGCAAGGACAGAAAAGCATTAATGCACGAGTGGGCACAGTCTTCTCCTCCTGCCCCACAGGGGTGATTGTGCCCACCTCTGGACACTTTTCACGGGCAGGACAGATGATCAGATGACCTGCAGAAGCCAAACAGGCTCCAGGGACCTGAGCTGAACAATCAAGAGCTAGAAGGAAGCAGGGGACAGAGAAGCAGGGGACACTGGGGAGAAAAGAAAAGACTGCAAGGGATGAGTTTTGAGAAAGACTCTGTGGGGAGGTTGTTGGGAGAATGGGAGTAGAGATTTGGGCCACTGGCTCTAGGTGAGGGCTGGGGAAAGACAGGAGGAGAGTCAGCTCACATGTGTTATAGTGCCCCAGAAGGGCATCAGAAAACTGTCAATAACTTGTTTGTTTGCTTGCTTGTGGATGGGGGACCAGATGGGATGCTATGCTGAGAGAGGCTATGGGCAGCCCCACCTCATCTGGGTTACACGTCAACAATCAAATCTCATTCTTCTCATTCTTTTTTCCCAGCACCTCTGTACATGCCGAGCATGTCCTTTGTCCACGCCAGCTAAGTACAGCCTCAGCAAACTCCTTACAGTCCCTGGGGACCTTTCCTAAACCTTCTCTCTGATCCTCCTAGCCATCCTGTGAACCGGGCTTTATTGGATCCATTTTCAATGGTAGCAAACTGAAGCCAGGAGCTGAAATGTCCTGTCGAAGGTCTCCTAACTGGCAGGTGGCCGTGGCAGACCTGGAACCCCGGTCCCTGACTCGAAGCCCAGACAGCAGTTCATGGAACACCCTCAGAACACCTTTCCTTCACTCCCACCCAGAGACAACTATTTCTCCCTTGGAATCTGCCCACGACCCAAACTTGATCGTTACCTTTCACTCACTCATTCAACAGAAGTGTGGAGCACCTACTATGGGGTAGACATGGGTCTAGATCCTGGGAAGAAAACCAGTGGGGGCCAAACACACAGGCCCCATTTAGACCCGTACTCACGCGAAGCTGTACAGGATTGTGGCCCTGTTGCACACTGTGGGATGGGGTGGGGGAACACAGGGCTTAGCAGAAGCCAAAGGAACTTGCCCATGACCTAAGGAAAGAGCGCACGGCTTCAGGGCGGATGGTTAGGAATCACCGGGCTACTTCAACTGGGGGACCTTGGGCTCTACCCTCACTGCCCAGAGCATTTCTGGGAAGGAGGTCACATAATAGAGCTGTCTCGAGGCCCCCATATTCTCAGGTCATGGCAATTTCATACAGCATTCCTTTTGGGACATAATGTGCTTTTGCGTCCTTGGAGGAGAGGTCCCCCTCCCCACCCCTCGCTCCCGAGAGGCCAGGGAGACCCAGCCTGGAGCCCAGGGACTAGTTTGAGATGCAGACCTTACCTGAGGTCCACTCACCTCTCTCCCTCCTTATTGCAGTTCGTGGTGGGCCGCGATGGCACATGCGGCGTGGTGTGCGAGCACTCCCCGTTTGATGGAATCGTCCTGGTGCAGTGCACGGAGCACCTGCTCAAGCACATGTGAGTCTGGGCGCACCCTCTCCCCATCCCCTCACCCCGCTACCCCCGCCGCAGCCACGGGAGCCAACACCAGACTGCCAAGGCGTGGCCAGGCTCGGCCAAGAAAAATTTGGGTGGCCACCGGGGGGCTGCATTAGTCTGGAAAGTGTCTTAGCAAAGGATGGATTCGGAAACCAGCTTGAGCTCAGACACTTTATCTGCCACGGACAGTGGGGGCAGGCTGGGCATCAAGAGAAGCTTGGCCAAGAATTCTTAGCCGAAAAGAAACATCTGCTTTGGCCCAGGGAACCCAGACTGATATCTAGTGCTTGTTCCAAGTCAGGCCTGTGCAGACTGTTGACCCAACAGAGGGGATGGGGGTCTCTGAGCTACACCTCCTTCCATCCCCGGGAGCTGGACCTCTCTCCCTAGCTTCCGGGCTGGCCGGACCGAGTACTTGCCTATCCCTTAAACACACCGAGTTCCTTCCTCCATTCACGGTTTGCTCCTTCTCTCCCTCCAGAATCTTTACCCTGAATCTAAGTTCTAAATCTCTTCCATGATTTGGGAGCTCTTTAGAATCCCTAAAAGCCCAAAGCAACTCTCACAGACAAACAAAACAGTTTGCTTCTTCAGTTTCTCTCCAAGTGTTTCCCAAGTGTTAGTGGAGTGGAAGAACGTGAAAAGAAACAGGCTCTGGAGTCTGGCGGAACTGGCAGGAATCCCGGCTCTGCCACGTGCTTGTTTGGGTGGCTTAGGGGACTGAGCATCAGTCTGTTCATCTGTGCAGTGGGCCCAGGGCAACTCACACCCCCCTGAGGCTTCAGCAGCTAGGATGCCCGCAGAGGACGAGGCCAGCTGCCTGCAGCCCTCAACTCCCAGGGCCACAGACCATCCCCTGTCTGTGCCTACAGGGTGAAGAGCAGCAAGAAGCTGGTCCGAGCAGACTCTGTCAGCGAGCTCCCGGCCCCCAGGAGGCTGCGTTGGAAGTGCTCCCCGGAAATCCAAGGCCTCTTAGCCTCGTCAGCGGAAAAACTTCAACGGTAGAAAGCCCAAGCCTCTTTTAGGGCGATGCTCTGGTGTCACCCCATGTCCACTCTCACCCCAACCCCCTCTACCCAGGACGATGAGGCCCCCTGGAAGTTTCCAAAGACCCCAGCTCTTCTGCCTCCCCCTGCCCGCCTCCGCCCCCGGCCCACCCCTTCACAGAAATGTAGTCAAACTAAAGGGGAGTTATAACTCTAGGGGAAATAACCTTGCTCAAGTCTCCATCATTTCCATAAAATGCAAACATGGAGCTATTTTTTCACAGGTTTCACCTGACTGAGCTGAGTCAAGGCGGGGAAATTATCCCCCTCTTTGGGGTGGGGGGAGTAATAAACAACTGGTTTGAATAGATCATTTGAATCCAAGCTATTTCAATTTGCTTGAATTTACACTACAATGTGACAAGGGGACCTTTCTCCCCAAGGGGAGAGAGAAAGTTCAGTCCCTAACGGGACACATGCAGAGGTGTGTGGGGGTGGGCCTCTGTGGGCCCCCCCCACCCCCATACTGGTGCAGTGCCAAGTTGTGGAGGGAGCTGCAGGCTGGCAACTGGATCTGCCCCTTGGTTTTTCATTCCCTCATTCAGTAAGTGAGCATTACTCATTCATTCATTCATCAAACATATGAATGGGCCAGTACGTGGAAAGGCTGAGGACACATAAATGAATATGCCATGGAGCCTGCCGTCCACACTTCAGTGGAGGAAGAAGACCCCCAGACCAAAACATGTGTGATGCAAGTGCCCAAACCGGAGAAAGGCATATAAGCCTGAACCCACAGAGGACACAGCAGTGGAATTCTACCAGGAGATTGTGGAAGGGCTTTGCAACAATGGGTCTTGAAGGATGGATAGGAGTTCGTGGTGCAGGCAGCTGGAGAAGAGGCAGAAAGGCAGCTTGGTTAAGCTTGTACATAGAAGATTTATAGAAGATGCAGGCTGGTTTGGAAACCAGCAAGTGAGAGAAAGGCCAGAACTGAGGCACTCAAGGGAAGTTGAGGTCACATTTTGAAGAGCTTTGCTGTTCTTGTGTTATGGGGCCTGGATGCTGTTGTGCGGTGGGGAGGAGCCCTTGGAGGGTTTGGAGCAGGGGTTTCAGGGAGCCAGTGAGGAACATGCAGTGAGCAGGACAGATCATGGCCAAGCTTGGAGGGGAGGGAGGACGAGTCCACCACAAGCTGCTCTGGGGGCTGACCGGCTGACGCGGGAGAGTAGAAGAGGCCTCGGGTGTTCATCCACGAAAGATGCTAATAGCTCAACTGTAGGGGCTGTTCTTAGGATAAGCAGGCCTCTAGGAGAGTCAGTGAGTTGGTGGGCTGGCATCCTTGGGTGGAGAAATGTGCCCACTCACTTTCAGAGATTTGAGTGGTGCCTCCAAATTCTCTTTCCAGAGGTGGGGAACCAGGAGAGGTCTGAGTGTGGGAAAGCAGGAGGAGCCTCGAGGGTTCCGAGCTGCCTACAGAAGGGAGCAGGGTCTGAGTGGGCAGGGCCCGAACAATAGGCTTCCAGGTGACTGTGTGACCATGCGCTCAGCCTGTCCAGAGACAGCTGGCTAACTGGCTGGACCCTGGTCCCCAGAACCTGGCACGGCCCCACCGCGAGGCGAGCAGGCAGAGAGCATCTGAGGCCTGCAGCAGTGTGACTGGAGGGTGGAGGTTACCTCCCCAGGGCTCTGCATTCACATACAGCCTGTGGACAGACCGTGTGGACCCTGCCAGACATTGCTGCAGTGGACAATCAGCCCAGACCCCAAGCTCATTGTGAAGGAGGACACTGGTCCATACTGGTGAGGGGATGAATGCTCAAAGGTCTCAGTGTAGAGTCAGGGAATCTACCCGTTACTCTGACCGTGGCTCATGGGCAGTAAAGAGCTAGCTGGGTGTGTCACAGGAGGCTCAGCAGTCATTTCTGGGTAAGATGGGTTTACAGTCGAGCAGCCCTCGCTGTGGTGACCGGGACCCCCAGGGAGGCCCCAGGCATTTCTTCTCATAGCACAACAGGGAGGAGTCTCCATGAGGAGACATGGCTTCCAGCCATCGGAGAAACAGGCCTTTCCTTGGGCAAAGGCGGTGTGCCAGGTCTGGGAGAATGGCCAGGGTGCCAGAAGAATCTGAGGTTGTGGGACCCACATTCCCAAACAGGTCAGATGAATGGCTCCTTTCAGGCCCACTTCTGCAGGCAATAGGCTCCAGGGTTTTATTTGTGGGCAGTGTTGTCCCTGCGCATGCAAATGTCTCTTGCCCCCACGCCCCATGCCCTTCCCTGCAGCCAGGTCCCCTCCCCCACCACCAGAACAGGGCCACTGCCCTACCCGGCCAAGCCTCCCCTTCAGCTCAGGGAACCCTGGTCTGACATGCCCTCCACCACTTCCTCATGTCAAGGCCTGTCTCTGACACCCGATGCGTTCCCAGTGAGCAAGGACCATGTCTTTCACCTCCAGAGTCCTGGGTCGTAGACCAAACTTGAGCCACTCAGTTAGACTTCGTAGTCTGTGCATTCTGTTTTGCATGCAATAGGGCCTCTTCTTTTCCTCCCACAGCATAGTAAAGAATCTCGACTTCATTGTGTATAAGTTTGACGTCTTTGGGAAAACATTCATTAAGAAGCAGAAATGCAGTCCTGATGCTTTCATCCAGGTGGCCCTCCAGCTGGCCTTCTACAGGTAAGCAAAGCCTGACAGCGGAACAACTTGGCCTGGGTGGGCTGCCCGACAAGCTGCTCTAGACTCCGGAGTCTAGAAGCATCCTGGAGGGAGGAATGACTTTCTGTGGGCTGAGAAGCTGGGAGGAGCAGGGCAGGCTGCAGGGAAAGAGGAGCCGGGATTCAGAGTCTGAATCCAATCTCAGAAACGAGAAGGAAGGACAAGAATGTGAACTCATCCTTGGTTCGTCCCTGTCTCTCCTCTCCCACCCGGGACACCCCCATGTCCGTCCTCCAGAGGTCTCTGAGACCTACCCTCTGTCTTCCATCTCCATGGTCGCCAGCCCCTCCCCGGTCATCTCGTGCTTGCACAGCGGCAGCAAGCTCCCCAGGGGGCTCTGCTTCCCACTCCCATCTTCACAAATCATCAACTTTGAAATATGCATATCAGCTTCCATCACTTACCACCTTGAACCCTCCCCATGGCTTCCCACCATGTTTAGAACAAAGTCCAGGCTTTGAAAGGCTTCTTGTGAACTCCCTCTCCTGGGCCCCTCCTCCCAAGTTCTCTCCCGCCTCTGGCCCTTTGCTCCCTGTGTGTCTCGCACCCCCAGCCTGCTGCCACCACCCCTCTTCACACGCCTGCTCCTCCCTCCACCCAGGTCTCTGCCCAGGTGTCCACCCCAGAGGCCTTCCCTGACCCCCTTACCTAAAGTAGCCACCTCACACCCCCACACCACCCAGCTCTCCAGCCTATCATATTGTGTTCTCTTTCATGGCAGTCATTGTTCGTGTGGGCTGCCTTGTTCATTGATTTGTCAGTTTTGTTTTCTAGACTGTCTCTCCCAAGCTTGACACTCTGCGTGTCTCACATACCTGGCCCAGAGTAGGCCTCAAGGGATGAGTCACAGACGTGAGAAGACACTACGGGAGTATTAACTGTGGGTGGCACAGTCAGGTCGGGTTTAGAGAAATATCTGTCGTGGTAGCTCTGTGTTGGGGAAGGAGAG